>NC_046620.1:18997442-19305097 GCF_900324465.2 Anabas testudineus
CGATATTGATTTGCTTCAAGACAATTAATCATGACAAGAATGTCGTTCTCAGGAAGTGCGTCTCAAAATGTGACCTCACCGCAGGAATAGTATCAAGTATAACATGCTTTTAGAGGTGGCCTATACCTCACAGGTGTAATAAAATAAACAGTTTTATTATTGGTAACTTTGGTAGATTCAACTCAGACAAAAGTCACTGGGTTCAAGACCAGTAGTAGTAGATACACACCAGTAGTTGTGTGTATCATAAGGATGCTTTCACCATGGTCATATTAAGCTGAAGAAAGGTCGGAGGCCAGACTCATACTTAAATAATAGAAAGAAGTAGAACATGGCTGACTTTCCTCTGCTCTGTTTCTTTCTTTGTGTGGTGAATTTATCATTAGTTTAGGATTGGCCATGACTGTGCTATCTGATATTTGTCCATTCCCTGGAAAAAATATGAAAAATATAATTACGCTTTCAGCACACAATTAGATAGATGAGCTGGAATAGATGGTGTGTTGTGACCACTCATCCAGTGTGCATTTTATTTCTTCTCAGGCATGTGTATCAAATATTAATTGTGCTTCTGCATTGCTTATTAAATGTGGGCAAGTGTAACAGTGCTCTGTGGAGCAGGTCTATACTTTTTGTGTTACTCAGATTTATTTTTCCCATCTGTTCATTCACTCATACTTGTATTATTTTAATTTATTTTTACATTTTTCACAATATGCAAACGCCGTTTCCAGAAAAGTTAGGACTTTTTCTACAATGCAATACAACCTTCATTCTGTGATTTGTTGTTTTGTGTGAAACTTTATTTATCTGACAAAAGTACTAAGAAACAATGTTCAGTGTTTTTACTAAACATTTTAATTGTGTTTTCAGCAAATTTAAATGAATTTGATGCTGCATGCTTAGCTGGGACTAAGACATATTTACCACTGTGTTCAAACATGTTTTCTTTTAATTACACTGAAGATACTAATCATTGCAGCTTTGCAAGTGGAATATTTGCACGTTTTTCTTTTTAGTAAAATACGTAGCCTTAATGGAAGCATACATCTCTCTAAAATCCCAGTATACTCCTCCACGCTCATGGAACCTTCACACATAGGCAATTCACCCATGCCGTGGGCACTGATGCACCCACATACCATTACAGATGCTGGCTTTTGCAATTTCATTAATAGCTGCATTTCTTTCTTTGGTCAGTGAAACAGAGAACACAATACCATTTTTTTCTGAAAACAAGCTGACATGTGGCGTCATCTGAGCACAAAACATGTTTATATTGACATGAGCAGAGACCCAGAGAACTTGGTGGCATTCCCACATGGATTTGATATGTGGCTTCTTCCTTAGAGTTTCTGGATGAGGCGGTTTTCCAATGTACTCCTATGCCCCTGTGGCTATATTCAGCATGGTAGAATAACTATTTCTCCTACTGAGTGCTGAAAGGTCACAAGCATTCAACAGTAGTTTTTGCCCTGGGCAGACTTCCCCTGAGTTCTTGAATCTTTCACAATATTATGAACTGTAAACAGTCAAAGCAAAATGCAAAAAGTGTTTGCAATCTTTCTCTTGTATTGTGTGTATTGTCAGTGGTGTGGTAAAGCCATGACTTCTCGTTGCTTACTATTGGTGGGTGCTCCTGTCATAATACAGTCACCTGCTACTGATTAACCTGCTAATTTTGGAATGGAGTTACTTTATATTTTGTCAAACTTTTAGTCTTGTTTAGCCTCTGTCCCAACTTTGAGTGTGTTGCAGAGATTCAATTATAAATTTAAAATAGATCTTTGTGCTTGTGTCAGAATAAAAAAAGGTTAATTAATGGAATTAACAAATCATCAACTTTCATTTTCATTGCATTTTAGAAAAACATATAGAAATGAGGTTCGCATGTGTAGTGTTAATATGATTCAGACAATAATTAATGCAGGCTCAGACTGCACTTGCATCACCAATTTTGTTTTTCTTATATAACATCCTCTTAACCAGCTATAACAAATGTATGATTTACATGAGTCACATGCATTATCTGTGACTCATTCAGTGATGTATGACATGAAGTCTGAGAGTGATGCCAAAACAGTTGTTCAAATTGGGACCACAGCTGGTTTCAATATCTGAATAGTTCAAACGTCCATATAGTAAAAATATTCTGCATGTTAGCAGTAACTGTGTGTTCATGTTTGGTCTAATATTGATTCACAAAGCCTTTTAACTCTAAATAAAATCATCTAAAAAAAAAAGTCTGTAAGACGTTTGTGGACTTTTGAGTCAACCATTCACGTCAGATAGACACTGCAGGTTATGCACCAACTAATCAAAACATTTCAGGAACAGAGAATATTTACAACTTTCCACTTGACATTTTTATACCAGCTTTGCTGCTGGACCAAAGTAAACTGCCCATTAAATATTTAACGTCACTGTAAATAATGAAAAAATAACAGGCTAACAAAATGTGTACTAGCCTGTTTGTACAAAAAAAAAACAAAAAAACAAAAACAAAGAAAAAACCTAAATTAAAAATTAAAAATGATAATATATGACAACTTTTTTAAGGCTGTAGTCCCTAAACTGAATGTTGTACTGCAAGACTGGATCTTTGTCAACAAATTTGTGACTTGCCATTTATGTTGATTGGGAGCTTATTGTCATTATGTTTACAGAAAATACATTCTGGCTGCAGTTACCTACAGAAACAGATTTGCTGCTAAATGAATCAAACTTTGTGCACCTAGTAGACAGAATGCTCAGCCAGTACTGATGCGCAGTCTCGCATCAGCACAGCAATCTCCGAGGACAAAAACAGACTGATAGAAAAAACATCTCAAGAAGAACTACAGGTTAATACTGTCTAATCATTTACCTGTGGTCTACCTAGTTTTTTTCCCTGTATTCTTGCCCAGATGTATTGTATATTGTCTTAAATATCAATCCCCCCCTGTATGTTTTAAAATGTAACACTCATACATCAGTATTCTATCTACCATACTGCAGCAACAAATCATGCCAAACTCCACATTAAGCCAGGAATAATTATTCAGAGACACATATCTATGTGTGTACATATCTGGTACACACATAGATGAATCTGAGGCTGAAGCTCCAGTTGCTTGGCATTCTTCAGGATACTGCACAGCTCTTGTAGCATGTACAGAAAGTAACGAGGGCAGAGTTTGGGTTTGTACAGTGTGTACATGTTGGTAGCACTGAGTGGTGTCAAATACTGTACAGCTATGGTAGGCCCAGAGGAGAAATATGTCAATCAGCTGCCACCTGCTCTGCTCAAGCTAAACTTTACCACACAGTACACTGTGAGTGAGATTTAAGCTCTATTTAATGTTCTGTATGTGCCTCCAATTATGTGGGCATTAGTTTGTTCTCATTTGTGTAGAACTGCTGGAATTATGTCCTGTGTGCTAACTTTTGTCTGACTTTTACTCAGAAATTTGCCCTGAGAGATCAATATATGTTTTAAAAGAGGCCTGACAACAAATCACATATACAAGTATATGAGGAACATATACATAAATTAAATATATAGACGGTCATGACAATAGAATTACCTCACCCACACAATCATCACACGCAAATATTGTTAGAAATATAAGATGTGAAAGCTTTAAACTCTCTGAGTGCCTTTAACTTCCAGCTCAGTTGCGGCTCAGTCCATCAGTACAGTACATGGTACCCTCTGAGCTCAACTAAGGATATGAAATATCTTTGCTGCTTAGATAGCAATGCCGTCTAAGCTAGGGATCACCTAAGTGCACCTCTTCCTGCTTTTTCAGACAATCTCAGAAAATTTACAGATGTCTTTTTGAGCAGCTAGGGCTAGATAAGTACAGCCTTTCTATAGTCATGAATTAGGCTAAGTATTAAAAACTGGCTGCTGTGTTTGAGACATGCTTTGCTGTCGGAGTCAATACACAGTCCTATTGTTCTTTTTGTGCAAAGCCTGTGTTAGTGGGTGATGTTTACATGGATGTTGAAAAGGAATTGTGCAGAGCACAATTTAAAAGGCTAGATGCCCATCTGTAAAATAGAACCAATCAGCTAAGTGTTTTTCTTGGTTATTTATCTGCTTTTATTGTGTGTTGTTTGTGTTTTTGCAGTACAATGTGCCTAATATGATGTCTCTCTATTACCTGACACTCTTCTTTGTGAGCAATCTGTGTTTTGATTTCATGGAAAATATTGTGATCTAGTATTCTTTGTTGACAGTGTCAGAGAAGTCAGTCAGTCTTTCATGATGATTATGTCTTCTTCATTGTGGGGCCTTGGTTGCCATTTCTATTAACCATTTTCTTGGGATGAATGCAGAAATGTAGACATGATGAAGACTTGAAACTTTTAGAACAGACAAAGAACATCATTTAAAGGTACCGTCCTTGATTGTTGTATAGACTGATTTCCCCAAATCACCACATTTGGGTGGAGAATGTGGTCCAGCTGGTCACGTCTGTGCACCAGTGATAAATAAGGTGCTCGTGCTAGTCTCTGCTACAGTATTTGTCCTCTTTGGGTAGCTTAATTTTTCTGTTACTCTGTCTCGTCTTCACATTCACACACTCACATTGGGTAGTGGAGTTGTAGCAGATGTTCTGGTCAGTCAGTTGTTGAGTAGACAATGCTTTAACGTACCAGCAAACTGTGTAAGCTATCTTCCTAATGAAGTAATTCATTAAAACTGAGTTATACTTCTTGCCAACATAGTTAAGTTGTACTTTATAGCTGAAATTAGATACCAGGAGCTAATTGGGATCATGGAGGCAGACATGTGTCTAAAAGGCCCAAAATTCTGCTTTTTTTTTATATTCGAGCCAACACCACAGCCAGTTACTTTATGGCTTCTTTCCCACTTCTAGTTGAAGCTGTGATAATTAGTAAAGTTTCTGTATTTAGTGTGATGACCCTGGGACATGTTTTCTCAGCTTCTGGTGCAGGTGTGTTTTGCTTTTCAGCTGGATGAGCACAGGCTGTCCTTTTCCTTCCATCCAGTCCTGCACGATTGTTTACACTTTGCTTTGTGAATGAGGAGAACTTTGCAGAGGAAATGGTGTTTTGCAAAGCACTCAAAGGTAGAGCCAGGGGAAAATGCATGTATTGAATTTTAGATGAGTACCTAGAATTGAATGGAATTGAGCAGGCTCAGCGTGTGGGTGTACAGTATGCACTGATGGTACCGTTGCCATGACCAGCACAAACACAGCATGCTGACAGAACTTATCAGACAGAGAGCTTTCAGTGTAGTTTCCATGTGATGTCGGGAGGCACTCGTGGCAAAACAAATTGATGAGGAATTCGATCAGCACCATGTTGTAAGAAAGTGTTGTCTCTGTCTAGCCCCAGACTTGTTTTTAGTCTGGATCACTTTTAAAAGCTTGCTCCTCCACTTTTGTGCATACTGACTTTTAAGGGCAAATTTAAGAGGCGGAACATTTAGGGGCAATATAAAAGCATGAGTGGGCAAAAACAGCATGAAGACAAGACACCAATGAATGTTGAACTTAAAGTTACTGTACCCTAGTTTTCTGTAGCTTTGTAATATGGATTTTTAAAGCTCCACTAATTACTATTTTTAAATTAACAAATGATAAATGGTGATGCTCATAATGAGAAAAGAACAGACATTTGTTCAACTTGTTCTGCTCAGCTCTGTATGTAGTTTTTAAGTTGATGCAGGTCCATATTTCACTTATTTGGGCTGCCACTTCACTGTCATCCCGCTCACCTCTCTCATCATCATTTCTGCATTTTCTTTTTTTAACACAAAGATCTAAGGTAATCCAACTACAAGATACAGCAGGCAGATGCAGTTAGTAAACATCATGGAGCAGATCAGTAAACATCATCAGCAGAAACTGAAGATCCAAATATTTTCATAGGAGTGGGTGGAGACCAAAACAGAGTTAAAAGACTATAAAAGACACTGATTATTCTGCTGCTCTCAAGTGGACATAAAACTATTTAACGTGGCCAGAATTGCCTTTACAATTAAGTCACACTTAATCATGTATTTGTCTTGATTTGATGAGTTGCTAGTTGTTGCTGTCATCTGTTGAAATAAAAATAAGAGATCATATTGGTCACCAACTATTTACTGTCCTTTTTATTAAATGGAAAACAAACCTTCAAATAAATCCAACTGTAGCTCCTTGAATTTACATCTCTGAAAAGTTGTAAATATTTAAGTTTTAAAGTAGTGGAGCATGCAGGAGCACACTACTGTTTATTTATTTCCCACAGGGCCCATAGTGTAGTTGAGGTTACATTAATAACAGCATCAGATATTGACAGGGGGGCAAATTTCTAACGTGTTAAATTAGATTCTATTAAAATACACAACCTCCTTTTAAAAAGAGATGTGGCATGTTCAGTGGGAGCACAAAGAACCAAGATGAAAATACAGACTGGGCACAAGGAAACTGAATACACTATAGTGAAGAGATAAGCTGCCTGTCGCTAAGTGGTTGTTCACATTTACACATTTCAATGTGTAATACCTACCTGAAGTTCTTGTTACAGCGGTCTGCAGTAGCCCTAGATGAAGTTGTCATTGAACTAAAATGAGTAAAAAAATGCTTTTTCAAAGGAGAAATAACTGAATATGAACAAGTTTTTTCCACAAAGTACAAAAAAAAATTACTACCTTGCAGTTGGATGCCTAAGCCAATGATTGGTATTGCAGTTTAAAGTCTGTCCAGACTAATCGACAGTAATCAGTTCATTTATAAGTCCCACTCCCACAGAAACTAGTCCACACGTTCATGATCACACGTTTTAACTCAGTTATGCAAGTTTGGAGTTAGGTGTAGAATGCATTTCTGGAACAAGGAATCGTGTGTCTGTCCAAAGGGTGACATGCAAACTGAGAGCATGATTTAGGTCATATGGACCTGATATTATTTTTTTTGGGTCGTATTTACCAGTGATAGGCAAAAACAGGATTATTCCGCATGTAGACAAGGGTACTGTACAAAAAGGGTGATAGAAGTGGGAGGAGAGTGAAGGCAAGTGCACACGTTATTTGGACCCGTATTTTGAGCCATCTGACAAATGGGAATCTAGTGACTATATGAATTCTTCTTTTAGCTCTAGCTTTAGGTTTGGTCTCCACCAACAAACTATGTAAAGCAAAATATGTGGCTTATACTGTATGCTACCGTGTTCACCGAAAACAAATGGCTGCACAGCTGTAAAGTCGTGAGTTGATGAGAAGGTTATTGTGGGCTAAAGATCTTAGGCAGTTATCTAAAAGATGTGTCAAAGTTTTACAGAATTAAAAGGAACTGCACTTGGTTTTATCTTTATTTAATTATTGATTTGGAACCCTTATTAGCCACTTCATAAGTAGTGGCTACTCTTCCTGGCTTCCCCACAAGTAAACATTACATCACAATACAAGTCCTACAACGGTCACTAACAATAAAAGACAACAACCCTCCTTCTATTTCAGTATATCGTGAGACTTAATGTCCATAAAATGATTAAATGCTGCTACAACATAGGTTAGTCAAAGCTAGCAAGCTATTTTATATTACACATATTACATGTTGTAATTTTGTCCTATGTTATTATGAAAATATTGATTTCTTCAGCGTAATTACAATAGAATAGAAAGGAATAGAACACCTTTATTATCATTTCTGGTGCATCACAATTTTCTAGAGGAAAAAAAAAGTTGTATTCCCTTGCAAACTGTAGTTATGAGCCTTACAAACATGATTCGACAGTTACCACATTTGGTTGTTGTGTGTTGTGTCTAGTATATTCATTTTCTACAGTTATTGTCCATGTTTGTTTAAGAAAAAGTGTGGGTAAAATCTTTGAATATGGAGTATTGTGCATACTGTTATAGCACACATCGATTTGTCAATTTATGTGGCATAGACTTTGGCAGAGCTTTGGCATTTGTGATGGTGATGCAGTGAGGTTTTATTTTCTCAAGTCACTTACTCAGTGTTATGCTGTGTTGCATTACAGCCTGGATTAGTCTGTGAAATTTAAACTTAAATATATATCCCACTTCATATCTATTCAAGGATTATTGGTAACCTCTTTTCAAACAGATCACAATAGAAGCATGCTCAGTCTCTCTTCTCCAATGTTTTCCTTCTATCAGGTGATTTAACATGAAATAAGTAACAAGTAACAAGCCTAAAAATTCTTCGTTCTATACTGTTGAAATTATATCCCACTAAAAATAGAATTAATGGCAAAACTATTACACTGCATAGCATTAGATGAACAATCGCTTAATCATCAGAAACATTCTGTAAAATGTGTTGTACTGGAAGTTAGGCATGTAGATTGTGAAGAGAAACAGGGATGGGACAGGACAGTACCTTGCAGGTCCCTGTGCGGCTTATAAGGTTTGCTGGAGACACAATTCTTTAGGTGGACTTTTTGTGGCCTACAGGTCAGATGATCCAGTCCAAGGCTACAGGCTACAAGGATCCAGACTTATTTATCCTTCAGAGAGAAGGATGAATTGGTTCGAATACCGTGTTTGTAGTGTTGCATTAGTTGCGTAGTGACTACATCACAGGCAGTTTCATCGTGTGCAGAGCGTGTGCAAATAATGTTGATGACCAAAGAGAACTCCCACGGCAGGTAATATGGTCTCAAAGTAACTGCAAAGAGTTTAATGTTCTCATTATAGATCCTCTCCTAGATTGTGGCGTCCCCAGGGTTACACCATCTGTTATTAACAAGCAAAGCTAGCCCCACAACCTCTCCTCTTTCCGCTCACAGGAATACAGCGAGTGAGTGTATATATTTCACTATTAGAAAAGACGTATTGATGCACCAATGTGTAAAAGTGTCTAAAGGTGGAGCTATTTTTAACCATTTTATGTACTGACACATGATTCATCCACAATAGTAAGTCATTATTTATTGTCAATTATATTTTGTATTAAGTACAAATTATGTTCTAGTGAATGCCATGATTTTCTGGAAAAGCATGGATTTATACAGAAGATGTAAGGGTCAAGGATGAATCCCCCCATAACCACTCAGTCCAACAACTTAAAGGTCAACCAGATGAATCAGAACATAACTGACAGACAAGGAGAGCAAGAGGAAATCCCAGGAAGATTAGGTGCTGTGATCACCTTTTCATTTGCCTGCATTACAGGCAGATAAGCCACTCTGCAGATCTCCGAGCTGATGAGGGATTATCATCTATATAATAAAAAGGCCGGGATGGTGTACGACCTTTAGCACTGGATGTTCTTTAAAGGTGAAGAGTAATTTGTATTATCGAGAGCCGGTCACTCCTCCTGTGCTGAGACACTGACTGATTAGTATGCTTTCTGTGAGTTTTCTGAAGATGAAATGGAGAGATAGGAAAATACTTTACAACTACTGCAACACAGGAACAACAGTCATCACTGCAGGCATACGACCTTTTTTTGTGTTGTGCCTCCTCGTGGATTAATCTCACCTGGGACAGCATGGTTCATAAACAAACACAAAACAATTTCCTGACTAAATTACCAGCAACAGTCGGTAAGAAGATGGAGGAGAAGAGCGAGTGTCTAAGGGTGCCCTCAATTCATACCTCCAGTCTCAATCTGAAGTTGGAATCGCTCTCATCTGATTTCCATGTTGAGTGACAAGGTCAATATGAAACAGCATCTGATCATGATTAATAAGTAGAATAACCATAAAGACAACAGACGTGATGAGGTGCCATTGCCACTTTTTTAGCAAATCAAATCCAAGGAGAGCTACATACTCAACTCATACAGCTCATAAAAGAAAAGCTATATTCTCAATTAATTAGCAGTCGGGAGCAATTAATCAGAAAGATGCTGTTGGGCATTACAGTATCACAAGAAGATAAAGATAAGCAATGTCATAATTGTTATGCTTGTATAATTTAACAAAGGTACCAGGTACCTAGTTTGAAAAGCCAAAGGACTGAATTTGAGCTTGTTGTGGTCCATAAATGTCTCTCAGATTTAACTGACTTTTGAGTGCACTCTGGACCTTGTTGTCTGCATATCATTTACAGTCAGAAGCAGCTAAATCTGGACATCTGTACAGTAAGGTTTTGATTTTGATTCGACAGAAACATGAACAGACACCAAAATTAAAACTTTATGTACACACGTGAGCATTTCAATGGGTAGACATTACACATTGACTTTTCACAGTGTTGGACTGGAAATTCATCAGTCTACTGTTGGCAAGCAATCTACAAATAGAGACAGTTTGGGCCTGTGGCTACTCCACCAAGAAGTCAAAATGATCCCAAGAGCACAACAAATAATTCATCAATGAGGTAAAGAAGCAACCCTGAGATTTGAAGGCATCATTGGAACTGGCTAACATCGGTGTTCATCTATGTCTATGAGACTACGAGAGACTATTTGCAAAAAATCAAACAGCACTACATTTGACATAAAAAGGTCACTGCATATCATCATGAAAGCATCTTCCCAACTGTCGTTTGGTTAGTTTTAAGTATGACAGAGGAAACATCATGATTTGGCCCTGCTTTGCTGCCTCAGGGTCTGGCCAGCTCGCAGTGATTGAGGGGTTCAATGAATTCCCAAGTGTATCAAAAACATTTTCAGCATAATGTGAGAATGTCTGTACATCAGCTAAAACTTTGTAAAGTGATGCTACAGAACAATGACCCAAAACACACAACAGAATGGCGTCAGAAAAACAAAATCTACCTTTTGTAGAGATAGAGATGCTATAGAATAACTAGAAGGGAGAAGTAAGCCACACATGAGGCATCCAAAGAACATGACAGAGCTAAAGCAGAATGGACTACAGGAAGCGCCTGGTTAAGGATATTCTTGACTTTGTCTGTTCACATACACACACATACATTTTTTTTTACTGTCACCATGAGGTTTTTTTATGGTTGTTCTCAATAAAAGATCACAATTTGTATTGTGTTATTATTTTAGCCACAATATATTTGTTAATACTTTTGACTTTGATGAAGCTCAGATCATGTTTTATGAGAAATTAATGCAGAGAACCACAACATTTTAAAAGGTTCACATACTTTTTCTTGTCACTTGCTGTGCACAAAATTTGCTAACTCAAACAACTCTATTTAGGCCTAATTGTGAAAACCTACTGGAAACCAGTAAAAAGTATGCCCCACCACCTACTGTTGTAAAAATAATGGATGGATGATTTTTTCTTTTTTGTAAGTGACAGTAACTACTTTACCCTCAGCTTGACCTTCAGCAGTTCCAACAGACATTTTATGTTATGCTTATGTAGCCTAGAGCTGCTAGTGTCAAGCAAACATGAGGAGTGGACTACAAGGTCTGTAAGCTCACTTCTCTACACCAGCAGATTCCTTTGCTTCTTCAGATACAACCTATGCTGACTGAAGTGACATTACTTGAGGATATTTCTCAGACTTCACTTCACTTCAGAAAAGCCTTTGTCCAACCTTTTCCGCATACTGTGTGCAGCAGAACTCCACTATAAACAACCTTTAATGTGTCAAACTGATGGGAATTTCCCTTTAACATAAAAACTCACAAATGTTACAAGGAGACCATGTTTCACAATTGAAATCTACCTTTTGATTCAATCTGTAGGTAGACCTTGAAGTGCTTTGCTGTTCTGGTGACATTGTTGTGGGCTTTGGCTTCCACCAATGAGAGGTCAAATGAAATAAGAACTCAACAGATGGTGAAAATTTAAGACTAGTATTGGATTTCATAGTAAATCGTTTCCACATTCTCTACCATGACAGTTAGAAATGATGTTGGTGTTGTGTGAATGGGCGTAATGCTTTAAAATGATGTTGAAACAATGTTTGTGCGACAGAAGGGCTTTTTCTGTACAGAAACAAATTTCTTTTATTGTGTTATGGATCATCATGTGCATTTTTACTGTGATAATCAGAAAAACAGTGGTTGTTTGTCTTGGTTTATTTGTAATTCATATTTGTGGGCTATCTTTAGCAAAGATGTAGAGGTTTCATGAAGCCAAACTTGCTTAAATACATTAATCACCTGATCAGAGGAGAATATTTTTTATTTTTCCATGTGAAAATATGAATAACATGCACATTTTATAGTTTTATGTATCTGTATGCATCTTTTATGTGTCTGTTTTATACTCCTGGTGCTATAAAGCCATCACTTTACACATTCATCATGCTGCACACATTTCATGCTTTTTTATTCTTATATCCCTACAAAGTGTCTCCTGGTATCGGACCTCATTTCCCAGTGGGGATCATTTAAGTTTCTTGTTATCTATTATCTATGTCTTATCTTAATAGGCTTGGCTTTTTCTGATTGCAATACCCCGTATTAGTTCCTTGTAATGTCAGTCGCCTGAGCGCCATGTGTGGGAGCATAATTGAGGCGCCACAAGACAAGCAAATCACAAACCAGCTGACAGGAAGATTTATACACCTGATGGTGATCAGAGTCTATCGCTTACAAAGGATTTGTTGATGAAAATGTATAATGACAAAGCAGCAAAGAAAAAAAAAAGATAAAAGTGTAATTTATTGTCACTTTGTTCCATATCCAGTATGGCTTGTTCACAACAAATACACTTCATAACTGATTTATCTATTTTTAGAGACTGGGGTTTAACTTTTTTAAGAGGTTTATACATTATAATTCATCTGACTTGCATGGCAAATTGAGTTGAAATTAAATATCTCTTTGAAGGAGACTTACAGTAAGTTCTCCTGTGGTGTTGTAAAACTGTAAATATTTTTTTCTTTAATAAGGCCTGTTTCTTGTGTAGAGTACCCTGAGTGCTATTTCAGTGCCAGTTTAATAAACCACTTTCCACCAGCAGTGTCTCATAACTGATACGAGAGGAGCTGCTTTGAAGGAGGATGTGTTTAACATATCTAACACCCCAATGTGGGTGTGTTATTTCAGCAGGCGATTTTGCAATCACTATGTAAGTGAATTTTGCAGCCTGATTTTTGACACTTGACTGGTTAAAAGGTGGAAGGAGGAATGGTGGTTGAAATTAAAGTGGAATATGAAATATTAAAAAAAAAAAAAAACACTCCAGGATTGGTTTGTTTTTCCGGCAGCTTGTTTCGTCTCTGATTTGGTGGAAGTGAGAGTGATTTGAAGGAAGTGAACAAATAGAATGAGTAAGAGAAAGAAACAAAAATCAGTCACCACTCCACTGCTGCTGCGCAACAGCCAATTACATAGGATTAAGACTGCATCCTGTGATTATTAATCAGTCAAATTAATTAGAAAGCCACAGATTTTGGTCATCGAGGTTGTAGTTTTAGCTTTGAGTAAAATGTCTGAACAGGTTTCCTAAAGCACTGATGAAATTCATTCAATTTTAAGAGCTTTGATGATCCCTTTTTTTTTTTTTTTTTAACTAGCATCATCATTTATTAAAGAAATATAGAATGTTCAGTACTTTGGTTTATTAACAAATATTTGGAAAACTAAAGAAAGTGATGATAGAGAGAGCCAAAGACATTACGCCAGGACCAGGCTAGCCTTTGTTACACTAGCATCAATACATGCACTCAAGTAACCAGGTTACAGTAGCTTTCTCCAATAAGCTGATTTCTTAACTGTCGTGTAAATGATAAACCTGGTTACTGTAATCAGGGTAGAGGATTAGAAAAACCTGATTTGCCTAGTTAGATTTCTCCCAGAGAACTGTTCCATGTAACAGGGTTTCTAACTGGCTTTTTTTAAGAGCCCATGTGCATAACAAAGGCTACTGGTAGGTCGCCACTCTAATATCAGCTGAGAAGTGCAGCTGGATGAAAGGAGACATCATTACATGGAGAAGTGCAATAATTTGTAAATCAAACTCGTCCAAAATCCAACTAAAACTGAAGGCAACACAAAGTTTCCCCGTAGAGGTCTAAGTAAGTCACTTTTCACTGTATATTGAATTAATTCAGACCGTTTGCGCTGTAAAAAGGAGTGCTGTGACTGTCTGTGTGTCTTTCAGCACTGTGACTGTACCTCACAGCTTGGGATTTTCTGTCTCCATATAGCTAAAACCTGTGAACCATACCTCTGACATCAACCTAGGGCAGAGGAGAAATCCAGTTATAGTTTTGTTGCATGTAAACAGTGATTTCCATCAACCAGGTTTCTTGAGTACATGTAACGAGTGAATTAGTAGTGGTCCATCAGTAGTGGTGTCAGTGGTTCAACACCTGGCTCCTCCCATCCACATGTCAAAGTATCCTTATGCAAGACACTGAACCCCAGATTGCTCAACTCACATGGTACACTTGGTGCTACCATGTTGGAGCAACCAATGTAGGGTGAAAATGGGTGAATGAGGTAGAAAAGCGCTATATAACAGCAGATCATGTTGTTTCGGGACAGAAACAGCTTTACTCCACCTGTTCACAGCACTTCACAACCTGCCCACTGTTTTCTACACCAACATTTTCAAGTTTTCCCTTGAAAATGTTACTATGTCTACTTCACTAGCATTGTAGATTTTATGCTATACTGTGATTTATAGCATACAAATGGGTGATGGAGAGGAGAGAGGCCAGTACCATCTACCAACATTAATGTTATCTTCAGCAATGTTTGTTGGTGGGTGTTTTACGTTTTTTTGCACTGTCATCCAGATCTGGTTCAAGCACCAACATGTACAGCTGAATGACCTAAAATAAACCACTGTATACAGAAGGTCAGAAGAGGTAAATTATAAGAAAACACCCATCACTGTTTCAGCAGAGCCCCAAAATAAAAAAAATACAAACATGAAATGACACAAAGCACCAGCTCTTTAAGTTTAATTCTCTTTCTATTAAGAAAGATAGTTAATAGCATAGTTAATACCAATACACAAGCAAATAAACTGTCTATTGCAAAGTCACTAACGCTTTCAAACGTAGTGGACTGAATAGTACAATATTACCCACTGAGCAGTAGTAGTGTAAAAGTAATATAGGGTAAAGTACAAGTACCTGTACTTACCCATTTGTTACTGACCACTACTCTGAAGTGAGAGGGTGCTGATGACACAATTTCTATGGAAAGTGATATTATAAAGTAAAAAATGATTTATTAATATAGTTATTTGTTGTTGAACACTTTGGGCCTCCATAGACAGGGACCTTGTTCCCTAATGAAATAGAGGAGACTGAAGAGGAAGGAAAGAAGCAAAGAGAGACACTGTTGTACTGTACCTCCATAGCACCGTCTGTCTCTCCCTGACAATGTCCTTCAGAGATGTGCATCATCAAACAGTTGTGACTGCTTTTCATGTTTACAAAATGGCATGATCAAGGTGAAAAAGTACCCTCCCTCAACAGATAAATGAGGCAGCCTTGCCAAAAACAAACAGAACAAGGTTGTAGCAGCTTTTTCATTTACTTTCCTAAACAAATTGCAGCCCAAGATGAGACATAAAATACTCCAGTGAAGCATTAGTTCGTTCTAACCCTTGAACTGACAAAACGAGCTGCCTACGTGTCAGATGTGCAACAAGGCAAATAAAAAAATCCGTTGCAAAGACCTCAGTGAGTAGTCTTCAACAGGGAAAACAATTGTAACGCTGCTTTGAATTGATATTTAAGACAAATTCAAGAAAGCCTCAAGCATTATAGCAGCTCTGATGATGACACTTGAGGAAATGACTGAGGTGCCTCAACATGAGATGACCAGCAAGAACTGGGATTCTGGGATTTTTCCCATTGTTATTCAGGGACTTTTATCACATTTTATACACCAAACACAAACTGCTTTGCAGGGAAAGATGCCTGTTCATGACACACATGTCTATCTGTGTTTGTACTGTACATGAATCAACCTCATTTCAGAGCTTAATCCTGCAGCCAGCATTGACCATGGGAGCAGGTGAACGCAGTCACCGTTACCACAGCTTAGCATATTTTCTTTGTGTGGGAATCCTGATAACAGCAGCCGGACCAGTAAAAAATCTCTGCGTCGCCACGGTGACACTGTCAGAAAGTGTCTAGGTAATTTCTGGCTGCGCACTGACTGTCAAATGTCCCCAAATGGGATTTGCAAATCTACCATACGTGAGATTCAAAAAAGAGGAAGAAATGCAAGAGAAATTTGTGTTTTGAACGATGTTTGCAAAATAATTATCCTCAGCCTGTGATGTGAGTAATTATACAGGTAGACTCAAATGGAAATCAGTTTAGTAACATAGTTTTGTTTATCTTGTTTCATGTGTGGTACACTCTAACAAGGGACTAAAACTAACCTAAGAGGAGACTGGCTGGAACAACTTTATGTGAAATAAGGCCACCTGAGAATACTGTGCTTTAAAAGTATTTGAGGAAAAGACATCAGCGTCTCTTGGTGTGATGTGAGGCCATGTTAACCGTATCCTAGATACTCCTGAGATTTGTAGTCCTGCTGTTTGGAAAAAATAATTACATGGTCGTTTTTCTGTTATTGAATGAAATAATTACTAAAACCTAGACGCCTGACGTGTTTTCTTTGTAAACCGGTTTGAATCAGTGCTGAATGCTGCTACTGTCACCAACCTACAGTTAGGTTATAAACCTAAAAGGGGCTCTAATTGTTAGTTTAATAATAGTATATCATGATGAAATGAAAACTATGTGGCTGTTTGAAAGGAGTCTGACATCACACTGAAACTAGAGAAATTATCATCTAAGTCTGTAGCTCAGTTTTACAAAGCTTTATAGCAACCTTCAGCTCATTGTTTAGTGTCCAGACCAAAACTCTCTTGGCTTAACTCCATTGCTCACTCAGTGTATGCATTCAAACACAGACAAATACTTGTGTCACACCTTTCCCAAAGTTATTACTGAGTTGTCACCACTCCCTTTAAAACTCCACATTATTTTACTCTATGCTAAGGTGATCACTAATAGAACTGCAGTGTTTACTGACGGACAGTGAAATCTAGGTCAGTGACTTCCCCGACTGTGTCACCCAGAGTCTCAGTTTTCACACTGACAATGACAGAGACTCAGACGAACTTGTTTGGACTGTTACTTTACTGAGGTTTGTGACAGAACATTGATAGAAAATGGCTTTCTGTGAAATAGTGATGAGTTCATATCACTTTTTTCTCAGGTAAAGCTGCTTCATATGATTGTTGTCATCATTCCATTCTATGATTGTTATCTGTTATCAGTACCTTATATATGGGCTTGTATGCTCAGTAGGTCAATATTATGGTGCATTATGCAACAGACCTGAACAAGGATGTTGTTGGTTTGGTATTGTATCAACACTGACTACCAATTTCAAGAGGAGACTAACCAGTGTCTTTTAATTCACAGACCTGTAGTTTGTTAAACTGTCATTCACTCCTACCTCCACTCTTGCTTTTGTCATCTGCTGATATGTAATAGGGTCTTGTTGAACCATAACTATGGGCATGGTAACAACCGGTAACAAATTATGGCAAGATATGGCAAAACACTCAAATCAGCTGGCTGAAGAAAAGTTACAGTTTTGCAGCAATGTGTTTGTTACAAAAGAAATTTGCATTGGTTGTTTCCACAATATGGGAAATAACAGTTTGAATTGCTAAATATCCTAATAACTGATGCTATACAACAAATGCCCACTGGCTGTGGAGCAGTGTCATAATAGTGTTAGACATAATGAAAATCCATCCATCCATTCAGTGCAGCTTATCCATACAAATATAATGAAAATCTTAAGAATTGAAGCTTTTAGGGGTGAAGAAAATCCCCTCATGTATGTTAACGTTAGTGTTTCTGTTTTAGAAAAATATATAGAAACACTACATCCTGTTTTCTTGTCAGGATGCAAAGTCTCCCAAGCAAGTACTCTGCAGCATTAACAGGTGCTGACAGAACCAGACTGCAGGAATTGACATTGAATGGACAGAAATGAATTCCTGGTAAATTCCTGGTAAATAGCGAGAGCTCTAGATTGCCATGTGAAGGTAAAGAAAGTCAGGAAGGAACTGTTGTTGATTGTTGTAAAGATTTGGGGAATTTGGCGAAAGGTGGTGAACATTAGCACAAACAGCATCTAAAGAGTAAAAGTATGTGTTTACACTAATGTTAATGCTAATGATCTACTAAGCTGTTGTGAAAGAAAGTTAAATTACTGTTTGCAAGCACATAAATATTTATTTCAGCAGGAAATACATGTAAACCCATGTCCCTTCTTTACATTAGCTGAGATAAGCTTCTACCCAAAACTGCCTTTTTATTAATGGCACAGTGCAAAGTAATCCTGTTTCGTGGAGGCGAGAACATAAAAAAATTCTTTACTACAAGCAGTGAAAAAAACCTATAGAACAACTGTCTCCATGGATACAGGTATCTTAGTTGGAAAAGTTTACTTAAGGACACAGGGAGCCAGGGAAAACTCAGTTTGAAATAAAATGACAAGACACAGAATTCATCTTCCTTTTTGTTTGAAAGTATCTAGATGCGTGACGTTAAGTTTTTCTCTCTTCCAACATCTGTTGTTGATAACAGTAAGCTTGTTTTGACAAAACTATCATGTATAATCATGAGGCATGGTCAAAGAAAATTATTTTTGTCGGATGCATTCATTTGAAGTGTACAGATGTGAAGCATTTCCCACTGATCCCCATGAATGAATGAGCTTGAATGAAATGTCTGTCAAGCGTGATCTAAGGATAGCATACAACTTCAATTAATGTGTAATCCCATAATCACATAATCCTGCCATTTTTTACCTATAATTTTCAGTTAGTTCTTTGCTCTCTCCAACAATGCAGCTGAATACATTATACATTCTGATCTGTGGAGGCAAATGCACTCAGGCAAAATTGTCCCTTTCACCTCCTTGACAGAGCTAATTTATGCAGTTAGACAGACGTGACTGTATGCCTTAGATTCCTATTCATTTATTCTGGATATAAGAATTGATTATAAAGTTTCAGATTTTATGTAAATCAAAGATAAAATGTTCCACTGCTACAGCAAACTGAGATGGCACCATTCTACACGGTGTGTGTTTACACCAATGAAACAGCCAGAATGCACCATAAAAAAGTTTTGCTCAGTAATTTTTTGCCAACACAGGATTGGAAAAGTACTCAATAAAGCAGTTGTGCTTTATCAGGTGGTGGTGGTGGTGGTAGCATCATGCTGTGGGGATGCCGCAGGCCATGGAAGACTTGTAAGGGTGGAGGCTGAAGTGATTGCAGTAAAATCCACAAAATACCTCCCGGAACATCTGATGCAATGTACAAGAAACCTGCAACTTGGGAGAAGATTTGTTTTCCAGCCAGCCAGTGAACCAAAATGATAATGTACTAGATTGTCAAGTCAGAGTTCACATATCAGTCCAACTGAGCATTTGTTGTAGACCTAAAAAGGCTGTTTACTCGTGTTAGTCACACAACATGGCATATAGTTGCTTGTGCAGTAAGGAAGAGTGAGGAAAAACTTCAGTAAAGTGATACCACACAGATTCAACACTAATTACTAGCAAAGGTACAGCTACAGTTTAAAACAAAGAGTTCATTCCACTTTTAGGGATCTGTGGTGTGATGCTGAAAAACTAGTCCATACATATATTACTTACAGAAGTTCCAGAGAGCTCAAGGGTCTAGTTCAGGAGAGTTTTAACAGTTGAAAAACCCTATAAGTAAAGCTTAATCCTACTCTGGCCTTCAGTGTATCATTGTAGGACCAGAGACAGAGGCAATTAATGAGTCCATTTGTTAGATTCAACTACAGTAACCTGCCACTGTGATATTTTTGTGTTAGGCAATTTAAAGACCTCATTATTTTGATGTGATATGTATTAGAAGCATATTGTCTCAAGCTGAATTTAATGAAGCAAAGGAGATTTAAGGAGATGAAATCTCTAAAAATTATTACAGGGGGCTCAGCTGCTGTTGAAAGGTTTAGTCCAAGTCTAAATGTTAGATTCAGGAAAAGCTCTAGAAGACCAGAATGATGACTGTTTGTTGGCTGCTTTATGATCACCACATACCTGTAGTGATAAAGGCCTGAATCTTGTTTGGATTAATGCTGCATTTCTTCCATGCAGTATTTCTCATACAATTCTATTGTGTTAAGCTGAGGGTCTAAATGACTGCTTAGGTCTTATAAGCTGCATTTACACATGCACTGGAACCCTGAACATCTTCAGACTTTACCTCGGTCAGCTGCAGGTGAGAATGCAAATGTTAGAGTCAGTCAGATCAGAGATTACCCAGACCTTATCCTGTGAGCCCCCTAGTATAAGGTCTGTGCAATGTCCATGTGAGCCCAGGTGGACACCACAAAGTTTAGAAGTTAAAAGCCTGCTTTCTATTGTTGGACTGCACTTTTTACTCAAATGGGATTGTTGTGTTTTCTATATAATTCTGTATGTAGTTATACTTTATCAGGTCTTAAACCTTACACCGTAGAGTCTTGGGATGACTTCTGTTGTGATTTGGTGCTATACAAACAAATTAATTAAATTGAATTCTTTACTTCGGGAAACTTGAGTTGCGTGCATAAAGCGTTGTTTTTAATCATGCGATTTGCTGTACTAATGCGCTGTAAATAAAACACAACAGTTTTCCAGGGTGTACTCTTTGTGTCATGTTGTGCCTTAAGCATGCTCTACACAGCGACCAACCCCCCATCCAGAAATCACACATTTACCCAGAGTGAGAACGTATGTCACCTGGACTTTCTCCTGCTGTGTGCTGCATGCATGAAAGTACCACTCTGCTCCATGTCTGGATGTGATTATGAATATGTGAAAATGAAAACAAATTGATGATGATCCTAAAAAAAGTATTTCCCAGTTTTAAGTATTCCAGGGGATTATTGTTGGATCATGTTAGACTGGGATCAAATCAATGGTCCTCCATTAATAAGCTTGTCCAAACTTTAGCACACCACTAACTCACTGGTTTAGGGACAGGGGGAAAATTGTATCTTAATTATAATGCTGCCTTTTTTTGTTGATTGTTGTGTGTTTTCTAAAAATGTTGGAACAGTCTTTAAATTTTTGGAAATTTTAGTATTTCAAACCAACCAACCCTAACCCTAAACCTAACCAAGTCATCAAAGTGAGAAATCTTTTTATTTTTAGTTATGCCATAGTTTGCCATATTTTAGTTATGTAATTTTAAATGTGACACCAGGAACATGTTTCAAAACATTTGAACAGGAAAGAAGACTGTAAAAGTAGTGTAATGCTAAACAATCTAGAATTACAGCATTGTGGTTGCTTGCCCTCATATTATTTGTTAATACTGAATATGGGACACAAATACAGTGTAAAATTGTAACAGTCTTCAAAAATTAAACACATTTTCTCAGCATAAAGGCATAAATTGTCTTTTCCTAACAGTTACAAACCCCTTGTTGTTTATTTGTGTGGTGGATCCAGTAGATAGTGAGGCTTTGTGATTTGTTAGTGACCCTTCAGACCTCGGACAGCCTGCACTGCTAATGTCATGATACCATCTTTTCAGAGGATACCACCCAAAACTTCTCAATGTAACGTCCTAATCATTATAGCAGAAGTACATTCCTCAGTCATGCTCTCTTCCTATTATCTCAATAAATTCAATGCTTCATATTCAGCATTCAATCAATGGCTTGTTTCCTCCTTTCTTTGCCAAGGCTGGCTTTTTGCCATTTAAAGTCATTTATGGTGTAATTTAGTGGAATTGTGTCGAAGTGGTAGTGTGAAATTTGGAAGCTGACAAAATTCTTCCACGGACTTGATTGCAACCGTGTTGTTACCTGCTGTGCAGAAGCTTTCAGAGATTGATTTTCTTTCTGCTCTTTAAGCGTGAGGCACAGATGTTGCTTAGATTGCCCATAAATGCACCAATGTAAGTTACAAAGTACACAGTGAAAGTGAACTTTTCTACTGATTCACTGATGAACTCTGCTGCGACAATAAAGACACTGCACCAAGATTAAAGGAAAACCAGTAAAGGGCTAAAGTGAACATGATGAAGATCAGTATCAAATGGAAATAAAATGAAGTCTCCTAAATGCAAAAGTTAAACTTTATTATTGTGATGTGCTGAACAAATCAAAGCAGTGTGAAAATCCCCTTCATAAACAGCTTACAGTTGCAGAGTGGTGATACATTAAACAGCTTTACATAACAGCAGAAGTTGCAAAAATCTTTCCTCATACATTTATTCAGCCTGAAAATGACAGAGTTGCCGAGGCATCACAGTTGGTGACGGTGTTTGTTTTGCAAATGAAAGTGATCATGAAAAACTCTGGCCCATATTTACAGAGGAAGGAGAAAGAAATGCAAGTTTATTTATGTATTTATTCACTTCTTACTTCTTATTAAAGTAGATTTCTGTTGATGAAATTGAATAAACATTCAAATAAGTTTAAACCAGTAACATAAATGAATATTCCACTGCTTATGAAACTATGATAAAGCTAGACATACTGTATGTGCATGGAAATCCCTCATCATCTCGGCCTCACCATTAATGCTAATATTCTTGTTTTTTGTGTGTTTGTTTGTTTGTTTTTAGAAAACAATTCATTGGCAATAAATCAGCCAAACTATACTAATAACAGCATTACAGATGTTTTATACTCAGTTATCTACAGATAAGATTAGTGCAGAACTATGGTATCAGTACATCAACATGTGGGGCTTTTGAAGCAAACTGCCACCACTGTATGTTTAGGTCATTTAAAGCTCAATACGAGCTGCACTTTTATTACTAAAAAATGACAAATTTTTACATGAACGAGGAAAAATAAAGGTATTAAACTGTGTTTTTGTGACTGTTAAGACAAATGCAACTGTGCCTTCATTGTGCCTTCACACGTTAAATAGAAAGTATTTGGAAATATGAACTCCTCTTTGATTTTAGACACCCTAAATATTAAAATGGCTATAATCAAAACCTTACAATTAAAATGACAATGTAAAATCAATGTGACACTGTGAAAGAGACCTTTTGTCGTGATGAACATGCTGATAATAATCACCTGCATCATCCTCACCCAGACTAAAAGTTGTATTCTACCTGCTCGTCACTAAACAGCAGATGATCACAGAAACAGCCTGATGAATATAGTGGAGCATTAAAAAGCAGATTTCTTGTAATATACAACTGTTTACTTTCGGGACTGTGTAGGTGCTTGATTTTTGCCGCATATGAAATATGATTTTTTAAAGTTACAATAATGTTAAGTGTGAAGTCTTATAACAGGTCTCTCTAATCAGAAGTGAATGTCTCTCTGTTTTGTTCAGGTGTTCACTACTAGCTGGTGTTTATTTCTAGTGTCTCTCAGTCTCTTCTCCAAAGTCATTGCTGTTTGTCACTGTAGTGTGAGATTAAAACTCTTGCTAGATGTCTGGAGCCCAACCTTGTAAGGGGGGCCTCCAGGGATCCTTCTAGTGGTCCCCGATGATTCCCCGCATTTGATGTCATCGTCAACCCCTGATAACCACTAACCCAGGACTTCCCTAGTGCGTGCTGCACTCTCCTTTCTTTCTCCTTCTTCTCACTGATAAGATGTACTGTGTGTAGGAGGGCCCTCACCACTGATCTCTTGTTAATGTTAGCGGAGCTTAGGGCCCCAGAGGAGACCTGTGGAGCTTTCCTGTAAACAAAGATATTAATGTTTCCATTCAGTGATATCCACTGAAATGCATTGTGTGCCAAAAAACTAAGGTTCCCTCCTCATAAAATATTTGCTAGGTCAGTTTTAAAGATAATCCACCACCCATTGTGATCTGTACTAGTGTCCAGAAACTCCCTGATGTTACTGATGTGACAAGAGTTGAGTCCGTTTTTAGATTAAGTGACATGTGAATGAAACTGCTGAAAATGTTCTTTGTGGATTTTGACTTCAGGTTTGAACTAAATTGCACAGTCCAAATTGTATTGTCAGATGATGCAATTTTTCTGCCCGATATCTTCTAGAGCAAGTTTAGCGTTTTTGCAGCAGTTTATTTCAGAATCAAATATTATTGCTGTTCTTGTTTTACATTTAAAAAGCAGCACAGTCAGTCTGGCGTGTTCCGTTTGATACTACATAAACAAGCACCTTAGCGGCCTTCTCTCCCCTTCACTCCTCTTTCCAACATGCAGTTTGAAGCTGTGGTGACAATCTGTTAGTGTGGCTGAGAGTACACTAGAGCTTTCTCTCACTGAGGATTTCCCCACAGTCTGCTCTTAAAGCTTGTACTGTATTTCAGATTCATACACATCTTCACAGCCTCTCTGTCTATTTTTTTTACTTTACATCCCCACTACACATTGTTAGCAAACTGCAGCAGGCGCTACTGTCGCCAATTCAGACTCTGGTTCACTGTAATGGAGGCTAAAACAAATCGTGTTTTACTTAAACCATAGAAATCTCTGTGGAAACACCCTGAGCTGTCCTATAAAGTCTAGAGATGTACCAACTTAAATCCTCTGAAGCTGAATTCAATTATTAGTCTCCTCTGTTACAGTTTTTAAAGCTACTGTATGTGATGAAAGAGTCCATTGCAAATAGCATGCATGTACAAGTAAGTGGAAGTCTGTAATATGTTTCCACAGGGTGACATACATAGGGCAGGTGGACAAAAGCACATGTCAAGAAAAATAAAATTAGCAGCAAAAAGCAGTAAACTTATAAAAGGCAATAATTGCAGTGCAGAGTAGAGCCACAGCATCATTAACGATGGTATAATACCTCACCAGGCAGTGATTAAAATGACCATTAAAGCGAACTCATACAACTGTGTTGCTCTTCTGTTGCAGTCCATTAGAAGCTCAATGAAGTTAGCATGTTTCAGCTCATTTGGATCAATCTATCAGTCAGTTAATGCTGAAGGATCCTAGTGCATTTTCTACTCAGAACATCAGTGTGAAAAGCTCTCTTAACAGCATTAGTGGTTGAAGTTCATATTACATTTTGACAATGTACGTTGATTACTGTGGCACGACACGGTGACGACAAAGACTTCAAGCTCATTTAGTTCTAAGAGCTGAAAAGGCTATACTCTACAAATGTACAGTTAATGGATCAGCTAAGCGCTCTGACTGTTGATAACACAATGGCTCTCATTCAACCTAATAAATCATAAAATGTTTTAGCAGCATGGGTTCCTTTTTTGTTGCTACTACTGCTGTCAGGCAGAGGTGATAAAATCCCAGGTTTCCAGTTATGAAATTAGTTATTTCAGGAAGTTCATTTATTTTGTGCGCAGTCCGTGTTCTGTGACTGGAAGTTGGAGCACTTCAAATCTCCCATGGGCTCAAATCTCTTCACGATGAATAATCTGTACAAAATGTGAGCTGAGGTTTTAAATATGAACAACACAATACGTGAAATAAAACTGAAATAGACAGGTATTTCACTTACAGACATTCAAGGATGCATGTGCGCTCGGAGGTAGTAAACATTTCCACAATATCATAGCGGACTTTTTCCACTGGATACCTGTGAAATTGATGTTGATTACAGTTTTACATTTTACATTCCTCCATGTAAAACCATCCACAGCCTGATAAAACTCTCATTGCTAATACGCAGGTTTCCTTCTTGGGACAATGAACATTTTCCACTGTGATATGTGCAGTTTTAGCCACAAAAACAAACAAAGCCTCCAATCAGGTTGTTATCTGAAGTCTGGTAACATAGGCATAGCGTGGACTGCCCATCAGTTACAGCTGGTAATTTCCTAACATAAAATGTTCACATACTAGTAAAGCTGTTCATAGAAATGTTTATATATTTTGGAGTCCTTGTTCTTTATCAACCACTGAATAATAAAACGCCCAGCACCCTGTATTTATTTTTAGGTTGAAAAGATTGACGGTCATGGATGAGCTTGTAATCTCCATAAAGTGAAGGTTTTGCTGGTAACAAATTAAATCAGGTAGTATATTTTTGGAGAAGCACAAAAAAATATAAATAAAAACGTGTTTTTTTAGACTAATTTACTCTTGCCAAGACATTTGGCAGTGTATGATGTGTCAGTATATGTGTGTCAACTCTGGGGAAATTAAATTAGTGCTTGCAAAAAGAGAAACATTTTCTTTGACCAGCTCTGTCAGTATATAGCATAATTTTATATATTTTTGTATTATGTATAGGACATTACTTGCTGTCTGGTAGGCACAGGGGAGAGCAGAGGATGGTTGTTGCCCAGAAGCCAACAATGTTGGGCCTGTATGGGCATGAGGCCATGACAGATTTTTAACCCTAGTCCAGCCTTGACACTTCTGTTTATGCCCACTTCAGTCCAATATTCAGTCTATTCTAATGTCTGCTTTGATTTCCACCAACTCCTGAGAAAAGCAATTTTGCTTTAAAGAAGGTCAAATGCTATGTTTGGCTGCAGGTAGTGTACAGTTGGTTTATTGGAGATATTTTGTTGAAAACAGCTACCTGCTGCATCTAAAAACAAGGTTAATAGACTGGTCAGACTCAACAGCAAAGTAGTTGTTGGCTGTAAAATCAACACAGTGAGCTGAAAGAGGCCAAAAACCTCTAAAGTTAAAGAGATGGTATGCATAATGCCAGATTACATTATTTCCTTTTTTTATTTTGGGATTTTACTTAAATAATTCTGGACATTTCAAAGTTCCAGAAATTGCTTATTTTTCTGAAGTATTCAGGTGAAAGTCAGGTGAGTCTGTTTGTTTTAGGTACATGGCTAAAACACAGAAAAAAACACAGGCTAAACATACAGTAACAAGAAAAAGTATGTGAACCTTATGAAAGTTCATGGTCTTCTGCATTCATTTACCTCTAATTTACATCTAACTTGAGAGACAAATCATCCATCCTACTTGTGAAGGTTCACTCCCTGGAGATAAACTGGACTACATCTGACTGCAGAGGACTACTCAGCGTGAGTCTAGAGGCTGCACCAATATTCAGCTTGATAGGCTGGCCTCCTTCTGAGGTGACACAGACATATTATTTACTGAGGGAACTCCACAGTTCTCATAGTGGTTGTTTACATTTCGACACTAAGGATGCATTCAGTAAAATGTACAGAGCTGGCTTCCAGGAGCCATCCCTGCTCTTTAGGACTGATTTGAGCACACTGACTGGGACATGTTCGGGGAATCTCCAACAAACGCCGACCACACTAACTTGAAGAAGTACGCAACATCAGTGACCAGTTACATCAGCAAGTACATTGATGATGTCATCGTCTCCAAGGCTATCACCATACGCCCAACCCAGAAACCATGGATCACCACTGAGGAGCGTATGCTGCTGAGAGACAGAGGCTCCACCTTCAGAGCTGGCAAAAAGGCTAAACTGTCCCAGGCCATAAAAGTGGCAAAGCATGCACATGCCAACAAGATCAACAGCCATTTCCAACATAGTGGAGAAACATGTGGCATGGCATCCAGTCCATCACCAACTAAAGGAAGACACTACCAGCCTGTAACAGTGATGGATCCCTCCTAAATGCAGTGACTGAAAGACCACAGTCAGTCTGGATCGGGAACAGCATCTCCAGCATCACCACACTGAACACTGGGGCCCCTCAGGACTGTGTGCTCCGTTCACTGCTGTTCACTTTGCTGACTAATGACTGGGTAGCAACATACAGCTTGAAACACATCATTATTTTCACTGATGACATGACCGTGGTGGGCCTGATCAGCAAGAACGACGAGTCAGCGTACAGAGATAAAGTGAAGCATTTAACAGACTGGTGCGGTAAGAACAACCTGTCTCTTAATGTTGACAAAATCAACCTGTCAACTTCAGGAGAGTCCAGAAGGACCATGCGCTGCTGAACATCAATGGCTCCTCAGTGGAGATTGTCAGGAACACCAAATTCCTTGCCATCCACATGGCAGGGAACCTGATCTAGTCCCTGAACAACCGCTTCATTGCCAGGAAAGCCCAACAGCACTTCTACTTTCTGTGGAGGCTGGGTAAAGCTCATCCCCCACCACTCATCCTCACCACATTTTACAGGGGAACCATAAAGATCATCCTGATCAGCTGCATCACCGCCTGAGAACAGCTGAGAAGATCATCGGAGCCTCCCTGCCCTCCATCACAGACATAATACTGTATATCTACTGCATCCAGAAAGCTACCAGCATCGTGAATGACCACACACACCCATCACACACTGTTCACCCTCCTGCCTTCAGGGAAAAGATTTAGAAGCATCAGGACACATACATCCAGACTGTATAACAGCTTCTTTCCTCAGGCTATCAGACTCCTCAACACTTAGGCACTGACCTGACACACACACACACACACACCTCACATTTCATTCCACTGCACCTGAAGCTGCTCATGTTTGTATATTTTGATATGCAAACTAACACAATCCTTGCACATCTACCTCAATAAGATGTTTGATTTTATTTTTATACTAGTATTATAATGTGTTCAGACACTTGCAGTTTAATACTTTTTTATTGCACATCAATGGTCAGCACCGCAATGTCTTTGTCCTTTGTCTTGTACTGTTTGTACATGCACCTCTGCAATTTATGTAGTCAGAGCTCTTTGGCTTTTTGTTAGTGATATAGTTATGTTTCTTGTATACTTTTTCTTTCCTTGAAATGTGTTGTCTGTTGTCTTTTGTTCTAGGCCATTGTTGTAGCACTGCTATCCCAGAGGAACATTGTTTAGTTGCACTCTTTACACACATAAGAATGAAATGACAATAAAGTACCTTGAACATTGAATTCAGCCCTATGTGGGTTGCTAATATTCATTTCCATCAGGCGATGTGGCATCCTTTAGTTCCTAACATTTCATCTAACGTTCCTAACATTCAAACGTGTGAGTGGTTTTCATCAAAGTAGCTCTAGTCCACATCCAAACTCATTGTCTTGAGACTACAGATATGCCAACATCTGACTCCAAGAGGTTTTTTGAGGTCATTAACTCAGCGGTTGACATTCTTCTTCTATCCACTAGCACTATGAGGTCTTCATGGTTGTTCTCAATATAGACATGAAAGATCAGAATTATTTTATGATATTATTTTGTGCACATTATATTTGTTAATATTCTTGACTTAGATTTTATGATAAACTTAATTCAGAAAACCATGACATTACTTTTTTTTGCCAGCATAGTTGTAGTTCATTTGAAATTTGTTAATGTGTTGGAGCTGGAATTAGATCTTGAAAATTGATATTTTGTCATTTTGGCAGATGTTTTTATCAAAAGCAACTTACAAGTGAGATACAAGGCAAGCAAAAAATCAATATGACAGTATACAAGATGACAACCTGACCAACAAATATAGTAACTATAGTTACTTTATTGTTGATAGATGTAACTGACATCTCTCCTCTCTGTCACTCATTTATAGCATTTATAGTTGCAAAGTGAAACTCTCCTTACACTGACAATGCTCCTTGATTCTTTAGTAATTTGGTGCAAAACAACAGGAACTAATCAGTAAAGCGGCCTCTAAATGGACCCTGTGAGTTGTCAACCGCTGATGACGTAGTTTGTTTTCAAACAAAGCAATAGTGAAGCAAAAGAGACATTGAAAAGAAAAATGTTCATGGGTTTATTTTTGCAGATGTGTAGAACAAGTTCAAGGAAGAAGTAAATTAAAAATATTCTAAAATTAATAAAATATATACTTACTTATCTGTTTATCTTCTATATTTGAGTAGAAGCTGTTGAAGTATGTGTCCTTGCATTACAGAAAAGTGGCTCTAGTTCAGAGGAATCCCCTGAGTCTTTAATTAATAATTAATTTTAAAAATGATCAAAAAATGTCGCCTTTTGGAAACGTTCTTTCTCATATTTGTTTCTATTTTCTTTTCCTGCCACTTAATTTTGTGTCTGTTGCCTTTCAGTCTCAACAATTTTGTTATTTATCTGTAAAACAATGTGCCTCCCCTCAGCCAATCTATAAAAACATCAGCAAAATCTTAAATGAAGGCTAATGTTGTCATCCAATCCAAATGACTTTGGTTGCATGAAAAAAAGTTAGATGTGTAGCAGTAAAACAGACGTCACTCCACACAGAATTGAACACTGTGGATGAGAGGTATAAGATGTAGGGTCAGCATAAGAGGAGAGTAAGCGTCAGGTGATTGAATAGATGGGAACCAGGGTTAACTTTGGGCCAGGAGGAATTGTCAGGCTCTAAAATGAGAAAAAAACATGTAGGATAATTAAGTGGACTCCATGAATCATGACAGTTTAATACAGAAAACAGTCAATTATTGCAATTGTGGCATTTAATTAATTACCAAATCTTTTCATTTCGGAAAGCAAAGTAAAGTAATAGTAAGTAATATGAGGATTGCATTTGTTTGCATTGTGATTGTGTAGTAGAAGTTGATATCCAATTACATTGTTAAATTTACCTTTTAAATTCTCTAAGAGATACTCATACAGCAAAATATGCCGAATTATGCTGTAGAGCTAACATAATACTTACTTTATTGATCCCCTTGGGGAAATTTGTTTTGGAGAGCTGCCAGACTGAGTTGCCGCTACTACAGGGTTTCGGTGTCTTGTCCAAGAACACCTCAGCTAGTAACCAGGAGGAACCAGGAATTGAATCACTCACCCTGGGGTCCATAGGCGACTGCTCTACCACCTGAGCTACTGCTAGACAAGTGAGGTGTTCTCTTGTGTTTTTCTGGATGTGTCTTATGTATCGCTGATTGGATTTTAATTGTCATGATAACTTTTGGTCACAAGTATATCTTCTTCTCTTTCGGCTTTTCCCATCAGGGGTCGCCACAGCGAATCATCCTTTTCCACCTCACTCTATCATGAACATCTTCTACCCTAACACTAGCCAACCTCATGTCCTCTGTTATAACATCCATATATCTCCTCTTTGGTCGTCCTTTTGTCCTCCTGCCTGCCAGCTCCATCTCCAACATCCTTCTACCAATATACTCACTATCCCTCCTCTGAACATGTCCGAACCATCTCAGTCTGGCCTCTCTGACTTTGTCGCTAACACAGGCAACGTGAGCCGTCCCTCTGATGTACTCGTTCCTTATTCTGTCTAACCTGGTCACTCCTAAGGAGAACCTCAACATCTTCATCTCTGCTACCTCCATCTCAGCCTCTTGTCTCTGTCTCACTGCTACCGTCTCTAACCCATAGAGCAGAGCTGGTCTCACCACTGTCTTGTGCACCTTTCCTTTGAGTCTTGATGAAACTCTTCTGTCACACAACACTCCTGATACTTTCCTCCACCCGCTCCAACCTGCCTGCACTCGCCTCTTCACCTCTTTTCCACACTCTCCATCACACTGAACTGTTGAACCCAAGTACTTAAACTCCTGCACCTTCTTCACCTCAGCCCCCTGTAACCTAACGCTTCTACCTTGATCCCTCTCGTTCAGACACATGTATTCTGTCTTACTACGACTGACCTTCATGCCTCTTCTTTCCAGAGCAAACCTCCACCTTTCCAGCTGTTCCTCTACCTGCTCTCTACTCTCACTGCAAATCACAATGTCATCCGCAAACATCATTGTCCAGGGAGATTCCTGTCTGACCTCATCTGTCAGCCTGTCCATCAACATAGCAAACAAGAAGGGACTCAAAGCTGATCCTTGGTGTAGTCCCACCTCCACCTTGAACTCCTCTGTCTGACCTACAACACATCTCACCACCGTCATACTTCTCTCATACATGTCCTGAACTAGTCTGACGTACTTCTCTGCCACTCCAGACGACCTCATACAGTACCACAGCTCCTCCCTCGGCACCCTGTCATACGCCTTCTCTAAATCTACAAAGACACAATGCAGCTCCTTCTGTCCATCTCTGTACTTTTCCATCAACATTCTCAAAGCAAAAATGGCATCAGTGGTGCTCTTACGGGGCATGAAACCATACTGCTGCTCACAAATCTCCACCTTCTTCCTAAGCCTGGCTTCCACTACTCTTTCCCACAGCTTCATTGTGTGGCTCATCAACTTTATTCCTCTATAGTTGCTGCAGTTCTGCGTGTCACCCTTGTTCTTAAAGATCGGAACCAGAACGCTTCTCCTCCATTCCTCAGGCATCTTCTCACTCTCTAGAATCCTATTGAACAAACTGGTTAAAAACTCCACTGCTGTCTCTCCTAAGCACTTCCACACCTCCACAGGTATGTCATCAGTACCAACAGCCTTTCCACTCTTCATCCTTTTCAGAGCCTTCCTAACCTCATCCTTTCCAATCTCTTCTATTTCCTGCTCCACAACATCAACATCTTCCTCCCTTCTTTCCCTGTCATTTTCCTCATTCATCAGATCCTCAAAATACTCCTTCCATCTTTTCTGCACACTCTCCTGGTTTGTTAGCACCTTTCCATCTCTGTCCTTAATCACCCTTACCTGTTGCACATCCTTCCCATCTCTATCTCTCTGTCTGGCTAGCCTGTACAAGTCCTTCTCTCCTTCCTTTGTGTCTAACCTGTCATACAGCTCATCGTAAGCTTTCTGTTTGGCCTTTGCCACCTCCCTCTTCACTCTACGCTACGCTTCCTTGTACTCCTGTCTACTTTCCTCAGTCCTTTCTACATCCCACTTCCTTGTAGCTAACCTCTTCCTCTGGACACATTCCTGTACTTCCTCATTCCACCACCAAGTGTCTTTACCTTCTTTCCTCTTTCCAGATGACACACCTAGCACCTTCCTACCTGTTTCCCTGATAACCTCTGCTGTAGTTTCCCAGTCATCTGGAAGCTCATCCTGACCACCAAGAACCTGTTTCAACTTCTGTCTGAATTCCTCACAAGTTTCTTCATTCTTTAACTTCCACCACTTGGTCTTCTTTTCTGTCTTCCCTCTCTTCTTCTTCCTGACCTCCAGAGTCATCTTACACACCACCATGCGGTGCTGTCTGGCTACACTCTCTCCTACCACCACTTTGCAGTCACTAACCTCTCTCAAATGACCTCGTCTACATAGGATGTAGTCCACCTGCGTACTCCTACCTCCACTTCTGTATGTCACTCTATGTTCCTCTCGCTTCTGGAAGTAAGTGTTGACTACAGCCATTTCTATCCTCTTAGCAAAGTCCACCACCATCTGTCCTTCCAGATTCCTTTCCTTCGCACCAAACCTGCCCATCACCTCTTCATCACCTCTGTTGCCCTCACCAACATGCCCATTGAAGTCTGCTAGAACAACAACTCTCTCTCCTCTGGGGATACTCTCTATGACCTCATCAAACTCACTCCAGAATCTCTCCTTCTCTTCTAACTCACAGCCAACCTGTGGCGCATACCCACTGACTACATTCATCATCACCCCTTCAATTTCTAGCTTTAGGCTCATCACCCTGTCTGAGACTCTTTTCACCTCTAGAACACTGTTTACGAACTCCCCCTTCAGGATCACTCCTACCCCGTTTCTCTTCCTATCCACACCATGGTAGAACAGTTTGTATCCTCCTCCGATACTACGTGCCTTGCTGCCCTTCCACCTTGTCTCCTGCACACACAGTACATCTACCTTCCTTCTCTCCATCATGTCTGCCAGCTCTCTGCCTTTCCCTGTCATTGTGCCAACGTTAAGAGTCCCTATTCTCAGATCTATGTCCCTGCCTTTTCCCTTCTCTCTCTGTCCACGAACCCTTCTGCCTCCCCTCTTTCTTCGACCAACAGTAGTCAAATTTCCACCGGCACCCTGTAGGTTAACAGCACCGGTGGCGGTCGTTGTTAACCCGGGCCTCGACCGATCCGGTATGAAAGTGTTATTGATGATTCGCATGGTTATTTTGGCAATTTTTACGCCGGATGCCCTTCCTGACGCAACCCTCTCTATTTATCCGGGCTTGGGACCGGCACAGAAGTAACTGGCTTGCAACCCCTGTGGCTAGATTTTTTGGTCACAAGTATATACTGTATATTTAATATATTAACGTGGACCCCACAAAGTCTAGTCACTGATTACTGATGACAAGATTAGCTACTGTGTTTCTCATCCAGCCTCTTCAGTGGTTGAAAGCAGCACCCATGTAGCCATCAGAGAAACACTGTATGTCTTTATAACATGGGAGATACAAGACCTTAGTGATAAAGATAAAAGAAACTGTGGAGAAACACAGTCTGATTCAATTTCTTGGTTCAATATTGGCACTGCCTGAAAGAAAATATTGCCAGGTCTTGCTGCACAAGAGATATAAAGGTTAACTTATTTTGAGTAAGACGTTGCATATTATTATCAAACCAGATGACTATACAATTTTTCATTGCTTTAGCAGTGTTGACTGTTCATTAATACAAGGGTGAACAGGTTTAAGAAGGAACCTGCTGCACCTCAGGGTGATCCTCTTCAAGCCTTCAAGCCCTCAGCATCTGTTTACCTTTTTGATAGCACTAATCATATACTCAGTTTATTTATTTATTAATTTATTTGACGTAGCTGTGGAGACATCACGCCTCCGACTGTCTGCCCATTGTGAATATGACACGTTGTCATAGATATGCAGACATGTTTTTTGTTCGATTGATTAATTGGATTTGCAGTCTGGGTGTGCTAGGACAAGGCGACAGACGAAAGCTAATACCTGATAAGCACACTTGGGGAAGTTACTATATATATTGTGTATGTTAAGAATACTGACATAGAGGACAAAGATATTTATGTTCCTGATCTCTGTGTTCTGCACTGCAAAGACAGTCGTAAATTAAACACAAACAAGTTTCCCAGCACATACATCTCATTATCCTACTTTCCTTTAGCCTCCCAGTGTCGTCAGCTCAACAGTCAGTCAATTTTGCTGCATAGCAAAGAGTATTTACAGTTCATTAATGAGGCGGCTGGGGACGGGAATGCTGGGATGGAGAGCTCCTGGGACGAAGCAGGCGTTTGAAGGAGAACTAGCAGAGTGACAGTGTTACAAAATGTACATCTGAGAGAGGACATGTTTGAGAGGCGGAGAGGGGTGGTGGAGTGAAAATTGAGAGGCCAAACTGAGCAAGCAAGTGCTTTATGCTCTAGGTTACAGCAATGTCTTCATTATTCATGTGTCTGGAAGGAGACAGACTCCGAACAGTGCAGGGGGACTAGCTTCACTGTGCTGACCCTTGATAATTAACACTGCTAAGGCTCAGTATAACTATACTTAACATTTGATTCCAAGATTTACTTCTCACCATGACATCCTTTTAAATTACTTTCATAGCATATTTGTTTTTACAAGGCAGCACACGCTTGAAATCTACATCATTTGCTGAGGAAATTAGTAGCTTATGTAGAAAGTCTGTCAACAGTTGCTTGGTTTGCTGTCAGTCTGTGCAGTGCATCGGCCTCCCAGCAGGGAGGAAGCACATGGCGCCTGAAAAGAAATACCATTTCAGAGCATCCCAGAACGCCCTGCAGTCAATAAGGAGTTGTCATCTTGCCCCACCTAACAAAAGCCAAGCCTGTCAAAACCAATATGAGCCCTCATCGATTTAAATATCCCCCCTGTTTTCAGCTGAGGCAACAGCAGGGGAGATTAGGAGCATGGTTGCCACTACCAGAGCGATGGATCTGGACACACCATCAGTTATTCAGAACTAATTTGATTTAGCAACTGACAAGCAGACTGTATTGAGTCTAGGAAGAAAAAGAGGGATAGGTGGTGGCAGGTGAGGGGGTACTGTGTGGGGAGGGGGATCATAACAGATTAATGATCATAATTGACAAGTGGCAATGTTACCAGTGCAAGGAGCCAGGTCCCCTTTGCATGATGGATGTAATTTATCACTGCAATAATTGAGGGACATTTGCTGGCTGGAGTTGGTTGAGTCAAGTAAGGGACTCTGCATCTCTTTTGTTTGAGTTCTTCTGTCAAAGTGCAAGTGGAGTTCTATAAGACATGCATTCACAGCTAGCTAACATCTATCAAAAGGCTATGGCCGTAGAAGTCATTTGACTAGTCAGTTACTGCAGGGGCTGTCCATCCATCTTCATCCATTCCCAAGGTGTTAAGGCCATCTATCACACACATTTGTGTGGAGGACGAGCAGGACAGACACTTCTGCTTCAGTATATGTTCTGTGGCAAGTAAAACTAGAGACATGTCTGCACAAATACCTTAGTAACCATGGTAACATTTTTGTCAGACAAGTATATTATCACCCATGTGGATATTGGGTTATAAGACTGGCAGACAGTCGGTTGCTGAAGCATGAGGTAACAGAGATCCAGCAAAAATGTCTGCTGTTGCCCATTTCAGACAGGATGAGGGTCTGTTGGCAGTGGATGGTCCCACAGTTTTGGCCCTAACTTGCCTTTTTGTGAGCTGCCCATTGTTGGTATTTCATGCAGCCCCAATTTGTTTGTGCATTGACCCCACCAAAAGTCAAAGCCAATATAAACTATATTTAATTATTGAATGCGCTATCGTGCAATGGTGGCGAACCCTTTCTAGATTTGAGCCATTAAACTCTAAGATAAGAAAAGAAAGTTTTTTTATTTATTTAAATTTGCAGTACCACAATAAAGTGGAAATTGATAATAAAGTCATGATGTTGAGAATTAAGTTGAAATGTTGAAAAAAAAGTCAAAAGGTTAAGATTAAAGCTGACATTTCAAGAATAAAGTCAAACCTTCTGAATGAATCAGTCTAGAATGAATCAGTCTGGCTTTAGCATCTGTTCAGCAGGAGAAACTGCACAAAGGATGGCCACGTATGTGCAAACTGAAATACACTAGCTAGTAATGGATGGTTATACCTGCTAGACAGAGAGGGTGTGTTGTATCACAAGACAGCATAGGACAAAGCATCGGGTTATTTGGACCTGAAGATGTGGAGCATGGTAACATTTAGATTGACTGGCAGAATTCATTAAGAAAATAAAATCTAATAAAATGAATATGCCATCCGATGAGAACTATGAATGAATAATCTTAAGAAACACAGAAAGCTGAAATTTTTGGGGGTCATTCTCATGGAGACATACCTATGGGGTGGGCAATTTGATATTTATGAAGATATAGAAATTGTTTTACAGTATACAGTTTTGTAGGTGACTGCAGCTTGGAATCTGCATTTATTAGTGCAAACAAAATGAGGGATGTTTTTCCATTGCTCTTTTTCAGTGAGCTACTGTCCTGTGCTGTGTTTACATGTATTTAAGTAAACTGGTTTCTGGAAACTTGATTAGTCGCATGACTCACGAATTATAACTGTATAGTGAGAGGAAAGCTTCTTTCTGCTTGCTGCTTTTCTTTGTCTTTCCTTCTTTCTGTCTTTCTTTCCCTCCTTGCTGTGTTCATATAGCTGCAGAGTAACAGTGTAGGGGAAGAGAGGAAACAAGATGGAGTGAGATGCAGCAGATACACATGTGTAATCTGTCTGAATAAAGGAAATTCAGGGTAAAAACCAATTTAACCAATTTATTTAGACTTCTACAAGGTACCTTTGTGTTAGTTTCATTTTCAGTAAGACTTCAGGTGAACTTTGATTAAAAAATGAGGTGGTTTCACTCCATAATTATCTGTCCCTCATTCAGCTGTCTGCATATATTCTCTATGGAAGAAATCTATCTGGGGAAAACGTCCATACTATTGAAGCAGCTCCATTTTTAGGTAGTAAATCATCATCAGAGGCTGATGATGCGGCTCCTGCTCTCAGGCTCTGGGCCTGTGTTGTTTTTATGTGTTGCCTTGTTATATCATTGATATTGTGAAATTACACTATTTTATCATGTAAAAATGTGTTATCTGGTGTTATCATAGAAAGAATGATGTGACACATGTATTGACTAGACAGGAGAATTACAGTTCTTTTAGTATAAAATAGGGCGGGACATTAACAAGAATGACTTCCAAGTCTGACCCCTTCGACCCTACCAAAGAAGTGTTCAAACGAGCTGGATAATACCATCAAATTCTACAGCAATCTGGTTTGAAGACATAAATATATCATGACCAGAGTATTTCCCTATAGCACAGGGAAAATATTAATCTACCAAAGAATGTTTCCATTTTCTTTTTAAACTTTGTTATTACATTAAATAATGAATATTGAACTTTTTATATTCAGTAATTCCAATGCTTATCCTAGATCTAATCATAATTTTAACCCCCCGTAGAGGCGTTATTGCATCTTGACAGACACAGAGAATGAACAAAAAGAATTTGAAAAAAAATATTGCAACCCTTAATGTAGACAGAAGTGAAAAAACAGGGCTTCAGGAGGGCTGAGCAATGCTGGAAATGAGATCAGGCATTACACAACCATGAGCTGATGGAAATGAAAATGTATTGATTGTTTTGCCTGTTGACCAGATTAAATCTAAAGGGTTGTGCAATGAAATTATTAAAAGACCGTGTACTTATTTCGCATGAGCATAAAATCAATAACCATTTCAGGCAACCACTGTTAACATATCCTTTCTTTTGAAGCCACAGTTCCCCTGGAGAATTACATTAATGCCTTAATGTTGTTTTTTTTCTGTTGAAGTGTTTCTGCAGACCTTGGTCCATCAAAACATAAATCTCTCGCCCTTATCATATCAAAGGTGTATTTAAAGCATACTTTATTTATCTCTTTTGTAAAACATTCTAGACATGAACATTGGAAATGAACATAGTCTGAATGACCTACAGTAAAACTTTAATACATTCGATTCAGTCTGCACATTAACTATCAGTTGGAACAAAAAAGACAACAAAGAAGATATATAAAAAGACATAGTTATTTTATCACAGAAGAATTACAGGCTTTCAAGGCTCTTTTGAATTGGTTACTTGTCTCATCTTTTACACAAGGATGGACATGCATACATACAGACAAAGCTTGACGGCATACAGATAATGAAAGTGCTTGTACATGAGGTGGTAGTAGGAGGCAATATTCCTGTTTGCAGAGCATCTTAAGTGCAGACCAGGGTTCAATGAAGGGTTTGAAATGTTCTATTCATACACACTGGTGTGATAATGTCTCATCTCCTGCTGAGTTTTTGCCAGCACATCCAAGCAGCCCTGTCCCGCTAATCTGTGATTGTAAAGTTACTCTCCTGTTCCTGGAATCAATCACACAGAATTATCGTGCTAGAAATACCATTTGAACAAATATTAGACTTTGTGCTGTATAAAGGATCCTTACTGGCAACAACAGTGTGAAGGTACACTGTATGACAGTGTTTACAGTGCACATTGGGCATGATAGGACATGATGGAAGAATACATATTGCCACCAGCAAACCTGCCTCTGCCAAGCAGAAAAGTCAAACCTGGATTATATTTCTACAAATATTGACTGAAACAACACATTATAATTGATCAAAGGCCTGTGTGACTACCTTAAGAATATGCACTGCATAGACAGCCAATATTTCTAAATTTCCGCTTCAATTCATGTAGTTGCAATTTCAGAATGATCAAGGCCAGAAAACTACCACAGAATCATCCACCCATCCATTATTTTATTTCCACTTCTTTTACAAGTTGCAGGGGTGCTGAAGCCAATACCACCTCACACTACAGAATCATATAAAGATAAATAAATATAAATATTCCATATAAATATAAATATTCCATCCATAAATATTATATTAGCCAGCTCACACTCCAAATCAAAACCAAACTCTCCAAATACTGTTTGACATCAGAATGTGGACGTTTTAGTAGGGGCCGCTTTAATGGGCAGATTTCTGTCAGCTGCCTTTTGGTAATTAAAAACCTATTCATCTACACTTTGTGATACTGTAAAGATGGACCAAGTATGGCATACTAGGTACATTTTCTTTAAGAGGTGATAAACCATTTGCAGGCAGCATGCAGGGAGTTTGTATATGTGGTTTGGCTGGAAAGTGGTAGCATAGGAACCAGTGTCATGTGAAATTTGTTGTAAATGAATGCACAGCCTCTTAATTTACTCACAACATAGAACTCCATTCAGTATTTCATAATTTGTGAACCTTAACAGCAATAAAGATGGCAAGAATTTACACTTTACACTTACAGTACAGCATGATGAGCCCTCACTTTTAACAGACTTACATTCTCTTCTTGTTTCCTCTGCCAGCTTCCCCTTACCGATGTGAAAAAATAGTCATTGAAATAACATGAAAATGACAAAAGTAATAATAAATAAAAATGTGAGTTGGGGTTCAACTGAAGCATTTTAAAAATATATGTATTATATATTATATATATTTTATATGGATGTGGCTGCAACAGTAAAATTGATGACAAATTGAAGAGACAGATAATAAGAATAGTAACCAATGAGTCCAGAAAAAGTTTCAAAAAGATTGGAGGTAAACTCCAGGGTCAAGGTACATCAGTGTCAGATCATACCATCAGTCACTATTTGAGCCAAAGTGGACTTAATGGATGACGACTGAGGTGGACTCCACTGTTGAAAACAAATCATAAAAAAATAGAAAATGCATATTGACAAGCTTCTGGGTGCTCACAAGGAGTGGGTTAAAATACCTGTTGACAGGTTGTGCAACAAAATATTAAGTTAAGTGTACCGTCATTTTGTCCAGGCCAGTTTTTTTAAAATGCTTCTGTTGAACCATAATTCAAAAGCAGTGTCTGATTTTCTTTAGTTCAGTTTAGTAAATTTTATATGTTATTACTTTTATCAGTTTGTGGTTATTACAGTGACCATTGTGTTTTTTTTTTTTCTTTAATAGAATGGTATCAACTATTTATTTCCATGTCTGTACCTGCTAACAGGTTCTTACTGTATATGCCACAGTCCCATGATGCTTAAAGGAACAATCTGCAATACTGATACATTAAACTTTGACAATAAGAAGCTATGATGAGTCCTACACTACGTGTTAAGTTTCAGGTAATGTGTTTTTATGTTTCACTACCATCTCATGAGCATGTTACAGTATATTATTCTTTCTGTCAGCTTGATGCATGGCTGGTTTTCCATATTGCAGCCAAAGCTGAGCCCATTATGCAGAAAACTAACACCCACTGCTGCTAAAATACTGTACATTAATTTCGGAGATAATGTAGATCTTAATTATGAAGTGCCTTTATGGACGTGTTGTCAAGCCATGGTGACAGCTCCTCAGGTACCACTGACAGAAACAGGGCATGCACATAGCCACGGCTGGGGACTGGGAGCTAAGAAGTCATACACGGTATGTTAAGTTGCTGCACATTCAGCTCATGTAGATGTTTTATTATGTGTCAGTGTTAGTTCGATGCGTGGGTGGCTATGTCTTTTTAAGCAGATAATCATTTCACATTACTTCAGAGACGTTGCATATTAGTTATGAAGTGAGGACATGCCCTACTCAGCGTGAACAAAAGCCAGTGAGCAGAGAGGAGGAGGTGGACAGAGGTCAGCTCCAGCTGCTCTGTATTACTTATAGTATGTACAGTAGCATCACAGAGCAACACTCGCTGCTCTGATAAACTGTCTACACACGACCCACAGAGTACTGCACTGTCAGAACCTGAACTTTAAAATTTTTTTATTGGGAGCTGTGCTAAATTGCTAAAAAGTTAGCTAACCTGTTCAATCCAACCTAAAATCCATTTAGACTCTGAGCAGTTTACCTGTGTTTTTGGTTGAATGCATAATGAGCAATATCACACACACATTTTGAAAGAAAATTTACAGGCATTGTTCTCTTATGATTCTTTAATGTCTCATGACCCCAGTAATTTTAGTTAAAATATTATATAATATATTTTAAAATAGTAAATATAATGCATATTGTTCCTTTAAACCAGGGTATTTAGCAACATAAAATTCAAAGCAACTTAATTTATTCCAAATTTTAACCAGAAAGGACTGAACTCACTGTCCATGTCTCTATGCATTATGCTTCATTTATAGGAGACTTGCTGTCTTTTGGAGTATACAGTACATGTCCTCACAGTAATGCATATACTGAAGCCTTGACAAGTGATTTAGAACAAAGACGAGGCTTATGCCTCACAAGGACACAAACACTGCATTAGTAACGAAACTATCTACCTATGCAGACAGAGGCATGCATTTACCACTAACAGATGCTCTAATGCACAGTCCCAGAGGAACGTCCATCCACGGTGCACGCTGTTGTCATTGGCTCATCACATTCCATCACAGCCCATTTGCTTCTCAGTTAATCCAGTTCTGCAAACCCTCCTAAGTCTTTACACTCTCAGCATGTGAAAATAGATAAACTGGCTAAACAGCACAGCACTGCTGTAACAGAGGTAATCACCCAGAACATTAAACAGCACCGCATACAAAAAGAAAATATTTGCTGTCTTCAGAAAATCTTTGATTGCTCATATGAAAAATGTCACCTCACATAGTTAGTGAAATAGCAGCAAATGGAAAAAGAGTTTAAAGACTTGAAGAAGCCGAAGCATGCTGGGAATGTGAATGTATTATTGCATGTTGAGTTTTAAGGCTTGTTACATTATGCTTCAGTTCAGAAGCTACCTTAGTGAAATCCTAACTGACCTTTTTGCCTCACTATGTCAGATTTTAATAACTGTACTATGGTTTTGTTTTATAAGGTTATGGGTGTAGGTCAAAGATTTTGGAACAAATATTGTCATCATTTAAAGCATTGTCATCATTTTGACTCACCTACAAGTGATCTGTTTAAAATAGATAGTCTTTTCCAATAAAGATGCAAAGCCAGAAGCCAGTCAGAGCCGTCTGGCTGTTACTGCCTCTACTCCCCCTATAAAAATCATTTCTGCATAAAGAAATGTACCCATGTACCCTCTGGCCACTTCTTTAATACATCTAAACAATCTAATTATCAATGCCATTACCTCCACTCTATTGTAATGGAGCTAATGTTGTGGCAAATTGTAGGAATGCCAGTTTTCATAGTCATAGTTATTGTAAGAATTGTGTCTCATTGGACTGTTTGTGGTTTCCATCAACTGTTCACACTTCCTGTTTTCTTTCTGTTTGCATCTAAAGTGACGCAACTGTTTGTTTCAGCCCATTAGCTGCTGCAGTTCTCATATATTGCGCTGTTACTGGAGCTCATACCTTATCGTTTGCTGTTAGTACTTCAGCACAGAATCGCCCGTTTAAAGGTTCCAGCGGTTTGCTGTTTCTGCTGATCAGCAAGTCATGGCTCCTGTTACACATTGTCATCAGTCATCAATATGAGCTGTTTGGAACATAATGAGACAAAAGAAAACAATGAAAAAGCTGAAATGAGTGGAGTGGCCCAAATCTTTTAAACAATCAAAAAAATATATATATACATATAGTGTATTGTGGTGCATCCTCATAGCAGCAAGAGTTGGTACTTCTATCTTTAGCTCCAGAATGGTTAGCAGTGGCTCATGGCCAGTGATGAGTGTGAATTTTCTTCCAACAATTTGTGGAATTCTTTTACTCGAAATATGAGTGAGTGCCTCTTTTTCAATTTGGGCATACTTTCTTTCAGCCTAGGCTAGTGTCTTTGATGCAAAAGCCACTGTTCTTTCCTCAATATTTTCCATGACGCGCAAAATTACAGCACTCACCCCTTAGGGTGAGGCATCACAGGCTATCTTGAGTGGGAGGCATGTGTTATAATGTACTAACACACTACTCTCCAGCAAAAACTGCATAACCCTTGAAGGCCTCATCACAGTCCTTAGTCAAGTTCCACTTGGAGTTTTTTCTCAGCAGATCATGTAGAGGTTGAAGAATGGTGGATGGGTTTTCCAGAAACTGACTGTAGTAGTTCTGCAGACCTATAGGAATGACTTTAGTTCAGTGTCACGGCCTTGGGCAACATTTTGGTGTTTGTGTTTGACTGTCTCTTTATGTCAGACCTTCATTAGCCACTCCCACCTTATTGAGGTATTGCCCTCACTTGCATAGAGTCTATAAAAGCTTGTTGACTTCCAAGAAGGAGGTGCCTTGCCTTGGCTGCACTCAATATAGTTTTTTGGTTTGGATTTGGTTGTGTTGGTTAGTTTGTTCTGTTCATGGGAATATGCAGGCTTGAATAGCATCCATCACCTTCATTGTATTACTGATTGTTAACTTGCCTTTATAAATTTGAGTTGTTATTAATACATTACTTCTTTACTTTAATTGTTTTGGTGCATTTCTAACATTTTTGTTTTCTGTGAGGTGTAAGCCCTGTTTATCAATGCAATGTCCCAATTATTCCTCACTGTTCTGGAGAAATTTACACTTGGAGAGTTTCATTCTTACTTCATTCTTTTCTTTTTTGTGAGCACTTCATCTTTTTGAATGCCCCATCTCTGAGGAAGCAGTGATGAGAATGTCGTCCAAAAAAACAACCCCTGAAGGATCTGGTCCGTTACTGACTGGAAGATTTACAGTGCTCTGGAAACTCCATAAGTCAGTCTGTACAAGCCTTTGTTATGTGTAAAATGGTTAAGTATCTCTCTGATTGTTCATCTAACTCAAGCTTTTGGTAAGCATGGGAAAGGTCTGGTTTACTGAATGAAATCTACCAGCAAGAGTAGCAAACAAATCTTAAGTGTTTGGTTGTTTGTCTTGTAGGACTTCTCTGATACTACGGACACCACTGACCCAATATCCAGTAGCATTGTTGTGCTCTAGTCTCCCACTGTAACATTCACTGTGTATTACTGTACTTTTATTATGTACTTTTTCACTGCTAGTATATTGCACACACTCCAAAAAGTTCAGACTCGTCCTTTTGGGCTTGTTTTTTCCTATGATTCCACATACTGAATTTGGGAGTGACCCTTCCATTTGCTATGTGTCCCATTTTGGAGCAAGCGTGGCACTTTTTATTTTTCCATCTACAGTCACTTGCTAAATGTTTCCCCACATCACTATCATTGCTGCTGGATCACTCTCTCTTCTTTGTCCCTTGAAGCATTTTGATTTATTATTTTCGTTATTTCTCTTTTAAAATGTCCTTTTCTTCCCCTTTTCAGGAAAAGTGTAAAGACTTGACAAGACATTTACATATTGTGTGTCAGTTTTGCCAGAAAACTCCATGTTTTTTTTTTATGTAAGCAAGCTCCATTGATTCTGCAATGTCACATGTCTTAAAAGTCAAACCTTTCTCAGAAAGCAGCCTCTTTTGCATGGCTACTAACCATGTCCTGCCCACAAAACAGTCTATCAGAGCACCATCTCTGTATATTGTCCAAAATTGCACGTGGCTGACAATCGCATCAAAGCCATGGTCAGAAACTGGCTTCCCTACTTTTTGATTATATTTCTGAAAGTGAAAACATTCAGCTATCACAACTAGTGCTAGTACATCATTAGCCAACATACACTGAGCCAAGTGCTCTTGATATGATTCAAAATCCTCCTTTAATATGTTGCATATACCCACGAGACCAATGTGTACCACCATCTCAGTCTGATCCAAGCCTAACTGTTAGCAAACTTGTGCCTGGGTTCCTCCAGAAAAGTTCATTTTTTCCCCTCTGTTTTAGATGACAGTGTACAGTCTTTGTCACCATTTGTAATATACTGAACTGAAATGGCTAAACAGTTGCTGAACTTCAAAGCATCTTTTTACTGCAGGCCAAACGTTATACACTGCTAACATTAGGCTCGTTTGAGATGAACTGCACCACGCCTGGAAAACAGATAAGAGCAGGCAGTCGCAGCAGGCGGTGGAGACAAGACGCTGCAACAAAGACAGACAGTTTTTAACTTTTCCAGCAACATTCAAGCTGCTGGTTGTGCTGACAGCAAAAAATATCCCATCCCGTGAGATCAGATACAGAATCAATAAAATTCTATATTATCAGTTTATACTAACTTTTGTTTATTGTTAAAAAGCTTCACAAAAGATGGGGGGTTATGGTTTAAATTTCATGTGACTCAACTATTTCACATGAAATGGGTAAAAGTTTAGTGACACGCAGTTACCATATCAGTTTTCTAATGAAACTATAGATGTAAACATTAATTAATCAATCAATCAATCAATAGGAACCCCAAATTTACATTTGATTATTGATCTGTCAGATATTTAGACTGTCAGGACTAAGACATTAGTGCAGATGTTATTCTAGTAATCTGAAAGAAATCTGTCGCTTAATCGTCTAGTTTGAGTCTAAAACCATATTTTCTGATGAATCACATTTATTCTGTAAAACAATCCTTCTTCACAGGGAAAAGTAAATAAAAGAGGAAGTAAGTAAAAAAAGGAAACCTTTCTATAAAACGTCCTGTTGTTGATCTAACACCTGAACCAATCAGATCTTAGATCAGGTGAGAGCCAGGCGTTTCCAATCATGCCCAGAGGTTTTGCAGACCGTGGAGAGCAACTGTAGTGATCTGTGGCTGCCTTGGTCTCACGAAGTCATCATTGCTTACGTATGTATGGCGTCAGAGCAAGTCGGGATTAATTGGACAGAAAACTTAGTGCAGGTCTTTGGTCTGTGTGTGGATATGCCAAATAATCCATGTGGATGAAAATAGAATCTCTCTCAGCTTTGATCGGGTAGGGCATCAATCAAAACAGGAGGCAACCTCTACTTTATGAGCTTTCACACAACCTTGGTTGAGTGAGGGTCATACTGAAGTTGGTTTTGGTGAACACAGCTGTATTGACGTTTAAATAGTTTACAAGAAAATTTATGTTAGACCTGTCCAGTGTAAAAAAAGAACAACAGAGGCAGACAAAAGTCAGACATAGATTCTCATTTGAAGATCTCATTTAGAAAGAATTACAGAGACTGTAAGAATTTGGCTCATTAGTCTCATCACTCATCACTACAAACCATTGTAATTATCTTCTCACCTTGAGTGTAGGCTGTTGTACAATTCCAAAGTGAATCATTAGGAGATACAATTTCCCATACTGAGCCTTGGGACAACATCTTATCAAATTATGTGGTCAAATCTGGTGTCTAATGTGTATCCATTTAGAGATCTGTAAGCCTCCAAGGGTCTCTGATGTAAGACATTTCCATTGAATATTTATTTCTAAATGAGCTGACTTGTGGCAATACAGTATGCAGATACTAAATGAAGTAGCTTGTTCACTATAGAACATAGAGAGGCAGGTGTAGATATTTTAGGCACCTCCTTTGAGCAGAATTTGGTGCTACACACTATTCACAGAAGGTACGTTTCAATTGACTGCATAATAAGTCTTTGGTGTTCTATGGAGACAAAATGATTGGAGGCAACCTCCCCGCTGATCAGTGAGTGAGTGTACAGCAGTGGTCATCATATTAAAATCACTTTGTTACACTTGATTTTCACAAAGGAATAATGGTATGAAGCTGCTAAGCATATTATGTGCGGTTTAGCTTTTTTACCTTATGTTTTTCTTTAAGTCTATGGGAAATGACTCACTCTAAGTACATCTAGGGATGAATAAGTGACGATGTCAGTGGGAATGATGAACATGTATTGACTTTGTGCTGGGCAATCTTGACTCTCAGTCAATATAATCTGAATGCTTCTGCCACTTTTAAAAGTCCCCTATTATGCAAATTTTGGTACATTTATGACTCTAGGGTGCATGTAGTATGTTAGAAGTGCAACAGTACGATCGGAATCCTTCACTTTTCCGACGTCAAGAAGAATTCACGTGACGTGTCACCCGAGGCAAACTCAAACTGGACCATCGCTATTTACCATCAAAGAAAGACATGAGGGCCCTGTGGGTTACTTTTCATGTAAATGAACCGGTGCCAGAAAGACAAAGGTTAAAGGTTTTGTATGTCTGTGGATGCTGCTTCACCTCTGAATGCTTTGAGAATGAGGGTGTGTTTAATGCTGGGTTTGCATCAAAGCTGCGGTTGAAGAAGATCAACAATTCCAACAGTCTGTGATCCACTCACTACTTCTCCAACAGTAAGTACATTTTAATATATTGCTTTGTAGTAACTGTTGTGAATTATGACATGGATCTCATTAAAATGTTGCTTTTTAATCGTCAGCTACCTATAGGTTGTGTTACATAGCTATTATATGTGTAGAGGAAATACAATGTAAATGTAAAAAGTGTATTTCCTTTAAAGGGGGGCATATCCCAGTTACCTAAATACAAGGTGGTTTCATGTTAAACCGAGACATCATTGTAGACTGTTGGTACACAGTTGTCTCTGAGGAGTCTTCAGCCTCACGTGAGTTCAGGTCTGTAGCCTTATACAGTATATTACAGCTGCTTTAGATAAGGTTTACAATAATTCAGCTGTTGTTTCACTGTGTTGCTGAATGCTGACAGATGTTAATTTATCTACTTCAATTTCTATTACTGAGGGCAGGCTGAACAGACACATCTTTCTGTATGATGGGCTTCTGCAGCAGTACTGCAGTGTATATATGACAATTAAAGCTATCTATTCATTTAATGATGTTTTACAGAGTTAGCACAAACACTGTCATTGCTAATACACACTTTTTTCTCCTTTTTAGTTTGTCATGGACAAGATGCTGACAAAAGGATCCTGAAGGCTGTTGAGCCTCCACCAACATTTTGCTCACAACAAAGGTGCAGGTACTTCAAGTGTTATTACTTTTAGTTTGAGAAAATAGTCTTTTGTCTGCTGTTAATAATATTTTTGATTTGTTTTATCTTTACTGTACTTGAAGACTCTATGATCCACACTGTATTACAATGAAAATGTTCACTTACCATAAGCAAAAACATCAGCTGCAGACCAGAAGGAAGAATGCTGAGACACACCAATGAGGACTGGCTGTCATTCTGTAAGTTTTATAATCCTTTATTTTTTTTTAATCAACAACACCTTTGTAATTTACATGTGGTGTTTACTGTAGTTCTTGTACTTTGTGATACATTCAGAAGAACTAAAATAAAATAAATATAAATCAGTCCAAGAAATTAAGTAAATTCTACTCATTATTTAGTAAAGCACACAGAGAATTAAAAATACCAATCACTTATTTGGGTGTGTCTCATATTACAGAGGGTATGTGGATTGTTCATCAGCTTTCCGAAAGTTTTTGTGGACCTGTCACCGGAGGACCTGTGTACAAAGAGTGAGCAATCAAATACGAGGTCATCGCCACCTGAGTGTCCTGGTCCAGTGGGTTGGTCTTGCTTGCAGTGAATCCATGAACCACACCGACAGATAGGCACCACTACCACAGGACATGGAAAACATGGAAAACCTGAGGGAAAAAAAAGTAATAATAATTGTTAATACATTTTTATCAGTACTATGTTTCATATAATAGCAATTAATAATGTCTAGAGTTTCTAGTTTCTACCATCTCTGCACTATCTCTGCACAGCTGGTAATCAGCTGTGGGGAACACACTGATCCAGGTAATCATCTGTGGGCAGGACAGGAGGAGTTAGAAAACAAGCAAAGCAGGGGGTCCTCCCACTGGTCTGTGTTATTAGGTTGGGACACTCAATGATAACACTGTAAAGTACAATTACTGGTGATGTCAATAAATACTTGACAATTTCTGCAAAATGTCAAATTGTCAATTTTTTTGGTACATTGAAACTCACATAATCTATAAACCCCAGTGACATGGTTCTAATCGAACCAAGCCATACATGCCCATGCCATAACACTGCCTCCACCACATTCAGACAGCTGACAGCTATGCTTTGGATCATGTGCTGTTCCTTTCCTTGGTCATAGTTTACTCTTTCCATCATTCTGGAACAAGTTAATCTTGGTTTTATCAGTTCAAAGAATATTGTTCCAGTTCTAAATCTTATGAACTAAGGTGCCAGGAACTTCATGGAACAGAGTGCTATGAGAATCATTATATTTATCCTTATGATTTTACTTATTACTTATTACTTATTTATATAGATTTAATATGGAGTGATTTAGTAGTATGCGTGAGTAATAATTGTATTGAAGATACCAGTTATTAAGTTCATTGCCATTTAGTGCAATTGCTGGGAAGGTGAACCACTAACACTACTATTGAGAACTATTATTACAGGATGTTGGATTGTATTATGTTGGTTGAAAAAATAAACTGTTCAAAGGTACAGCAGAAAAATCATTGATAGTGGTAAATAAAAAATAAACTGAACTCATCTGTGACATTTTAGGTCACACTCAAATGATTATGAAGGCAGGCACTGTTCACTGTTAGCAATGTACCATTTCAGTCAAACTGCAACACTTGATAATAAGAAAACAACGTTTCTAGTGGCCAGCTGCCATTAAGGGCCAGCACACACTGAGTCATGCCATTATTATAACCATGTCTGGATGTCTCTTTCTCAGTATATTGTCTGCTACCTCTGTCAGCCCTTTATTTCCTTGAAAATGTTCCACACTAGTTTGTTTTGAGGTCTGAATACATGCCTCAGTTTTTACAGTGTGTTATGGAATCCAATTCTGTTCAATTAGAGGTAGAGAACAAATACCAGGCTGTGTGCCCTCGTGAGGAGACAAGTGATTAACCACTGGCTTTGTTTAAATATAATCCTGTCAATCACATCGTCCTTTGTCTGGGGTACTAATTGTTTCATTGTTCAGCAAACATGATTTCCCCCCAAATAAGATGAAGAATTAAAAATAATGAACTGTTTGCTTGCTCATTTGCATCTTGTGTTAGGCTAAAGTGTGGGTTTGACAAACAAATTGATAATTTCTATCAAGATATCTGCAGAATTTTTAAATCCATTACCACCCTTTATTTCAATCATATGGCCAAATATCTGTCCATCAATTATACATTTTCTATTCTGACTCCATCCAGGTAGCCATGATCTGTACACATTCTGTTCGTTCATCCATTATGCATTTTTTATACTTGCTCCATCCATAGTCTATACCCCTTTAATTTCCAGCAATTATAGCACATCATTATTTAACATTTAAGCCTTAACATTTAGTGCATCCACAGCAAATGCTCCTTCCTTCCTTCCTTCATATACATTTTTAAGTTTTCCTCAAAACAATGTCCTAATTAAATCAGATGTTGAAAGAACACAAAAACCAACACCCAACTGTTCACCTGCATTTCTTATAAAAGAGAGTCACATTCGCTTGATGTGCTTGATTACTCTGCTATGTAAACGTGTAACTGGGTTCCTAATCAGGTTTAAGTAGCAAAAGTACAAGAGCGAATGTGCATAACAAAGGAGAGATCATTACACCCAGTGATGCGACCACCTTTTAAATCTGCCTGAAATCCAGATAAACTGGAACCAATGCAAAGTTCCCCGTAGATGTCTAAATAAGTCACTTTTCACTGGGCATGTTGTTAATTCACTCACTCTTTAACATCACATCAGGACTGTCATCATCATCCCACTCCCAGGCCAGCAATCCATGCAACCATTGTCATGATTGTTGATCATTTTGAAAGTGTAGACTCTCAAATAAAGTTGCAGACAACTGGAACATAAATCAACTGCCTTCCACTTAAGGATATCCATACCTACATTTTTTAGCATAAGATCTATAAGGATTTTCTGAAAAAAATAACCTGCCTAAAAATGCATAAAATTGATGCTGGGAAATTTGATTCTTTTTTTTAAATCTAGAATATCATGAATTCCTACCTCTTATTGATTTGAATGTCCACATTTGTTCACTTGTTCTCCCAAAATAAGTGCTGCGCACCTATTAGTCCACTAAGTAGGAAGAAAGCTCTCAGTCAGTACTGCCATGCTGTAGCAGCAGAACTCTGCAGTCAGAAAAGTACAGTGTAAATAATTTAAAGTTCTTATGCTACTTTGAAAAAGTGAGGTTGAAGTTATGAATGAAAATAATGTAGCAGGTTTAATGTTGTTGGAGTTGAAACTGTAACATTAACTCAATTAATTTAGTAAACATGATTAAACAGGTTTAACCAATGAAATAGAACAAAACTAAGTAGACTTCTAAATTTGCTTGTAAGTCAAGCAATGAGTGAATGACACAGAACTGGCATGAAACAAGTGAGCAGCCAATTGTCCTAATACTTCAGAGATTCTGAAAAGAGGAGCTGTATGTAGGAGCTGATGTATAGAAATGTTTGTAATAACTACATAATTTAAATATATGTAACAATTTTGATCAAACCCATAATTTAAGTGACAGTCCACAATTACAGCAAAATCAAAGCAGAAGCAAACTGTCTCATTGGTTGAAATAACATTTCCTTAGGAGTTAGAAATATTAAATCATTGTACTTGATTTTCTGCATAAAATATGAGGAGGTGTAAGGAGGAATGCAATACTCTCCAAAAAGATCATTGCTGACCATACAGTTTTCTCAGTTCCAATAGAAAAAAGGATTCACACACACAAATATTTAAGATTGGAATATGTTCCACAATAAATGGATGAATAAGTGTATGTATTTTTGTGTGATTTGTTTAAATGGGTTTTCTTAACTTTTTGGACTCAGTGAATTTTTGACACAATTTAACATTGTATTAAACTTGTGTCTTTATATTAAGTGTTTCAGTTTATTTTCAACATGTAAAAGTTGAGGACTCAAGCACTTTTGTCACTTCAGAGTGTGAATGTACTATTTCTTGTAAGGAATACACACCAGTGTAAGCTCAGTTCATTTCAATCTCACAAAAATACCAGGAGAGATCTGTTCGTTTTGGGGCCAACTCTACATAAAATGGAGGAAACTTTTCATTTCCTGACAGAATTTGCCAGCTAAACTGCATTTCAAATCATCTTTGTGTCTACAAGTACCGCTCAGGTCAACTGGAGTATACAAACCTCCTGTCCTCCTTTGCGCTACATGTGATATTTTTTACTAACGTACCTCAACTTACCTCCATGAATGGATACTTAGTATTAATGTGAAAATAAAACTTGTCTTTAAGGTGTGGAAAGAAATGCATATAACCTGCAGTTGCGTTTTGTCACACTTTACATATTTTTAAAGAATAGATGTTCAGGAAACCTGAATTTGAAGCAAATAGTAAGTCAAAGTGTTTAAAGGAAAGGTATATAAAGGATATTAAAGGGACATGACATGTTTGTACTGGAAATTCTCTAATTCCCCTGCTGGGATTGTGGAGGACCCTGTTTCATTCAGAAGTCAGGCTGTAATTGTTGCTGGTAATCCTGTCCTCCTAACCACTAGAGAGTTGCTTGACCTCTACTTTGAACTTTTAAAATGGAACATCTCAGCTTTTAAAATGTGGTAGGCTGTGTGCCTTCCAAGACCTTTTGCTGACTATGCTTTGTTTGTACAAAGTTTTGTTAGATTTTCAAAGTCACAAAAGGAAATAGCACATATAACTTCTTTTGCCACCTTTAATTGCCAGCCTCGTGGCCTTCCCTCAGACCTCAAATATCCACTGGCCTTTGAAAAAACAGCACTGGAAAAAATAAAACTGCTGAAAAATCCTGCTCTCCGTGATCTTGGCTCAAAAATATTATCCCCCAGAAAAATGCTGCCGCTATAACCTTTACCAGTTAAAAACCCCCTAGCTAAAGCAAATGATCTCACTATTTAGGTTGATCAGGCAGCTCTGAAGGAAGATAGCAACGCCACAGTGGCATTTTTGCCTGTGAGATGTGAATATCTGTGCTAATAAGAAATGTTCATAGCAAGCAGTCTTGATCTAATGATATACTTGTGCTCTCTTCCTGTTCAACCTTCATCTGGATGCCAAAGCAGCCTCATTGGGCCTGACGCTCTGTCCGCTCTCAAAGCCAGATTTCAAAGCCTGCCTCTATCACTGTGAAATCCAGGAAATGCTGCACCCAAGGAATTGATGTCTTTGTAGGTGAAATTTATCTATAGTAACAATCTCAGTGAAATGGCAGCAATGCTCTCCAGACCACTGTCTGAGAGATGACATTTTGTTGAACAGTATTTCATTCCTCATTATATTCTCATGTTCAATCCATCATGTCTCCCTTTTCTCCGTGTGATGCGCCCCTTTGCTCTTTTCCCCTTGTCTCTGCCCAAAATATCTTCCTCGTCTCACATAAGTCTTTTTTTTTTTTTGAGCACACATGTGATTTCATTCCATGTGATATATGTCATCTGTAAAGGCTCTAATAAATAAAAGCTCATCTGACATTTTGATGGTATTTCTCGCTCCTGTTGAGTTCAGTTAATGCTTGATGTCATCTTCCAATACTGTATCAGACAATTCTTTTAAAGGTATATATATATACAGTATGAATGTACAATAGCATGAGTCGTGATTAGTTGGTTTTGGCTCCAAACTCTTTATTACCATTGAGGAATAAAACATATACTGCTGAAAATAATGGGTGGTTTGTTCCTGAAGCTGGAGACTGAGCCAAGCAGATGAATGTCAACCGTGTCAAAAGGTTCTGATTGTGTCGCATTCAGACAGGAACTGCATATGAATATCAAGATGGTTAATAAACAATCTATTTATCCTATTTTCGAAGTGGAATCATACTGTACCTAGCTGACTTGAGTGAGTAGGGGTTACGTAGTCTTTTAAATACTAGTGATCTCTGCAGCATGCACCTTGCCTGTTATCCAATTTACATTAGGTAGTCTATAAAGAGTAGACGTGAATTCAAAACATCTGGGTTGCGTTCTAGAAGTCAGAAAACCTCATTCAAGGCCCCACTAAGAGTTCTAACATTGCCAACAGCTTCAAATCCAGCCTTGAAACTAAGTTTCACAGTATGTCTTCTGTCCCATTAGCATCAACAACTCAAGCAATGCTAATGGAATGGAGGCAAGCCCAGGCGTGACGTAGCAACTTAAGCTCTCTATGGCCAATCCTGAAGTTTCTTCGTAAACAAAAATGTGTATTCGTATACATTTGAAAAAAATGTTTTGGTATAACCTTTCAGCTCTGAGTGTGTCGAGGGTATTCTCCTCACTCTGCATCCAGCCTCATCCAATTGTCACTACTAATAAGATGGAAAAGTCTGCATGTAACCTAAGAGACCAAACACAGGCAAAAAAAAGGAGATAAATCACCTGCTGCACCACTTGCTACTGCCCCTTAAGCTTACTGCTGTCAGTGCACATTAATACAGTAACAGACTGTGACTTGCAGTGTAGCAACATTTTCAACAATCTAGATCCTCTCACATCTGGACTGTGGTATTAGAACACTAAGACATCACAGTTTACAGAACTGTTCTTGAGAAAACTAATATGACTAAGGTCACAACAAGCTTCATCTGAAAGACGTACAATTAAAACTTAGAAACATTAACTCACATTCTTATCTAAAGTCTTTAAACTCAGAGCTTTCTGATTTCATTCGCTGAACTCATTTCCATTTCAATAAACGCAGCACATTCAACAACTGAGCCCTTGGTAGTGTGAATCAAATCAGGAAAAGAAAGAAGGGGATTTCAAATGTGATGAGCCAGAATGATAAATTCAATTATTCATCAAACGTTTGATTAGTTCTTCTGAAAGCATTTTTAGGTTGTTGAGCCAAAGCAGTTAAAGATAATAACACTGACAGGAAATCATTCAACTGGAAAAGGACCAACATGAACAAATAGACGCATTAACATGTCATTAGCATCATTTCATACATTAGATGATCAGCCACTGCCCCTGTCATGTTTTTCTGCGGAAGTGTTTCTTATGCATGCACTATGTAACTGCCAAATGTGGATACAGCAGTATAAAGAGCACTTCCATGACTTTCATCATCTGCTTTAAGCTGTGTACTACTGAACCATAAGTTCCAACTAAGATGTTAACACAGTTATGATAATTACCTCATGCTAGGAGTAATTCACTGTCTGCGCTGAAGAAGCTCAAGCTCAGTCAAAAGCTCATCAGCACTTCAAAACTAGAAAACAGATAACTAAAACATAAGATTTTCAATTCATGGGGCGTCTCTGCTGATACAAAGCACATTCTGCACTGCAATCTCTAAGTACTGTCTGTAATGTGTGGCTGGAAAGTGTAGAAGTAAGATCGGAGACTGGGATTTGAATCCCGGCTGTGGCCTACCTCCAGTAGGGGTCCTTAGGCAAGACCTCCTTACCCTGCCTTTGCCTTGTACCCTTTGGACCCCACTTTGGATAAAAGTGTCAAATGACTAAATGTAGATGATGCTGAGGAAATGATTGTTTTCTCCTCCTCATTTTACTCTCTCATGCCTTTGTTCTCTGCAACACTTGCATGTTTCTCTCTTTCGTCTTTCAGTGACATCAAAAGAATCCTTTTCAGCTTAATGGGCCATTAGCTCTGCTCTGAGTCTCTGTCAAAAATCTCCCCAGGCCTCTCATCTTGCCATTTCACTTGTATGTTCCAAAAAAAAAACACATAGAGTTGTCCTTATGGAGACAAGATGCGTCTCCATTACTATCATGTAAGAGTTATTAAAGTAGGTAGCACAAGCCAGCCAATCTGCCAGGTCATGCTCTTTTTATTCCTGCCAGACATTTTGATGAACATATAAACTTCCTGTAAGATATTCACCAAGATTATTTTTTTAATTGGAATATTGCATCTGAGCAGATGTTGAAAAAACTATATTGTCAAACCTTAGATACCATGTTACAGCCAGGGCTAGGACCACTAAGAAACCATTCACATTTCTACTGTATAAGAAACTAGAAAGTCATGTATGATCCCAACAAAAACGTTAAACACAGATGTTAATGGTGCTGGTTAATTCCATTGTCTGGAGTTACTCTTCAGTCAACAAGTTATTTAAGGTGCTTGAAATAAGAATACCTCATCACAGGTTTTTGTGTGTTTGAGTTGAGAAATACACATCTTAAAATTATCATTAATCTGTGTATTTTCCATCATTTCCAAGCAACAAATAATACTCTTCATGTGTTATATCACAATTGCAGTATTATCACAATGGGACTTTTCAACAGTTGTGCAGCCTTACTCCAACCATTAAAAGACAGAAGCTAACCACAAAATGATCCAAACTGGCCACAGGGGTATGAAGATTTTAAGAAATCTAGTGTGTGTCAGCATGCTGCTAATCAAAAATCACACATTTATAATTTAATTTCATCTCTGGCTTGATTTTGTTTTATTTATTTTGCGCTATTCAGTTGTTATTATTGTTGCTTTCTGTTGACATATAGAACGCTGTAAAAATTGCTATTGGACGCCTGTAATTGTGTGGAAAAATGTGTGCAAAAAGGTCCCCAAGCAGCTCTTCTTCCCAGTGTTGTTACAGCACATCCAGATGATCCAGGGACCTCTCTTCATCACATATGATGAGCGCTGAATATCATAAGGGAGTGGGATGATCTCCTTCCTGACTACCTTATCATGCACACACACAAAGTCCTCATCTAGATACACACTGTCACTGTCAGGTATAATACTGTAATGCATGAACGAGTGGGCCATTTCATGCATGGATACACAAGAAGTATTATCATCTGAACTGATGACTGGCTCAGATGCCCCCTATTTGATTCAAAGTGACACAGATTTCTCTGCTCTGATATGAAGTTGTTAGAGTCAAGTTGTAATTCTGGCACAGCTCTTGTTGACATACTCATAGAATAGACAGATACCTGAAAATAAAAACTCCAACTCCAACATTTTATAGTGTAGGATATGTAGGTCAGATACCAGTCGTGGTGTGAGTCAACTCAAGCTGCTAGTGATACTGTAAAGAGATTAATGAAAACACTGATAGAGATAACTGAGAAGTACATAACATAGAGCAACACTTTAAAACAGCTAAATACATAATCCACATGAACATCTAACTCACCCAGATGCTGAGTCCAAAAAACGATAGAATCAGCTTAGCGAAGGCTCTGTAGATTGTACCCATTGAAAAAGTTCTTCATTACTTTAAAAGCACACATCTTTCTAAGCCTCCGCTGGCTCTTCATCAGGTACAAATGTGTACCTGATAAAGAGCAAATGTCTTTGCTAAATGAACTTAAAAAAAAGGGTATGTATGATAACAAACATCTTCAAAGTAATATGACTGTGCCCCTGATGAATGCACTGCCACAATTTGCTGTTCAAATTGAACTTAGAAATTATTCAGACCAATATTATATAACAAATAAATGTACTAAATACATAATGAATTCCTTGATTGGCATGAGGTAGATGGAAAATTGGAGTGCTTAATAAATACTTCATGATCTGTCTGAATATGGAAAAGATGAGATATGAGCCATACTCAAATACAGACAGACACATACAAAGACAAATGCAATGTCCCTTTCACCATTTTGTGTCTAATGCCAAGTTCAGGCGACATGATATTTTCGTCTGATTAGATGATGAAACACTCCTGAATTCTTGCTGTGACTTATAGTAACAGACAATAGAATAGTAGACAATAGACTTAACAGACTGAGCTTCATAGTTTCACAGAATTTTCATTAAAGTGATTTTTATGAATTAAATCACCGTAACCAGGATGTCAATGGGAAATTTCACATCAAAGGTAGAGTAACAGTAGAGAGCTGCCATTCTTACAGAAGTCTCACAACTAAATTAATTTTGAAGCACCCCCTGGTATTCTGCAACATAGGCAACCACCTGCACAGCCGAGGCCACAGGCTGGCATTGGACCCACAGGACACAGGGTCTAAGGATCTTTTTTCCTAAATAGCAGCAACAAACTGAAAAACAGCTACACTTCCTGAGAACTTTACAAACACCTACTGAACCGTCGGCTATGACACGACATTATACAAGAATAAAACTGCTCCAGCATGTGCCATCCAGGGCTCTAGCATGTAGCTTTCCATTAGATCGGTTAGCAGACGTAGGAAGTAAAATAACTGATCTTAACAGATCCACACTGCATGCAAAACATAAAACTACTCACTCTTGTAGCATTGCATTGGAATATCATCTCTAGTGTTGCTCTCCTGCCGTCTTTCGGTGACTAACAAGCCTGAACAGTTCTTCATGTGCGACACTCCAATCTCCCACTACATGGTACCCTACCAAACCAAAACATTATTATTACTGCATAAAAAAATAATTATAATTCTGAATGACAAAAATGTATCTAGACCTGTCTGATTCTGATAATGAACATGGATATTTTAAAGTCACACATTTAGAGAACATGTGCAAGTTAAAAACCCTTTTTATTTTCTCTCTTTACCCTGACATTGTTATATATCAGCATAAACAAAGCATTCCTCTGATTAATGGTGACTTACAGAATTCACATCTACACAAACAGCTAATTGGCATTAATCATGTTTGGACTCTTTTTTTTCCTTTTTCGCTCTCTGTGATTTTCCATCTTGCCTCAGCTGTCAGCCTCAACATCTGGCTGCTGACGAGTGCTCACTGTTTTATTCATAGCCACAGTGAAGTGAGAGGCACAGCATGTGTGCACACTGAACCGTGGGACACGCTTAGAGCAGATGTACCTGTGCAAACAGAACATGTGACACAAGTGTTTTCAGTGTTTGAGCTATTGTCTGGGAAACGGTCAAACAGAAGCTGCACTTTTCTAGGTCACTGCACTCAACCACACGCGACCCAGAGTGCTACAACATAATCTGAAAAAAATAATGTAGGAAAAACATATAATATTAATATCACATAGAATATTAAATGTAAGAAGGTGAATTGGTATTAGTTAGACTGGTTGTAGACATCACATAAACATCACACACATGACACGTCAGTCTGAGACACAGTAAGAGTGTGTGACTCCACTCACGTCACGTGCTAATACTGATCTCTTATTCAGGCTTTTATGCTTATAAAAAGTTTATCATTCACCTACGTTAACCACAGGTGTGTTGTAAGCCTTTCTTTAAATATCAGCATGTGTCTCTGTCACCTCAGAGTTCACTGTGGTTGTGTTTGGTTGCTGTGTTTCCATTAGTTAGTGCAATAAATAAGGCAACAATTGACTATTTTTCCAGCAGCAATAGCCCTAAACCCACTAAGCAGACAAGTGCAACATGACAGGCAGCATTTTATAATGTTTATAAGAAACAGGAATAAATGTACATTTGTGGTTCTGTTGCATTTAGATGTTCAGTAATAGTTTTTTTGTACACTGTGAGCAGCAGATTGGCAGGTCTTTGCCTTTTAAGTTGAACTGCTGCTGTTTATTTTTTAGTTTGCTTACAGAACTGCAGAATGGTTTTCTAATGTTCAATTAGCCTTTTAACTTGATAAACTTTAGCAAGTGCAGCATGCCCTTAGAACACAGGAAGACTGCTGATGATGCTCCTCTGTTCTTTCATGTAGATATTCTATTAAAAAAAACATCCATTTACAGCTACAAAAAAAATGTACAATGTGAACATCTACACTGCATTTCTGATCAATTTGAGGTTAAAAACATTTGATATTCTTTTAGAAGCAAGGACGCTTCTAAGTGACCCCAACAATAGTATATTTAAACTTAAACAAACCTTTTTGCATGTGCATTTTTCTTTATAGCAGCAAAAAAAACAGATTACATAAAGCAGCAAGGGGATCTGGATGGGAATCATGCTTTCTTGGGACATGTTATGTTACAGGTGGGTCACAGTCAGACTGGTGTGCTCTGGATCAAACAGTATTTTCATGCACATGAAGATATTGTTTTTAAGAGCTGGATCATACTTTCCTAATGTTCCAGATCTGCAAGTTGTTTTCATCAAGCAGAGAATTAAAGCTTGTAACCTTGCTCCACTGTATTGTGCATTTACAATTTCCCTGGTTAGCTACTGATTGATGTTCCAGCTAAGATGAGCCTCAATAAGCATTTTGATAAAGTAATTGAGTTTAAAGGTGAATATGCTGGCTGAGACAGCAACACAGAAACCAGCTTTCGTCCAGCCTTGTATCCTTTCAGTTTGCTGCTGATTAATGTTGTGTAATACAAACAAACTGTCTCACTGCAGCAAAAAGGATAGTGTCATTAAATTATGCTCTTTAATATAGAGCCAATACTGCAGGATAAACACAAACATGTCCTTTGTCGTTAAAAACAAGACAAGGGCTGAATGTTAATTTACCTGAAATCTATTCGACAATCGATAAAAAGGCTCAAAGGTCAATCAAATTAGCTCGCTCGCTTGAAGCTGCTTCATTCCTCAAAGGAATCCAAATGTACAGAATCTACACAGGTTAGCTAACTTTCATGACTGCTATTTAATTAGACAAAATGCCCCTGCCCGCATGCTACCATTGATATTTGGTGAGGTGGAAGAATCTGACTTGGTGCTGACACCGACAAAAATTAGAACTCACCTTGAAAGAAATGTTCTGTGCTGTAATACCTAAAGCTTTATGACTCCTGCAAAAAAAGCTGTAGGCAGTTTGCATCCATTAACACATTTCATTGGAGTGCTATGCATATGTAGTGTTAACTATGGTCGAATTTAAGTCCTCACAACTTCTGGCATCATTTATAGACCATGGCGAAGGACTTATCAATGATTCATGAAGCTTGATCAGGTCTTTGAAGTTCTACTATGATTTGTATATCTCTGAAGGTCATTCTCACTACTGTTGATACTGTGTCGATCGGTGTTGCTGTAGCTGTTAGGTTAGAGAAGTCTTTAGCATATTCACTGCTTTTAAGAAGGGTTTTCTCTTTTATTGCAATAACTGAAGGAGGCAGGAAGGAGTCTTACGCTGCTACTGTTTAAAGATAAATGAGTGTACTGTGGCCCGGGGGATTGGCAGCTCTTATTTGTACATGAAGGCAGTCAGAATTTAGTGTAAAACATGATGTGAGATTTCTTTATCCTGCAGCATGTTTGTAAAAACCCTTGTTGAGGTCTTTGAAAAGTTTTGTGTCAGAACTTTTAGAAGGGACTGAAATAAAGCACATTATGTTACTCAAACTAATAAAAATGCAGCATCACATTCTACAGGAGGAACACGGTGCAAACTGCTCTTTCCTGAAGATGCTGTAGAGAAGCAAGGCTCTTATATAAAGTGTCATACAGATTTACAGCTTCGAGCTGCTCTGCTGAGTGGAAGACTGGATTTGCACAATGTTTGTCAGAAATTTTACATCCAAATGAGTTTTATAATGCGTGAGATTGATCATTTCGGATCTGGTAAACGTAGCTCCCAACTATCCCTAAAATATGATATATTTTACATAAAATATTTAATCTATTGTAGGTAGAGCTGTTCAGTGTTACATCATAGAAGCAAGTGAAAAATACATATGAAACTCAATTTTCTGGCTGCAGGAGAAAGTGTAAACTACTTTCTTCCAAAGTCATACAAATGTTGACACAACATTGACACAAATAGGACAGCTGGAATCCATTATCTCCATCTATTCTATTTCTCTGTGTATGTTCTCCATCACATAATCGTGAGATCCTGATTTTGTAATTATGAAATCACGTTTGATAGTGCAGAGATGAAAATGCTTCAAGACTTGCCAGAAATGCTTCAGGACTTGCCAGAAAGTCATCTGGTTATTAAAATGTCTTCAGTATCAGGGTTATTCTTTGACACCCGTCAGTACTTTCAATAGCACAAAGCAAAAGGACCTAGTAAACAGCTAATTCATCATAAAAACTCTCTTATGAACAGATATCAGCAGATATTGTGGATACTCAGCAGGCTGCAACTTGGGCTTTGTTTTCTAGCCTATATATGATATTTGGAAGATTAAGTAGACCAAGTTAGCCTTTAACAGTTGAGTTTTGCTGCAATGCCCACCCTTACTGTATATAACAGCAACGCAATGACAGTAGAACCCTTCTGGTTCCTGGGCTCCACGATATGCCAGGACCTGGCATGGTAATAGGATGTATAAGCAGAGAAGTCCAGTTGCCATGACTTAACTTCCACGCTTTGTGTAGTCTGATTAATTAAAATGAATCTCAGTTGAGTACACTTGTTCTACCACTGGTTTATCCTCCATCCTTTATTCCACTGTTTATACAGTGGAAATGGATGTAGACAAAATATCAGCATAATATAACATGCTTAGTGTTATACAAAACAATGCACGATGGCCCTAAACTGCAGCATGCAACACACAGTTGAATGATTTTATGGAAGTTCAATGAAAACTGATTGAACCAATGAAGATTGGTCTTCAGTACCTTATAATCTTAACTAACCTTTGTGTAAGAACTAAAAGAATGGGAGTACAAAAAGTGAATAGTGTTTATGCCTGACATTTTATGTCTTTATTGACTGTGTTGACTCTACATTGCGTTGTGCAGATAGAAAGGACTACACCTCTACTGGAGCCATTAATTGCTGGAGCCTCAACTGCAACTGTAGTCTTGGTGAAATAGGGTTTCTCTTGCATAAATGCTCTATCCTTTACAAAAAGGCTAATTTAAATGTAAACCACACAAATGAATAAAAAGCTAAAACATTCAGCAGCTCTGCTGCAGACAGTCCTCGACAAACTTCTTCTCTAATTAATGGAGAGGAAGCAAAACTAAGTAAAGATCCAACTGTAAACCAAAAAATGTAATTTGACGTTATAACTTTAACTTAACACCACATACACAGCACAATACTCCAAAGTTAAACACAACAAAGGATATGTTCTACATATGCAACAGAAAACTATAGAACTGTATGGTACTAAAGTATGCAACCCAAAAGCTAATCAATTTCACCACTTTACCTGTGAAAAGCTAAATCTCCACTTTGGTCAGGATTAGACCATTTCAAATAGAGGATGAAAAGGACAAGAGCACAACCATCCACATAAGGACCAACAGTCTACAAGGTAAAGCTGTCTATAGTTCACAGATGCTGACTTAACATGCTGTAATGTACTTTGCTTTAAAAGGTCTTCAGAGAATTCAAGAGCACATTGTGGGGTGTAAAGGAGCAGACACTGGGATATATCAGGTGCTCTGACTCATAACCATCTATTCAAAGTTTTGAAAGCCATAAATATTATACCACCTGTCTTTTGATGAATCCTACAAGGCGATGCATTTGTTCACCTTTTCAGGGTTTTCAGGAAGTGTTGCCTGCATCTGTCACTGAAGAGGCCATTTTGACTTGTTTATTTGAAGTCAGAAGCTGTGAAGGAGCCACAGGTGGTCCTTATAAGGTGTAGTCCACGAAACCACAGGAAAACTACTGCATGTAATTTTGCTGATATAGTTTGCATGCAGTAAAGTATTTTCAAATCTGCATATGTATATTATTACCAAATGATCAAATAAGTTTAGTTTGTGTTATGTCAAAAGGGGGTCACTCATGTTATGAATAGGAATTATCATCTGACTTTGCAGTTAGCTGTATTTGTTATCATTACCATGACGATGGAGGTTCTCTAACACTAATTTCACTAAACCCAACTTTTTTTCAACAGTGACAGTTCTATAATAATAACTGCATGTTACATGCATGTTTGCTTGACCTGTGACTGGAGTCAGGCCAGGTCTAAGTTCTTCCTGAGCCTGACCTGGTTTTACTGCCATAGGTCTGGGGCCTTTTTCTAATTCTCTTGGGAATCTGATATCAGATGTGTCTTGAAAGAAAGAATGTGAACTGTGAACCTTTGTTGTGAACTTGAAATAAATGTTTTTATTGGTTTTATTCTACTTTTAATACTACAGCTTTGAATGTGTCTTACAGGCTTTGTCAGCTATTACTACCTTGTGATGATAATGGGCGCAGGTCAGCATGGTGTGCTGACCAGTCTGCAGCTACGCAGCCTCATACACAGCAGCTGTCGATCATGGCCAACATTAATGTTTTCCATGCTGAACCCTGTCCATCACCACATGAAATCCACTAGGTGATGTTAATGTTGCCCATGTGACGGAACTGAGCTAAACTGATATTGAACAACACTGGAAGTATTGTTGTTTAACATCTGGAAAGGATGACCCCTTGTTCAATTCAGTGCTTCACAATCCACTCTCAGCCTCTTAAAAGACATGTTACATATAGTTACTTAAATATTTTTTTAAGCATCAAGCTTCACTTCTGTTGTGTTTCCCTTCTGATAGTGGCCGTCACTGGGAGAAAACAAATGAGAAGCTGCTATGATGCAAGACTAATTTAGGGGAGGCAAGAGATACGAGGGGCTTCACACTGTGTCAGCTGGACGTTGGCACAGCGACTCCGGATTTACAACAGCATCTGCTCAGAGAAAAACTCATACAGAAAAAGGAAAGAAAGGCGTAGACATTTACTTTCCTTTAGCTGATGACTGATTGATGACACTTCTGCCTCTAAGAACGCCTTTTCCAGCCCTTTTCACTAAAAAAACTCTTCCCCACAGGAGTTTCAATGACAAATCTGCCTCTTATCTGGACCTGCTTGCTCCCACTTTTTCACCTCACACCTTTTCTTTAATGCAAGGTCACTTATCCCTGAGCTCCTGCTCAGAGGGTGTTTTGTCTTTTGCAGCTGGACCTATGAAAAGATGCTTTGATCCTTATCACAGAGAACATTTGTTCCCACAAGTAAATGCTTCCAAGTAGTCTCACTGCATGAGAAGGGCTGCGGCATCATACAGAGGATGAAAGGAGAGAGCTCTTGCTCTGAAATAGAATTCATTCAGCACTTCCTGTCACTACTCTGGCAGACTCTCCACATCAGCCATAAATGAATGCGTAAAAAAATGTAAAAAAATAAGTAAAAAACTGAATCCCTCAACCTTGAGGGAAGATTTTGTGATGGTGTTCACATTTGCTGTGGGCTGACAAATTGGAGACTGAGTAAAGTTTTCATGTTTCTTTCCAGCAAACTGTTTCCACATGCAAGACTTTCACGGCATCATGCATAGTCATGATGTGGTTTGCATCTATAGAGTTTTTCACACAGTAGATTGGGAAACATAAAAGCAGTTTTCCTCTCACATGGTGATTTATTTTTACAGAATATGCTTAGCCCACAACGCTGTGTGAAATGGCACATTATCAAATTCAGAAGGGCCTAATGGCAAATGAGAGACATTGGCTAGTCTTTAAGTACTCAGTCTCCCACCTCTTTTGGAATAGTCTGTCTTCAGCAGAGATTTGCTTTTTTATTCGTTCTGAGATAGCTCGGAGCAACTGCTTTAACAGATTCACTTTCTAGAAGATAAAAATTCATGGCAGGCAGGACACAGCCCACAGGCCTGGAGATTGGCATGTGATACACAACTTTAGTTTATCGAGTGCAATCCAACTTGGAAAATGAACTGCTGATAGTTTTTTTTTATTTATTTATTTTTTTATCAAAGTTGTTTTCTTGACCAACAAGCAGAAAAATTGCATTCTGTTTTTTTATGATTTTGACGATGTAACTCAAAATGACATGCTGCTACTTGTGCCATGTGCTTGGTTTAAGCAACTTGAGTGCATCAGAACTGATAAAATAACACAATAAACAACAGCTCAGAGGTCCAGAGCTCTGAGTTAACCGTTAGCAATCACTATCTGCACTGATAGAGTGGTGTTGTGTGTTTTTCATTGGAGATCAGTTGACTCTCATTTTACACTGAGACCAAGTTGAAACATGCCAACATTACGATTTTCTTTAGAACATGCTTGATAATTGCAACTGACATCAGTAACATTACATCATGTTGTCCAAGTTGTTTCTTCCGTCTGTAGGCTCTATGTTCCTCTTCATTCAGGATGTGATACACACACTGTGCTTCTTTTCTGCTTCTCTGGCCATTTCAGTGCAGATTTGTTCATGAAACCGAACGCAGATGCTTTGAGTCTTCCTGGTCACATGTGATTGAGGTGTACTTAGGCCAGACATCAAAACCCCATGTAGTGCCATCATCTAGCATTCTAGTAGTTACCGACTAGTCATTCAGTGTGCTTTTTAGCATATCTTCTTTGTTGTTGGGTTCACGCTCAGTCCTGACTGTTAAGAATCTGTGCAAATTTGTAAAAAACATTGTGAGGTTTGTCTGGTCCTTGTGGGTTTTAGTTTGTCTTCTCTGAAGTGAGAATGTAGGCTTTGTATTTGTTCATAGATCATAGATTAAAGAAGCTCCTTTTACCTTCAGATATTTCTAGTAGTCACCATGTTTGAATATTTTAATAATATCCTTTGTCCTCAAATTTGTGATTATATTCAAAGTTCTCACAGGCCAAATTATTCTAACAATAACACTACATGACACTAGGTAAGGTTGAATATGGTGAGGCAGTAAAACTTGAGGAATACATTTACACAACATTGTTGAGCTGGTAATTATTGTGAATGCAGTAAATGTCCTTCAAACTTGCAAATGTTGACATAATGTTATAAACTCAGATGGGTGTTTGGGGTGTTTTTTGCTTTTGCTTATGATTTATTGAGTGTGCTGTCTTTCTTGCACAATATTAACAACAGTAGTAAAAAGTTAACAAAATCACTGAAAGTTGCTGTAAGGGAGAACTTCAGCACAGCGGGAAGTTGAGCTAACATCTACACATCCTCTATTCAAAGTTAGTGCAATAGTGTAAAATGAAAATCTGTAAAAATAAATGTGACTTTCTATCTGTTGCTGATAAAAGATTATTAGAATTTGGGAATATAGTTACACTATTACAGAAGGAGAATACGCAATGACATGACATGATTTAAAGAGCCCCAGTCAGTCTGCAGACAAGGTGAACAGCATGATGGATATATGGCATTGATTCATGTCTTGTGTTACTTTGTTGAGCGTTATCTTATCGCTCCACTCGCTCCACTCAGAAGTGATCATAATGTAATTCCTCTTCCTACCAGTGTAGCAGAAGCATTTGTGAAAGGTTTAAATTAAAAACGGCAGCCATCAGCCTTGACTGGTTGGGGTGAGTGGAAAGAGGAGAGAACAGCAGGCAACAAAAGAACAACAACAAAAGAACAACAAACATGTATATAAAAACATTTTTGATCATGTTACCATACTGATGTTTGACCATTATTATTTTTCATTTACCATCTAAGATTTTCACTTAAGAACCTAGGATTGTGCAATTAACAATCTTTTATCACAATTTTAACCTGATCATTTTGTACCAAATAAAACGCTGATGAATCACCAACTTAAGAGAAGAGGTGCAGCAGCATCAGAATGCTATGTTAATCATCAGAATAGAATTTATGTAGCCCCTCCTGGGACTGCTCTGGCAGGCTTTCAACAAATGAATGCTTAAAAAATGTCATCAGTTCATCCTATTGGACATTTTTATCAAATATAATGATATTCCATTGCGGTGTTCATGAAATATTGCTTTAAAGAGAGGGTGAAAAGACATGAGGTCACAGTGACCCTGACCTAATCTGATCTAATCAGTTCATGCTTCAACCCAAGTGGTCACTTGTCAAATTTGAAGAAATTTTTTCAAGGTCTTCCTGAGATATCATATTCATGAGAAAGAACGGACACTCCAAAAACATGTAGAGATGTTCAGACTTAACTGTTCAGAATGTGGTTTATAGCCAGGAATCTATCCTTCAATCCATGGTTATAAATATAGACAGTATAGAGGTATGTAGTGGGGGGCACATGGGTTTATTTAATTTAACTATAAACTGATGGCACAAATTTATTGCACTTACAACCTGCAGAACAGCATTTGTGGAATAAAAAGCAAAAGCTTTAAACGTATTAGAACTAACAATGTGTTACATGTCCTCTTCGGTATGCTTCAGATAGACAATGTAGTCTGAGCACATTCTGCAGTAATTACAGGGGAGGGGAACTCTGTGAGAGGCCCTTTAGGTATTAATTGGTGTGCAAGTGTTTCTTTTTTCTTTTTTTTTTGTATTATGTATCCGTTGTCTCATGACAGTGCATCAGAGGAACGGATGAATGGAAGCACTGTCCCTGGGACAAATATCTTTCATCCAAAGGACATGTAGCCGTGCAAAGATTGAGATGTATGTTGATATTCGTGACTTATTTGCTTTGAGGGTGGCTGAGTTCCGTAGCTTTTCATTTTCCTGCCACCCCCAATACTGACCACCCACCTGAATAAACCCACTGAATATTGTATGTGTGTACACGTGTCACATCTGAATGATGGATATGACTTTGTTGTGAGAATCTTTGATTGGAAAACTAAATGAGGGAAGAGGTAGTCGAAGTGGGTAATAAATGAATTTTTCCCTAAGGTGGTGGCAGGGACAAAGGTTCATCAAAGACAAGGCAATTCTCTGAAAGTGCATCATTTAGAACACATTATTTAAAACACAGAAATGGAAGGTGAAATCTTGTACATGTTGATGCAGCATTTATAACCCACATTAAAACTCTATTAAGCATTTATGACCACTTAGCACCCTTTACTTTAACATTGAAATGCTCCATTTACGGTACAAGACAAACTAGTATAAGAGCTTGACTGATTTGAGCTTGTCTAAAATTGTTATATTTAATAGCTGATACGCATAGAAAAGTTGGAGAGCTTATGTAACTCTAAAAACTAGCTTTCACAGTTCTTTTGTGTACATGGATGTAGTCATAGTGGGATCATTCTCGTTCTAGACATCCCACCTCTCTCAAAACCTCTGTGAACTTCCCAAGTATTAATAGTGGCTTCCTGGTGCCTGCAAAGAGCACCAATCAGCCACAACATTAAGTGCATGTGGTGGACAGCTGTCAGTATAGGAAAAATACTAAACTGCCTATACGGTGTTAGAACACACACAACTTGCTGCTTATGGGGCTTTGTAGTGGCTGTAGTAACTGTTCATAGTGCCCATACTGACCTCTGGCAACCACAACGACATTAATACCAAGTACATATAATGTGGCTGACTGATGGATTTCAAATATCCTAGAAATTGGAAATTTGTTCTCATTTTTTCTTAAGTGGCTCTTTCATCTGCCTTAATGCACAGGCTTTATAGATCGGCAGATATGTTCAAACAAAGGGCATTAGCTACATTCAGTAAACATGACAACATAGTAACAGCGTAAAATACAAACCCTGTTGTGCAGGGATGTGCACAGAAACTTTAAGGTGCTGTTCCTAAACCTGAAAAAAGGAAAACCCCTCCACCCCAATCACTGATGATGTTAGGTGTCAATCATTGGCACGTACACTAGAATGGTGTAAAATATGTTAAACGAACAACAAATCAATTTTAAATTTGTGATTTGAAAATTTTTGGCCTCCATCTTATTGTGTCATTGTTCTGAGCACCATCTGCCTTTCTCTTTATCCCACTGTTACTGACATTGCCCTTTTATAGTATCAAACTCAGTCATTACTTCCCTGATATGCATCAGTTTGATGTGTCTGCTCATCAGGCTCTCCCTCGCTCTCTGGCATTTGTCTCATCTTAAATTAAATTATCAGAATCTGAATTAAGAATACCACATGATATTTTATTACAAATTGCTTTTTCAAAATTACTATTTAACAGTCAACAATTGTAATAATTTCAATCTTTAACATCTGACTAAATCATCAACGGTCATGTCTCAATGCAAAAAGTGGAAACTGAATACTAACGTGTAGCCAGCTGAATTTTCATGGCCATGTTGCTGACAGTGGCTTGCTTTGATGATTCCTTGTGAAGTCCAGATATTACACTGGAGTATCGGTTAGGATATGATACAATATGATATGATATTGGATATGTCTAGTTTAATATATGAAATATATACTGTAATGCAGAACAATTACAACATCATAAAGTATTTTCTTAACACATTTTCTGGTCTTAGAATTACCTATTTCATAGCTCATATTTAATAGCTTTAAATATTTTACCTGCTTGTCGGTCTCTGCAGCAATCTCTCAAAGTCATTATGATATCAGTCAGTGAGGGCAAATGGGTTCCTGCCCCAGCAACTTCAGCCCAAACTAGAACACATACTTGCTTCAGGTTCACGACTGTCACTAGAGGCATAGTATTGACCTAATTATTAACTAAGACTAAGAATAATGAAATAATGAATCCCTTTGACCTGTAAGTTCACAGTGAACAGTTCCTAAATCAGAAAATATTGGTAAATGTTGGAATATTTGAAAAAATATTTTGTAAATATTTTTTTTCTTAAGAAGAGTTGGTAAATGAGGTCCAAGATTAATCTCAGAAGTCTTTGTTCAAGTCACCATAATGATTCTGTAAATGTTATTTACAGAACCACTTATTTCCATGAGCTGAATCTTTTACAAGAACACAATGCTTTATGTCTGGATCGTTTCCAACACACACACACACAGATTTTGAATTAATTATATTCTTCAACATAGTTTTTTAAATCAAAATTACAAATATAAGTAAGCATAATCAGTGAGGTTTGTCAGTCAAGCAGAAGTCAGAATGCATGCAGTGTGTGGATGAGTGTAAAAAAGGTGCAACAAAGAAAAGGGGAAAGTTGATATTGTTGTTATTGTCAATCATCAGTGTCATTTTGCTCAATGCTCATGATCTATTGTCACAGTGTGTTTTGGAAGCATTAGATTATAGGGATATCCCTCAACCATGTTGGTAATGACTGCTTAACTGGAACATTACTTCTGCTATTGTTTTTTTATTTTTCTAATATCTCGCAGCCAAGAAAGACAAAACAAGCTGTGTGAACAGGCTGCTTAATTTAAAGTTTGACTGACTATACTGATTTCTTTTCAATCTGCCATATTTTGTTTTTGTACACAGATTGCATCATTTGCATATCTTATCACACATACTTTTTGGTTTTCTTTTGGTCTTTTATTTTCAGTATCTAACAATTCTGCATCTCATATGTTTTCTTATTTGTTTCATCATTTTGTATTTGTGACTAATTAATAATGTTGATAGTTACTGGTTACCAACATTCATTCAACATCTTCCCAAGGGATGTCAGTGCTGTTCTGCAGCACTTAAACAGACTTACTGTGCAGGAAATTAGGTTATTTTATCATATCACTCTTCTAAAAATTACGTTTATATACAAGTAAACTGCAGTCACAAATATGCTTTTGTCGGCAACATAAACCGGATTTTCTCTTAACATAATGATTATTTAAGGTAACTTAAATAACAAGTAACAAACATGTTGAAACATATCAATTAAATTAATATTTAAATTTATATGAATATATATCTTTTGCAGTCATAGTATCCAATCTACCACATCAGTTATTTGATTATTTGATCAGTTATTTCCACAGATTCTTTCCTGTTGAACTGTTTTTCCTAATTAACATACTGTATATACAGATATTCCTGAGTTTCCAACATTCATGACATAAAGATGACAGGACTGCAATGGATGTGTTACACTATCTTCTAGTGAGTAGTTTTCTTACAGTCATTTCTACATTCATCAGTGTGTATGTGATACAGACAAAAGAACAAGAACAAGTGAATAAAATAAGTGGACCTTGAACAGGCATTGTAATTTGCTGTTTCCAAGATCAAGAATGAACTGTAAAACAAAACGTTTAAGCCACCATGGAAGAGCCAACTGAGCAAACCTAATCTGTTCATGTAAACTATGTTAATATTCAGAGAGCTTCTATAGGAGTTAATACCATAGTTTAAAAAGGCACAAAACTGTGTATATTAGTCCTTTAATCCTACAATTGACACTGCATGTCAGGACCAAAGCCATGTCGTATAAACAACATCCTTTCTAGTTTTACTTCCATGATGAAACTAGCAAGGCAGCCCAGATTACACCTTGCTGTCACCCGTCGGTTGAAGCTCAGCAACCAATGCAGCAGAGGTGTAGATTATGCTGAAGCAGAGATTTGAAATGAGTGGTAGGAATGTTGCAGTGGTAGCAGTAATAGGAATCAGTGCTACTGACTGAGACCAGAGTGGATCCATTTAGTAGAGTAATTGTATGAGTTACAATAGTAGACTAAAAATATACTTGAACTGTTGACCAGAGTCCAGGCGAAGACCAGTGGATAGCTGAACTGAAGTAGTAATGTGAGGGACATGCAAACATTTGGCACTATTACATTTTTGTTACTTATGTAAATCATTACTCATCTTTACAGTCACTTACCAACCATCCACCCTATTTAATTCTAAAAATATTCACTAGAAAACAAGTTGTAGCCATGATCCTACCCAGAGAAGTCTTAGGAATTCATGCTGAATGCTGAATCCCTATATTGCTTGCTGAGTTGACAGTGAATTTGTAAACCACAGCTGCTGCAGAGACTTTATACTGTAAGGCATCAAATGTATTTCATGCAAGCACGCAGACACTTTGAGCTTCACAAGCTCTGTTACATGTGTTGTTGTGTTTATATGTGTCACTTGAAAAATCCTGATGTAATGAACACGCTGTGGTCTGAGCATTGCCGCTAGGGGGCACAACAGCATGAAGTCGCAAGAGAAAGCTGACCACATCTGTCCTGGTTCACTTCTGCTCAAAATAAGTTCTAGCTCAATCTGTCAATAAACTGCATATCAGCAAATTTATGATACTTTATCATCTCTCTATTCAGACAGGAATACAGCTGAAAATGCTGTACTGTATAGCTTTGTTTGCTACTGTGGTTATGGAAAGGCTTTAAGCTTCAGTAGGCTGTGTTGCCACCTTGTGGACAGAGCTTGATAATTTTCACAAGAACGTAAGTAGTGCACATAGAGTATGTTCACCAGGCACACCACGTTAGTGGATTGACATTGTGAAAACAAACAGATATGGTACAAAATGTCTACACACAGGACATTACACTGTAGCGACTACATACTAGACCAGAAAACAACCATGGAATAACACTACTGTTGTTCAGTTCCATTTATCTGTAAGTGTAGGAATTATCCTGAGGTGCTGCATGGAAAATGACAGACTTTACTTTGTAGCCTTATTGGTGTTATACACTATCTACTCAAGTTAAGTTACAGTGGCTGGCCAAAGTAGCTTGACAGGCAGTTTCATTAGAGAGCCAGACCTGCTCAGCTGCCCAACCACCATCACCATCAAATGTAATGAAATATGATAATTAAGGACCTAGCTATTCGAGTTCAATGTGCTTGAAACCACCTATGGCATCTTAGAGCCAGGGCCGGGGCAGAAGGAACATAGACTTCAAGATCTAGACTGGAGAACAGAGGAGGCAGATAACCATACACGTCTTCAAATTATGTGATAGGCCTACCTGTAGCAGTGGAAGGCAGAGAGTTGTGGGCATTTTCTACACAGACCACGTTGTCAGACCGAGTGGATGGGTCTCGGCTGCAAAGATGACAGAGCCCAATCTCCAGCTCTTGGTTCAGCTTTTTAGTCTAGCCATTGGATTTCAGATGGAAACCATCTGAACTGGGGGCTGCAAGGCGTATATGAATGACACTATTGGAGCACTCTCAGACGCAGGTGTTTTAGGACATATAGTTTCCCATCAGGGAAGGTAGACAGGCCAGGGGCGACTTCCAGAGCATCCAAAACCTCTTGCTTGATGTCCAGATGAGCAGCACCTAAACAAGCTGAGAGCAGAATAAAATCTGGGTCATTTTCTTCAGCATCATGACTGTGTGAGAAAGTGTCTGAAGAGAAGGTCGAGAGGCTGACTGGATGATGAGTAGACTGGGTGGCAACATTTCTATTATCTACTGTCCCAGTTTGGGACCAGATAGCCCAATTCAGGTCAGAGAGCCAAGTAAACCATGGTGTCTGAGATCATCTGGAGAACAAAACTAGGGAGGCAAACAGAGGTCCAATCCACAAGAAGCATAACACAAACAAAGAGGATAAGGCAGAGGCAAAATTCAGGTCCAAAAGGGAAGTCAAACTCAATGCAGGATACCAGGTAAGAAAATACAAGGATGGAAAATAGTACAAAGTCTGACAATCTGGCAGGAGAACAGTGAACAGGATGGTGCTTATATGAGAGGTGACAGGTGAAAGCAATCTGGGTGATTATGGAAAGGTGGAAAGCTTGCGCTAATGGGATAGTTGGGTTTTCTATATACGTTTTTATACAATTATACTCTGTGAGGTCTTAAACCTTACAGAACAACATCTCAAGGCACTTGAGATGACTTCTGTTGTGATGTGGCGCTACACAAATAAAATTGAATTGAAATGAATTGGATGAGATGAGCACAGAGGAAAAAGGAAGCATGAGGCAGGAAGTAAAGCTGGAATCATGGCATCAAGGTCCACTCCTATCAGTTCTTGCTAAATTTCAATCTATAATCCTTTACGCAATGCATCACTAAGAAAGTAATCACTTAGTAGAAGTTACGTGGAAGACAAGGTTTGACAGGTAAGTGGAGAATGTATTTACATGCATTTCTGTATGTATTTACACTAATTTGTTTGTTACACTTGTAACTTTCCCTGTCTGAAGTATTTGTCCTCCACAGGGTACACAGACCCTCGCACATTTACAGGAAATCAGTGTTCTCCAGAAGAAGTCTACATAAAGAAATCAGATTCTCCTAATACCTTATGACTACATTAACCAGCTTTTAACAAAATCGGCGTACTGGAGAAAGCTGTTGCTCTTTGTACTGACCTTAAGTTATTCCCAACCTGAGTTTCTGTGGCCTGTTAGCATGATCTCCTAATTGTGTAATGTAACTTGTTTTACCCACCTCTGGCTAAGGATATTGATAAGGGATATGTGGAGAAAATGTGGTTGAACATTTGTTTTCCCCCCACACACATTACCAAAAGGCACCTGCTATTTTTATGCGCCTCCATCAGCTTAGTTTTCTTTCCTGTCCATCAGCTTCATCTGTGACATTTTTACAGAAAACCAGTCATTTTTCTTCACTTTTCTATATTTTTCTATAAGAGCATATGAGTGAGGACAAAAGCAAAAAGAGGCCCCCAAGGGCCAATAAAAAACAGCTTCTTCCAGTATGGCCTGTGACTGAATTTACCACCCACCTCCACAAAGCTGGCTCCCTCTGCCCCGGTGGCTGGGCCTCTAATGCATTTAGCAGCGGTGACAAGGAAAAGGCACACTGACAGGAGAGAATCAGTTTTCTCTGAGATGGTAATGGGGGAGAAAAAGGAGCCTCCAGCCCAGTTCCAAGTCCTAATGTGGAGGGCTGGGCTGCCAGAAAGTAGGCAGTCATGGTGAGAGGCTGTGGGATTGGTGGGATTATAATGGCTTTTGGAGAGGATGAGAGGTGCAGATGGGCTGTGGGAGGAAACTGGGTCCAAACCCAGTGCAGACAGTGGACGTCAGTTGTGGAGATGGTGCCGTTTCGCTCAGCAGTGCATCATAAATCCAATTAAGCACTCAAATCCAAATTAACACATGCACAAACATGCACAGAGGCACACACAGACAGTGGGACCATACTGCAAGTACAAAATATTTGTTCTGAGATGCAAAGAAATTCATCAACCAAATTGGCATCTATTTTTCACAAGTATTTAAAATCCAAGTGCCAGCAAATGTTTTCTTCTGTCTTCATGGCTGTCTTACAAGGAGGACAGAGTTGTTGCTCTTCATAAAGTCAAAACAAACTGCAGCTCTAAATCATGGAGATACACAAACATACACAAACCCTCAGACAGAGACTCATAAAAGTTTTTTTTTTATATTATCCAAGATCATAAAACCCAACAAAATTGATTCTTGACATTTTTCCACCACTGACCTAACTGCTGCAGTTAGCTGCCAAAAATCAACCTCCAGCACAACTCAGAAGTCACTGACTTGTTGGATGTGATGGAGTTTATTTCTTCACTTATATCAATTCAAAGATTGTGTACAGTATGTTGAACTTCGGTGCTCGCTTTCTATGTTAATGTTTAGTTTAATGCTAAAACAAATACTCGTACTGGGAGTGTTTTTTCACTAAGAAAGAAATTCAAATATAGCTTCTTGCTTTTGTGTAAGACATTACAAAAATATAACTGTAGAATTTTATAGAATCAATATCAATTCCATGTGAGCAGCACTGGGCGACAGTGAAGATAAACTCATTTTAACGGAAGAAACCTCCAGCAGAGAAAACAACAATAACAAGCAGCAAAACACTTTTGTTTTGCTTTGTATTTTTTTAAGCTGTTCAGTGTCAGTTATAACAATTATACTTAGGGTTAGGGCATCTACTACTTAGGCCACTATTACAAAGGCACATTAAAGGGCAAGCAAAAAATCAAAAGGCACACCTTTTGCAAAACAGCTTGTAAAACATGTGTTATCACTCTGTAAACAGTTTTCTATTTACTAATGGGAAATCTAATTTTATAGAACTTTTATTCACAACAAATCAACTGTATCAACAAAACCATTAATTTATAGTGGAACTGAAAAGTATCAAGTGAAGGGCGAGGAGGGGAAGAAGAGAAAATAATGGAGAACAGAGTATGCACTGAGTTGAAAGACATTTCTGTCTTATATATAGTGCACACATACTGGACAGGTCGCCAGTCTACATAGAGAAAACTATGGCTACCATTAAAACTCATGTCCATACCTATGGGCAATTTAGACTACTTAACCTAAGTGCATGTCAGTGTCAAGTCAGTCAGCCAGACACCTGGTGCTGCCACAAATTAAGAGAACATTTAAGGTAACACCATCAGTATAAGTCTAAGTCAGTTAAACTCCAGGGATATCAATTTCTCCATTTAGGAAGCACACATGCTTGTGAATCATTTTCATCTGCTTTGCAACTGAGGCAGCAGGACTGGTATATGCTCCTTTGTGCAATTAAGAAGAGTGGGAGCACTGCGAGACTTCTACGAAATGACCACCAGTAGGCTACTGAGGTGCGTGTTTCTGACCAAACTCTCAGAGGACACGACTTGTTAAACCAATGATCACCAAATCTGCTAAGACTATGCTGACACTAACATTAACTGTCAAATGTATTTCACTGTGTGAACATAAGAAGGAAATCATATTCAGAGAGGCAGAGGCAGCGGGAGGGAAGGACACAAAAACTATCTAATGTGAGGTGTCATCATCACGGTGATCAGCTTGTGTAGGCTACTAAACGTCCAGCTAGCAGCTTCTCGTTTGCATCCGCCTTAGATGCTGCGTTTACTGGTTAAAATAACAGCAGCATCTGGCAGCAGGTTGTTTCAGCTTTTACTAATTATCATTAATTCAGTGAGTAACTTATCTGTGTAGCCAGTGTCTGTAGTCAGCCGATTGTTTTTGAAAGAAGATGCTTCACTCTGTAACCCTATTATACAACAGCAGTAGGACTGAATATTAATGTAGCTCCAGAAAATCAATCAGTGTGAAACATCTTTAATATAGACATTTCCATTAAGCCAGTTTCAAAAGTCACATTCTCACATTTACTGTTTTCATATGTAAGAAAGATTTCAGCTGATAAACCTAATATGTGTATCAGATTAGAGTCTTTCTATATTATTGATAAAGGGTAATTCCACTCTGCTACATTTAACAGGAATGGGTTAAAGTCGTGTCCTGCAACATCGGTTTCAGTTTCACTTTATTAGAATTTATTAGTATTTTTGCAGAAATGCAGGAGATGTACAAGCTTTGCCTCTTTCATTTACATCAGGCTCATTTACACTATGGACAGTGATTAGGTTCAAAAAGACAAGTTTAGACCCTTCTTTGTTAGCGATGTTAATTTTAGTTGGTTTTAGGTGATCTTGTTGTAATCCAGCTGGTTCTAGTTGCCAGTTATCCTGGCAAATAGTTGTTTCTTTGGCCATTAAACTGCACTGGCATGGTGGAAAAAGGGTGTTAGAGCCTCTCTTCAATGGGAAGTTTATTTCCCCAATCTGTCAAGGCAGATGGCCACCCACCCTAAACCTGGTTCTGCTGGAGGTTTCTTCCTCTAAAGTGAGTTTTTTCATCTCCACTGTTGCCTGGTGCTGCTCAAATGGGATTGTTTTCTATATAATTATATGTACAATTATATTTTGTAAGGTCTTAAAACGCTAAATACTGTAAAGGGCCTTGAGATTACTTCTGTTGTGATCTCGTGCTATACAAATGAAATTTAATTGAATTATAAACCTGTGGAAGTTAAAGAAATAACTAAAACATTTGATAGTGTAATTGCTAAATGGCCATGATACTATGAAATCCACAAGAAGTTGTCTGTTTTTCAGAAACTCACAATTTTTGTTATACATAATATTACATGAACAAAATACTTAATTATATGCTAGACATACAGTATTACTGTGATATAACTGAATGCTCAAACATTCCCTTTTCGTATTTCTACGTGACTTTTTCCAAGATGTGTGCAACGTTTCCCTACAGTGACGGTAATTGGTTTGATAAGTGATGACAAATGGTGTGGAATTTGTTGAGAACAATTTAACATCCGGTTAAATCGCGGGGAGAAAAAGCAGCTCAGATCTTTACAGCCAGCAGCCAGCAGCCAGCTATTTTCCCTTTCCTCACGTCTGTCAGATTCACTCACATGGGATGCTGATGTGCTAGGAAAAATACTCAGCTTTATAGCCGTTCCAACATCAATTTAAAATGTCTCTCTCTCACACACACAAAAAATCAGCAGGCAGAAAAATTATCTCAATGCAAAATGCAAAATACATTCATGTTTAATCCCTCTGCCTCCTCTGGAGTGTTTAAGAACATCCAGTCCTGATGTGGGAACAGTGTTTTACATTTTCAAACCAAAATTACCAAAAAAAGGAGTTCAGTGTGTTACTGTAATGGCCAGATTGATCGTACATATAGGAATAATGCATTGTTAGGTAAACAACCGCTCTGTCTAGTGCCTTGCCAGCACTGCAATTTAATCACACCAAGAGTAAATATATGAATTCATGCTCCAGAACACTCATTAAGGATGCTCACCATACGGCTCCTTCCTGCAATGAGGCATTTGCAGCTTCGGTAGGGAGAGTAATGACCATCATTCATACTGCCAGCTTTCATTGCCTGGTGGCGTGTTTAGCTGCACATACTCGAGATTTGCAGAAAGGAAAGGCAATTGTATTTAATCATCCCCGAGGGAGAAATTCGCCTTGAAAATCATGTGCAAGTGATCAATGGCTAATGCAGACAAGCAAAATGCTCCATTCAGGTATTACTCAAATTACATCTCTGTCTAGCACTTCCGACACCAGCGTTCATGTATGTAGTAGAATGAGTGGTATGAAATAACAACTAGAGTAGTAGGAAATATAATTAGTAATGGCATTAACCCTCTCACAATCATCATAATATATTTGCAGCTACATTGGCTCGTGGTTAATGACCATAATTACACACTTCACCCCCCCTCATCCACAAGTGTGATGTACGGCCTTTTCTGTAGTATTTGCTGTCAGATGTCTTCTTTTATTCTTTCTCCCAGTGACAGAGATTTAGAAGGACTGCTTGACGTCACCTGCTTCGCTCTGAATACCCACATTGTCATGTCAGTTCACACAGAATGGCAGCACTGGTGTGTACTGATGACACGCAAATGAACAAAAGCTGCCGTCACTGTCTGAACAGCTGACAGTCATCAGATTAACCTCTGGAGCCTGAGGCTGTCATTCACTGCTCATGCTAAACGGTACACATTTTCACTCTTACCACATGAACTTTTATTTGATTTTATGAATATTTTCTTTAGATTGTTCCCTTGATATGAAAGAAAATCGCCAGTTTTATTATGGTTAAGCAAGTGGAAAGTAAGATAAATGGTGCAAAAGGTAAACAAGATAAATAAGTAATAATCCAGACTCTCCTTGCTATTAGCCATGTGCCTACAACATCTAAATAATTACTGGATGGCTTTCTGAGAAATACAGACAGTCACGGGATCCACAGGACCCTAATGGTTTTGCTGATAACCTGGATTTACCTGTAGTGTCACCGGTAGGTCAGACTTACTGGAAAACAGGCATACATGAAAAAACCTCAGCATCCTCAACACATACACACTAACACTGTGAGGGTGGCAAAGCTCTGTGTAAGTGCAGACCATTTATCTGTATATCTGTACAGATGTTTATAGCATGCTATAATCTTTCATTTCATCCATTGTTCCCAGATGGTGTATACTCTGCCCTTTTCTCAAATTAAAGGTACAGTACACCTCCCAACATCATTTATGCTTCCAGGGTCTTAGCCACTTTTTTCTTAAAAATGCTATACTGTAGGAAATTATTAGAAATCATTGATATCTGTTTTTTTTTTTTTAGCACATCATGGATGATTTAAATATGTTGGATACTCTTCTGTTGTACTTACACTGTAAAAAGTTGTAAGACCCACAAAAATTTTTTTTCTACATTTTATCTTTTTACTAACAAACAAGTATGTGCAGATGTAAACAGTCTCCACATGTTTAGCCAAAGCTAGCACTAGCTGGGTGTGGATAGACTCCTCTTCTTTTTTTTTTTTTCAATTTGAGCCCCTACCCCTGAGAAACTCTCTAGACATCTCTGCAGCTTACTCTCAGGTTTGTGCAAACACTAGTACAAGTTGGTGAGCTAACACTGCCTGCTATGAGCCAGCCAAGCTTTGACTCATTTTTTATTTTGCCGTGTTATCTCATGCTTGTGCTCGTCTGCAGCTCTGGCTGAATTTCATTTAGAGGCTGTGGTGTTTTGTGATGGTTGGGAGGAGAAAGATTTTCATGGAAAACTGTTACAGTGATAACAAGACTGCAGCTGGTACCGTGGGACAAATGGTTTGGTATATTTTTGTTGTTATGAAGCCAGTCACATTGTGGTTGCACTGGATTGTAGAAGAGGCTTGGTGTTTGTTAAGGTAACTGAGAAAATACTTTTTAAGAACTTAAATTACTTAATTTGTTGTTATAAAAACAATGACTTCACCATTGATCATTTATGTGTATTATACCATACCTCTGTCTTTTCTGTCTTTCACACAGGTTATGGGCTGACATGCAACATAACTACATTCTACTGAATGTGCATACAGTTCTGTATAATGCTGACAGCACAATACACAGATTATTTTCATTTTGAGTCTTTATACAGTATACGACTCTTTGTTTCTTTATAAATATTTAGATAATAAATGTTGTAACTGCCTTTATCAATTGTAAATAAACATTTAGGAGTTGCTTTCTAATAAGCCTCTCACTTAGAGATTACACTATTTGGAAAGAAAAGCAGATTTTGTAACAGCAGATTGGTCAAAAATTCAGTGTAGACATATAGTAGTTAAAGTAGTGAAAGACTATTGTAGCATTAATGGAATATCTACATAAGTGAACATAGAACTATCATCAGCAAACAGCAAATATCAGTATAATGTGTTTGCTACACTACACAGGTTTAGTCATTTTAAAAAGTAAAAGAACTGATCAGTAGATTTTAAATTTTCTTTCATGTATGCATAGATGTCCACACTGCCCTTAGCAGGTATTGTGCACTCACGTTAGTAAATAAGGATGTTTGTGCTTGTTTCCTTACCTCAGAGCTTGACCTGACCAGGCCTCCACTTTAACTGGGATACAGTGTGTGGAGGCGAAGGCTCAAATGCTTCCACAGAGAAGTAAACATTGCAGCTTTTCTGAATACAGCGTACCACTGCTCCTAGTCAAACAGTACCTGAGGGCAGTTTTTATCTTCTGCCCGTTGAGTCTCTCCTCACTTCACAAAGCTCTTTATCTCTCTCTGTGAATGTATGTTTTTATGTCTCTCTTCCTCTGTGAAACCACATAGGCAGTATTTTTCAGCCCCGCTGTGCACTCTTTAAGCCAGTTTCTCTTACTGTACATTCCAGCACATATGATCCATTAAAGTAAAGAGGAGGTTCACCCATTTTGATGTATGTGCTGCAGTGTTCGTGACTTGGCAGACCTTAGCTGACGGTAATCCTTCAATCTCTTATGCCCTTTCTTGTTTTTGTCATGATCTGTGTTTAATTTAGCTGATTGATCTACTGAATGACTTCTTTTCATGTTTGCTGTTTCTGGTCTGTACAGATGCATTCTTACAAATCTCCCGAAGCATCAACAATCCACTAGCAGATGATCAAACTGCCTCCCCTAGTGCGTCCCCCCTAGCGAGCTGTCTTCAGACAAAGTGGGTGTTTGTGAATGGAACAAATGTGTTTTATAAAGGTACCTGAGAGCTCTGACCACAGCTCTTCAAAGTCTTCTCCGCAGCTCCTTAAAACTCTGACAACCACTCTCTCTGCAATGGTACAGTCCATCTCCATGGGGTCACTGGGGTTAAGATCTCCAATCAGAGAATGGTGATTGAGCCCTTGGGATGAGAAACATTTTGGAGCCTCTGCAGATCCAATCAAGAGTCAGGATACAAAGTCTGTGCTTTAGCTAACTCTTTCACATTGGGATTCAATCAGGTGCTTTGTGGGGAGATGTGGAGCCCTCTCATGTCAAGGTTAGAGATAGTGAAAGAGAGAGATGGATGCATTAGAGCAGCTCTTTAAAGGTGTTTGCGCCGGCGAAACAAGGTGCGGCTGAATCTTCCTTGAGCGACATCGTAATTGGGCGACATGTTCACCCAGAGTAAAGTCGCATCAAAGTTTGTCCCTGGGCTGACTGACTGCAGAGAGCTGCATTTGAAAATTGTCAACGTGTCACTTTTCTGCCCTCCGCTGTCCCATCTCTTTCAGGCACTCTGCTAAGCTGGCACTGCCTTAATTCCCATTATTCTATGCATTTTCAAACAGCTGCGTGGAAACCACCAGTGAATTTCAACCACAGCCGGCGAACAGGGTACGGCTGTGCCTGCTGTTGGTATTGATTTCCAACTTCTTCTGAGTTTGCTTTGTTATGGATTCAGGCAAGGAACATCAAGGGCAACCAAAAACATGTTAAGGGTTTCCATGGCAGCAAGTGGTAGGCGAGTAATTTTTCTGCAGGCTGTGAGTGGGAAAGTGCAGGTTGTCACAAATAGGTAGACCCCTGTAGTGTCAGAACAATGGTGTCCAAATGTATCTTTATTGTCTTAAAAAACACACACACACAAGCAGTAACACAGCATGGCAATACAAACTCGACAGCATATTGAAATGTATTTAATCTACACCAAATTTACATGAAGGTGGAAAATACAGCAAAATCACTGCGCAGTAATTCATTCATTTCCACATTCAGGCCATTACTTTCCACTCCAACACAACAAAAATTTTAATCAAATGGGCAGATTTTTATTAAACTCACTGAGCACGTTCATGCTACCCAGAGCATTAACTTGTTTTACTTTGAAAGCTCCTAGTCTCTCCATCAGACCAAAATATGAATTTTGCACACAAAATATTTCACATGCTAACAGTGCAGATCAATAGACAGGAATCAATACATTGAACAGGAGGATTGGCAGGCCAAAATCGTGTTTTAATGATTAATTATTTTTAGCCGTAATAATTAAGCCTTCCAGCCATTCCAAAAAAAAACAAACAAAAAAAGATACGTAAATCAATGCAGACACAGCCAGCTGTGGTTTGGCAGGAAAAGTCTTCATCATATTTAATGAAATCACAGAGAGACAAAACAACAGTCATGACAGTGCTGCTTCTCAGTCATATCAAGTCAAAATAAAAGGCCAAGAAAATCATCTATTCTGAAGTGATAGCAGCAGTTTCGGATGAATTCATTTTTATTCACTTTAAAGTTCTTTTTCTGATTGTAATAAAGACTTCTAACAGTTTAAAAGAAGAAGGCCTCAGGCATGTGAGACAATCAAAAAAGGAAAGTTAGTGATTCAGTCTTGTCTCATTAGTTGAAAAAGGACATGGCAACAGTGTTTTTCAGAAAGGAGAGCACAGGACGAGGAAGGACATTTCTCACCTCCAGGTAATCTTCTCTTCACATTGCAACAATTATTCAGCTTGATGAGGTTTTGGTCAGAGTAAAGGACACACCAAATACCTGCCTTCAGCATTTTCAAAGTACAGAAGGAAGCTTTTCAGTGCCGTGCGGCAAGAGCAAGCTTTTGTTCCAGTGCACGTTGTTTATTCTGTCACAGGCCTCTGAACTCCCTGTGAACACCTATGAGGAAAACATCATTAATATTTGCTGGTATTGTCTGAGAAGTGATTTGAGCTGAATAGACTTTGGCATCTAGTCTAATCGCACACCTGTGCACACAGTGAACAGCAAATAACACAGAGAGGGATAAAAGTCATGGTGTTTCCAGCAGCTGAAACTGTTAGTTTAACCAGTGGACAAATTAGCAGGACTATACATGATAAAGGCCGTTTGGTACAGTAACACAGGTGAAAAAACAAAATGAAACTTTGATTAGGCTCAGTCATTGTGTGACCAATGTGAATATTTACAAGCGTCGCAAATATTTATTATTAATTTGTCGGGCTTATTTTAATAGACATCTTTTGTGCTTCTATGCCAGCACCTAGAAGTTGAGTGTATTTCACGAAATACGCATAACCTCAAACTGTCAGTGTAAATCCTGTATCAGTTTCTCAAAGGTTTGAGATATACAGAAAAGAGATTTCAGGAAGACATGCTTCCATAGAGTAGTTTCAATTTGTGGATGCGAGTAAAATCTTTCGACAACTGTTGTATGGACTTGCCAAACAAATGGAACACTGTAGTTCATATCCCCCTAAAGTTGCTTTCCTAAGTTCGTGAGTTTTTTTTCTAGGGTCATTATCAGGTTGAACTTGAATGTCCAATACTTTGTATTTTGACTAAATGCCCTAAACGCAGCTTAAATCTTCTAAATGACATGAGGTTAAAGCTTGATGAACTCTCAGACTTGGTACTATGATCTGATCACAGCTTTTAAAGCTTATGACAACACAGCACCTAGTGTTCATTGGTGCGTATGGACAAAGAAAAGCCACTGTAGCTCTGCATCAGGATGGCATGTGGAATGGGTCTTTATGTAGTGCCTCTTGTCAGTGAGCAGCTGACCTGAGCTGAGAACTTGTCAGTCCAAAATGGAAAACTGTTTATTGACTTACAACTTTTGTGCCAGAGACTGTTGGAAACAAGCATCAGGAAAGTGTCACGACACAGTTTTTGTGTGTGGCTACAATTAAAAAAACTAAGAAATTCTGAAATGACCTGTAATTAGAGCTGTCTGGAAGTGTTTTTAACTGTTTTGACTTTTATCTTCAGTTCTTCATACTCTAGCAACCAATAATCATTTCTCCAAAGCATCTACAATAACTTGTGGGGTTTCCAAGGCATAGATTGGAAGTGAGATGCCATCAAAGCTGTAAGTGCACTTTGCTCAGCTTTCCATTGCAGCTAAGCTGTGCAATGTTTCTTACTCACATCCACATAAAATTCACTGTATGTTATTTCAAGTAGTGTCAGAACCAAGTGGCACAGCAGAAAGCCATGTTGCAGCAGAGGCAACATATTATCATTTTGTCAGTGTACTAACACTCTAGGAAGTCGTTTGTCTCTGGGCTGGGAGCCGTCATCTTACAGCGGGCGAGTCTTGTAAAGCTGATACTAACTCAAGCGATAGTCTCCCTACAAGCTGTGACAAGTTCATTTGGGTATAATTACTTGCCCCGCTCAGGTATTCTGTCGACATTTGTCATTGAGACACCCGCATTACCCGATGAGATTAATTTGTCATATTTCTTGTGTTGAATATTTTTCCTTCTTGTTACTGATCTAATCCTTACAGCTCACCAGAGAACAGCAATAAAGTGCTTTGCTTTTTTCTTTCTTTCTGTTTTTACCTGCAGAGCTGGAGTGCGTGTTTTGCAGAGTGGACCACCTCCAGCCTTATTTATGTGAGTGGTCCCTGCTCCTGTAGATAACGTCATTTAGCATGACCTGAGAGAGCAGCCTCTCCATTCCTGCTCAGACCTGACACGGGGCAGACGGATTTAGCTCCTCTGCCCTGACTCTGCACCACTTAAACTATGGCCCATTCCAGGCTCCATTAAGAGAATCGCTTCCTAATGAACCCTGTTCCTCGAGAGGAAGTGATTAATAGGAGTGGCCATCTAGGATTGCATTACCTAGCAACACTCCTCTCTGCAAAATGGGGCACATGCAGGAATACAAAGAGACTAGAGTAGCTTGCTAACAATCATCCTTATGTTGTCAGGATAGCAGAGGTGGTTTTAGCTGAAACAAGTGTGTCTACACCCAAGTATCAGAGCTTTGGATGTCCTATTTCTGCATCACACAAAATGGTGCGTTATCTGGCAGATTTTATTTACTAATCCTTTGATTCATAGTGTCTGTTTGAAGTCTAAAACCACACACATCTCAATGGTTATCACATGAGACTTACTTCAAGCACAGTGGAGATAAAGGGATTACGTTGGAAAGGATCATTAGGTCTTTTAATCACTTTCACTTCCACTAAAAAAGCTGCTGGGCCTCAAAACAAAGCAACACCACATCCTTTGGAGTGCGCTGTACTACTGAAAACTCCACAATAGGCGCCATCAGACAAAGCCACATGAGCCATATGTCGGTGACAACAGGACACCGACTCCAGGCTCCCTCGCCTTTCCCTAGAGCTCAAATCATGACAAACTCAGCAGTGTGTTGCCTCCATTTTGCTTTAACATATGGCGCAGCAACGGCTGGAGAGGGATCATGTGTTGCACAGGGGAGAGTTTTGACAGTCACACAGCTCCATTGGCTCTGAGGGGGTTTCATTTGCTGGCAATATTACAGTTGAGGATCAGGCAAAGTCTCTCTAGGGATCACCTCTTCGCTGTGGAGGAAAAACAGTTTCCTACACTATTACTCTACTGATCTATGACATGAACACAAGCCACAAAAAGTCTGTAAGGCCAAGGCTGCATTTAGAGACGCTTCTTAACGAACTTAACACTGTGGATCACTGATTCACTGGTAAACTTGGCTGATCCTCAATGTCCTGACCTCCAAGACTCACCCAGGAAATGAGGATAAACCTCTGCCCTGGAGAAGGATGATAAGTTTCTGTCACATGTACACCACCACAGACCATTTCATTAAAAAAAAAAAAAGAAAAGAAAAGAAACCTAAGAGGATATAGACAGCCTGGACCCTCGACACCCCTGATGAGGCAGTGAGAAAAGCAGAGAAGAGTACTCAAAGCGTGAAGAGGCTCCAGAGGACAGCTGAGACTGATTACAGTGACTGCTGGGGCTTTTCAAACTCATCTGCAGCCGCCACATACTCCATGACTACGAGCAGCTCCCACACAGCAAGACACTAAGACTCACTCTTCATCAGTTACCTTTAGCACATGCATGAGCAGAGCTGATCGCCTGATATAGAAGTGACACATCAACCTGCTGGTGGCCACAAACGTCACGGGCCACGAAGATCACTCAAAGAGAAATGTGAGCCCATTGTTCACGCTTCATTTTCTGGTCAGTTGGCATTTGCTCTCTGATTAGTTCGTGATGCTGTTCAACAGGCGACAGACAGCGCAGCTAGATGACCTGATGGAGTGCGCTGGGCCACGAAAAATAACTGCTATCACAGATGTGTGTGACAGACATTTTGAGGCATTAGCATCCTGTTAATGAACTACAAATGATGATGATGCTAATGACTGTAATTACCCCCATTTCGTATGTACATGTTTGCCCACAGAGACGAACAGGCAAATGATCTGTTGAGCCCCGGAGAAGGTGATTCTCTTACAAAAGGAGTGACTCTGTCTTTCTGTTCGTTGTTAGGTTTGTTGGAGATATCAGTGTTTTATCAATACACCCTCTAAGCGTCACCACAACAAACACGTACACAAAAACTGTAATCCCTCATTAGCTTTAGTGAAGTATAAATCGGAGGCAAACACTTTTAAGTGACACACAGCAACTCTGTCGTTCTGTGAAGTCGTCCTTCTGCCTCAGAGGAAACATTAAGTAATTGTCGATTCAGAATAGTGGCTTGCAGCGCTCAGCGGTCTTAACAGCATCATTTTCTGCTTTTCATTTTGGAAGCAGCTCTTTATGACCACAGCAAACTGTCAAGAAAAGCCATAAACAGCGCCTCATTGCACCGAATGTTTTGTTTTAGCGCCTTACAGCCACACTGAAAATCCAAAGACGAGCTTGAACTCGGGATGAGAATATCGATTGATTGAGGGTGTCAGTCACATAGCGTGGATCCATGCGTGATCGATTGCTGCCGAGCTGCTGGAAGCGGGCTGCTGGGGGAGGGTGTAAACTTACCCAAACAGCAGATGTGTCCTTGGACGCCGTGTGGGTAGAATGAGTGGTTTCAGTTTGACCTCCGCTGTTTCGAGAGGAGGGAATGTGCCCTTCTTTGTGAGGGAATATTTTCCCCTGTGACACGTCATTGAGAGAATAGCAGTGAAAATAGAGATATCCCTCCACAAATCCTCAAATGACAGTTACCCCTCCTCTCCAAAGTGAAGTTAATCCACTCCTCTCGGCCCACTGGTTGCTGTCTGCTACATATTAGCTGATCACAAGCACAGGTGCCTGCTTCAGAGTCTCAATAAAAATCCTCTTTTATTCATCCAGTAGGTTACATAAACTGAGAGGCTGCTCTTCAGAGACAGGACCTGTTTTTAAATATTTTCATGACTCTATTAACGATAACATGAGAAAAACAAGTTGTGTTCAGTGGAATATATAATAGCTACCCACTTGAATGGACTAGTTTGCTAATAAAACAACAGTGAATTACTTTATTTTTTAATTTTTTCGCATCATTTTATCTGATTTTCAACAGACACAGCAGTTTAATTCATGAAAATACAGAAGATGTTTAATAGCATGTAACCCTCCCACGCTTCCACTGCTTGTCCCCCATGTTGGTCATGGACACCAACTAAAAGCAAAATAGAGAAACCTCATGAGGATGATGTCTACAGCAAATGTCTCCATATGAAATGAGATCATTTTTGCTGAGAATTATTGGCTCTTTTCCTATTAAAAATTGTCTGTTCATTCGCATGATATTGCTTAGTCCCTGTGATACAGTTTGTTTGATTACACATTTATTGTAATCACCATAGTGGTTGTCTGTGAAAAACACTTCACTAGAACTGATTGCAGTGATACATTTTGCTAAGATTAAGCATGAATAAACATTGATAGTAGTAGAAGTACTTTTAGTATTCTAGGTTTCAATTATAGATACGTTTCTATTAACAAAATTAGGCAATGTTGTTAATTTATGTAAATGGAAAATTACAAATATGTTGATAACATATAACATAATAAAATGTTTCCAGAAACAAATTTCTTGCCAAAATATCCCATCTTGCAGAACAACATCCAGTTTGTCTGCAGCACTTACTTAATGTTAGGGCAAGTGCTGGTCACTTCTGACACATTGTCAAATAACTTTTTAACAGAACCACAACCTTTCTCTCACCTTAACCAAACTGCTTTTCTTGCCTAAGTCCAACCACACTCCAGACTCAGAGTGGAATCAAAATCAAGTCTGAGGTGTAACAGTCCTACACATACACACCCACATTGGGTTGATATATATAGGAAGCGGGAGTCAAACCAGTGACCCTGAAGTTTATAAACAACTGCTAAACCAAATGAGCTACATGCTGCCCCAATCAATGTGGTGCTTTATTTATTCAGCATATATGTTTCATCTGCATATAATCCATCCAGTGATACCTTCTTACAAAAAATAATGACGTTTACAGTTTAGTTGCATAGACATCTAAATTTTAGGAGAGAAGGTTTGACTGTAGGCTTCCCTCCCTCAAGTAAGATTCTGACTCAAATGGGACTTGTTTTTATGTACTGTTTTGATATCAGTCAGTATCATACCTAAACTCTGTCGAACTGTGGGGGGCACACAGCCTTCACCACATATTTTATCACTGCTCGGTGACATTCAATAACCCTGTTCACACTAAATTTTCTATTTGCTGGAAGGAAAACTGATGTTTGCTCTTCACTGAGGAGGAGTGTGCTGCAGCTGCAAAAAACACACAATTGAAATGTTTTTAATTTTACAATTTAGAAAATATCTAGCAAATAAATTGTCTAACATTTGAATTAAGGTGGCCAGCCATGTTCCTTAGTCTTACTATAGAGTGAAAACATTTGAGGTCTATCGTCTGGATCCGATACACAGCTTAGAAGATGGCACCTTTTGTTTAAACCCACATGTTTTTCATGTGAGCAAAAGTATTGGAACAGATAGAATTAAAATACATTTAAGCCAATAGGATTTAATATTTAGTTGCAAAAAATACTTTGCTTGTAATAAATGTCGCAAGTCTGTGACCCTTTGACTTCACCACACTGTGTTTCACAGATGAGCTTGTATGTTTGGGGTCATAAGCAGATGCATTCCTTCTCCAAACTTTAGCCTTTCCATCACTTTGGTAAAGGTTCATCTTTGTCTCATCAGTCCATAAAACTTGTTCCAGAATTGTTGATCTATTGATGTCCTTTTTAGTAACTTCCAGTTTGGCCTTTCTGTTCTTCTTGCTAATCTTCTGGTGTCATCTGTACTTTTGTTAAACAAAACATTTTTCATTCTGCAGTAAAAATAAAGGAATTGACTTCACTGTTCACTGTTCCAATACTTGAAGGGGAGTATATATATATATATATACATATATACATATACATAAGAGACAACATAAGACAGATCCATAATAAAGTCACGGCCAAGGGAATCTACATTTTATATATCAACATATCATCAGCTCTGTACTGGATGCTTAACGGAACCCACCTCAATGTCTTTAATGATCGTATCAATCTGCCACCACCAGCTGGTGGCTTTAAGGTTGTGGTGACAGGAACTCTAGGTGGTCTCTGGCTATGCAGCCCCATAGAATGCAAGCTGCAATGCACTGTGCATCCTGACTTTGTTCACCACTAGCGTTAATTTTATCAACCACACCAAATAAAACCATGAGGTTGGTTTAAACAGCTGATCAGTGTATATGTTATATCCGCACATTCTTATCTATGTCCCCTGTGGATAATGGATTTGTAAATGTCTGCCACATAAGCACCACAAATGACTAAAGGAAAAAAAACATACATTTAATTTCTTATTAGATAGGAACAATAGGAGCTTCGAATGATAACCTGTATGCTGCATGGCGTGCTGTCTGAAATACAAGCAGTGAAAGAGAGTTCCGTGCACACACTGCAGTGTAGTACATTCATCTTAGGGCGGTGACAGCACGCAGCTCTATGACCCCTGTCCACCTCTCTACTCTCAAACAGTAAATTATTACTGTCCATTGCATAATTACAAGGCTAAGTGCAAGTTACTCCAGCCTGCAGACAGTGCTGTCAAACTGGGGTTATGCTGAGTGTGTGTGTGTGTGTGGGGGGGGGGGGGGGGGGGGGGGGGGGGAGATTTCTGGCAAGAGAAGATGTACTCTTAACATTGTGTAGGATGGCGGGATCAGATTTTCTAATCAGACAGTAGGGAGGCAGCATTGTGTGATGAAATGGCGCAAAAGGGGGGGGGGGGGGTAGAAGAAGAACTGGAGGAGTAAAAGAATAAGCTGGAATGTGATCAAATATGAGAGAAGAGATGAGATGGAATGGGAGCACAGAGATGAGGGGAAACAGAAGCGTGTATCTGTGGAGTATTTCTGACAGTAGCTCACACAGCTCTTATAGCATAGGGTAATAAATCAGAAGTCACCCTGCAAGTCCCCTCTATCAGTAGACTTTTCTACATGGCCAACTTTGCATTGATGGGGGAGCCAAGCATGGAGCAGAGCTGAGAGTCTCATGATGGGATGGCAGGGCTGTGGTTGTGAGATGACTGATAGGATGAGCTCCCTCAAGCACTTAAGTTACACCTCAGTGGGTGGTGTTGACTTGCTGGTGGAGGCAGCGGTACACTTGCTCTACAGCTCAGTGCAAAAGGTACACTCACAACACCCAAAATAGAAACGCAGTTCAACACTATTCTGCTCTTGTAGAGAGCTGTAACTTTTTTTCTTTATTTATAACTCACACCAGAACGGAGGCATGAAGTTTGACGTGATAACCATATATGTAGACGACAAGTCAGAGAGCGTCAAATAAATGAAAACGTGAGAGCCGCCATGGCGGGAGAGCTCAAAGACAGCCCAGGGACCATGAGCATTCGGATGCCATTCGATCGCTTGCAAACTTGCATTAGTCCTCTAACAAGCTCTGCAAGCATCTTCAATGAGCCCATCACTGGACGTTAGCGTGCGCACGGAAACAAAACTGGAAGGCAAGTGCAGAAGCTTTCCTGTGAGTCAGCACACAGTCATTTGTGTGATATTTTTTGACCAAATGATGATTGTCACTAGCGCATACTGGTGTGTGAAGAATGAGATTAGTGAATCACAGCAGAATATGATACTATAATATGGCACTTTTTTTCTCTCCTAAAGTCCTGCTGAATTCATTTCTATTCAAACTACCCCTATGTCAAAGACAGCACCTTTGTAAAGGCAGCTCTCATGCTGCTTCGATATAAAAGATTTAATCATCAAATCAGTGTTTCTTTCAGTCTCTAGTGAGACCTCGAGCTCAATGACACCGATTTTGAGAGTAATTGAATTCACATGATTCCAAGGAACAGTGTGGAAGAGTGACTACGGCATCGTAATCATAGTTTTCATCCTCACCACTGTTATCTCCCTGCCGTTGTGCAATGTTCTGAAAGGCTAAAGAAATCAGTGGGTCACAAGGATCTTCTTAAGTGGTCCCACTAAGAAGATGCCACTAATAGTTGTATTTGCCTGGGACACGGAAACAAGTGAGAACACTCGCAGCAAACAAGCAGCAAAAAAAAAATAGTGGTGGATATTAATGTGTTGTGATTGAATCATGGGATCTCATTTTACCTTCCTGTGAGCCAGCTTTAACTCTGCTGCAGTCGCAGAGTATGGAAGATTAATAACTGTGCTCTGCTGTGTATCTGTGTCCAACCACTGCCCCCTGCAGCATGGAGTAGGGACTTCCTGCGCTGTGGCTGCACCTGCCACTGCTGTTGTTGGACAGTTTAAAATACTGTGAATAGGTGGGAATGGTGGAGGAAAAGAAAGTGTCTTACATAATTACATATAGCTGCCACTGTGTTTGCCATTTATTTATTCTGCTAATTTATTGATTTATTCTAAAGGTAGTGAAAAATACCCAGCTTAGCACAATAAGATGCTTATTCTGTCAAAGGCAAGTTAGCAAATGCTTTGTCACAGTTTTTCACTAATACAATGAGAACATCTAAAGCAACTAATTCATACATTTTAGAAGCTGGAACCAACATATTCCACCATTTTGTACCAATTGAATGAAAATAAATGGCTCTCTTTCTGTTTTTATTTTACCATTTGAATAACTAAATAATAAAGTCCCTTTTTAAATAAAGTTTTTTTTTATTTTACTTCTATAGGTTTTCTGTTGAGTTGAGTAATTTAATGCAAACATCATAGTGTTAGTGTTTAACTTCACATTAAATGATGTTCTGATGTCACTATGGTTTATGCAGAAATAGAGCATAGTTGGCGTTGGAGAACGATCATGGTTTGAGGTGGTTGGGGTGAGGGAACAGCTGTGGTCATACTTAACGAAACCAGTGCTGTCACTTTGCAGGAAACGAATAGTTCCTCACCTCTATCCGTATCTGAAGGATAAGCAGCACTCCAATGGAGATGGCAGTGTATGCATTCTGCTAGACAAGACAGATGGTTTGAAAAGAAGTTAAAGAGGTTGTCTTCTCCAAACTGTACCAGCGATCACTTAACAGAGGGGAAGGTATATTACACCATTTATCAACCACTTAATGCAGTCTTGGTGTCCCCTCCCAGGCTCTTCAACAGCCTTTCACAATCTGACATGTGACTGACATGAAACACGTGATGGTCAGGGTTTAACAGCACTCGCATGGTGCTGCTGACTGCCGTGTATTTCTTTGTGTGTTTATGAGCGCTGTCCTGTATAGCAACAAAGTCACTTGTACCCATCGATGATATGATATATATAATTCTAAACATCATCTGGTAAAAAAAAACAAACAACTAGATCAAAACCTGCATAAACACCAAATGGCACGGAAACAGAGATGACTTATAACCTCAAACAATCCATACATGACTTCACCTCAAGGTGTTAACGACTTCACAAAGATTAAATACTTGAACATGTTCAAGAACCCCAAGCAAGGTCAACTATCACTGAGTATCACCTGCGAGATTGTGTCGGTGTCAGTAGTATCACCACCATTACCCCAGTCTCAAACCACACTATTGGTGGTTGAACTGCATTGTGGGTATCGAGGTTTGGATACAAAACTAGAATGTGTGAATATGTATTGATTTTGATCATTTTATTTATTGATCATCATAAAGACTGTTAATGCTAAATCAGTTAAGTGAGCCTTATGAAACTACATTTTACATTAATGTACATTTAGAGATCTGAATATTAAAATGGTTGTAAAAAAAAAAGATTTGTGTTCACCGTAGCATAACAAGATACATTTTGTAGAGAGTGAAACATCTCAACAACGTAAAACAGCTTGTTTGTCACCCTCTTTTCACTTGGCAAAAAATAAAACAGCTTTACACCTAGCATCTGGTAGGAAGTGGCAGCAGACCAAATAATTATTTCATAGTTGCCATGTTCTCTGACAAAATCCACATAAAGACGTGTTAATGAAAACAGATGTGCTGCATTATTGGATATATCATCATTTAAAATATGTGATCACAGAAAAGATTAGAGACAGAGCTCAGTATGCACACAGGTTCTCTGCTGAGTGTCGGCCTGTTTCTCCTCTGTTCAGCGCCTTCCTGCTCCCTGTGCTCACCTAGACCGTGACCAAATGCAGCCAATGCAAGTTTTTTTTCTCACTTACATATTTTTCTATTTCCATTGCAAGATAACCTCCAAGAGCACAACAAACACAGAGTGACAATCAAAGATTTAAAGGCGTCATTGGAACTGGGTAACAGCTGTGTTCATGAGTCTACAGTAGGTAAAACATTGACCAAGCAGGGTGTCTATGGCAGGACACGACGAAGGAAGCTGTTGCTTAGAAAACAGAACATGCCTGAAGTTTGCCAAAGAGCACATTAACACTACACAGCAGTATCGGCAAAATGTTTTGTGGACTGATGAAACTAAGATTAAACTATTTGGAAAGAACACACAGCACTACATCTGGCATAAAAAGGTCAGTGCACACCATCATGAAAACATCATCCCCATCATAAAGGATGGTGGAGGAAACATCATGATCTGGGCCTGCTTGACTGCATCAGGGCCTGGCCAGTTTGCAGTGATTGGGGGGAAGATGAATTCCCAAATGTATCAAAAACATTTTCACTAATGTGAGAATCTCAGTAAGTCAGCTGAAACTGTGTAGAAGTTGGGTGATGCAAGAGGACAATGACCTAAAACACACAACAGAATGACAAACAATGAAATGAATGAAAATAAAAATCTGCTTTTTGGAGTCAGAGCCTAGACCTCAACCCAGAGCTAAAGCAGTTCTGCAGGAAGAATGGACTAAAAATCCTCCTGAACGATGTGCAGGTCTGATCCACAGCTACAGGAAGGTTGAGGTTATTGCTGCCAAGGGGGGGGGGGGGGGGGGGGTCAACCAGTTATTAAATTTAAATACTTTTTCCACTCGCACTATGACATTTTTAAGGTTGTTCTCAATAAATACATAAAGGCTCAGACTTTCTTTGTGTTATTATTTTAGGCACATTATATTTGTTAATTCTCTTGACTGAGATCAGATCACACTTTATGTCAAATTCAAGCAGAAAACAATGAAAGTCCAAAAGGTTCACATACTTTTTCTTGCTACTGTAAATCCAGGTTAATGCTAACATCCCTGCTGTATACTTGGCTATATTGGCAGTTAAAATGAGTGATGACACTGAGAGTTGGAGGAGACTAAACGTGGCCTTTTATGTTTTACTGGCACACACTCACTGGAATGGCTCAGGTCAAGCCAAAGCTCCATTGCTGACATCTGAAAGGTGTTTTAGAGATATAAGATCACAGTTTTAGTTGGACAATAAGATGTGTTCACAAATGCAAACAAAAAAGGATTGTTAGGTGTATCCTGCTTTCATTTTCATTTTCCTAGTGATGGATTAAAGGTCGGCCCTTCTGTTGAACATGCAGTAGATGGTTTTTCTCACGTCATCTGACAACGTGCATTATATTCTAACAACTCTAATGTACTAACATTCTTCCTACTGTCCATCTAACGTCTCTGAAAATGATGTTTTTATTCAACTAAACTGCATATGCCATAATGTTTTTTGTAGAGAATATAAATAACGTTATGATTAGGTTATGATGCTGTGATGTGTTTTCAAGTGTGTGGAGTTCTGCATTTATTAACAGAAAGCAAGAAGGTGGCTGGAGGGTGTTGTGTATTGTGCAGGACTGACACACTACAGACCCAAGTTTTCTGTGAGTGCATCAAACCCAACTTTAAACAAGTTGAATATGCTTGTAGAATGTTTTACTGCAAGATCAAAAGCAGAATTTAAGGGTTTTTCTCCTTCCACTGAGCATGCATGGATCCATCCACAGACAACAAGCCAATAAGAAACAGTATTAGGGAGCAGGCAAATCTGACTGCTTTGTCCGTTCAGAAACAGGAGTGAAATGCCACACTCCTGCCTCCACCTATTTGTATTCAGATATAACAGTGTTTTTGCAAAGCTACATTTACAACGACAGGCAGGTGGTCTCACATTTACCCACTCCACAGGCCAATTTTGAAAGAGCTCCCATTTAACAGGAGGAAAACTATGTTTTGGTCTGGAAGGAGGAACAAGATGGAGAGTGAAAGATGTGTTTACAGATTTACCCAGTTTAATGTAGGCATAGCGTCAGGTCGCCGACTTTTGTCCAGTACACTGGAACATTGGTGTTTATTGTCGTCCTGGATAGCAAGCGTCTAATGCTGCTTTGTCACAGACTCTACAGCTTCAAAGACATTTCACACCTTGCTACGTGTATTTGAACAGCCTTTCACGCTCAGTGAATCTTGAGATTCTAATCTCACTTGATACATTTGGCAATAAGCAGGTAAAACATCACTGCTGAGAACTACTGTAAAATTCAGTAGGTAGACTGGTCACCCACCCGCCGTGGGGTCGGCAGATCGATCCCCAGCAACCCCTAGTGTCCTTGAGCAAGACTCTGAACCTCGAGCTGCTCCCGGTGGGTCAGGAACTTTGCAGAGCCGCTCTGCCTTCATCGGTGTGTGAGTGTGTTTGTGAATACGAAGCAACATTGTAAAGTGCTTTGGGTACCAATAAGGTAGAAAAGCATTATAAAAGTGCAGACCATTTGCAATTTATAGCGTAGTATTTTTTTCAGCACTTCAAATTTTATCGTTATCTTTGCATTCTGCAGATGTGCTCCTCCCTCTGGAAAGGCTAAAGTTGAAATTGTTAGAATGTTAAATGACCAGAGCGCAGTCATCTATCCAATCAAACAGCTGCATTTTCAGTCCCAGAAGCAGCCAGGTTTTAGAGTCTGCTGCCACGAAAGGAAAGAAAAAAAAAAAAAAAAAGGAGTGTTGGTTTGAACTGCAATGGTGATTTTTGTCTTGATTTGCTTGTGGCCACCTGAGTCAGCATTTGTCACAGTGCATTTCGTTACAGGCTTGGTCGAATTTATCTTGCCAGTAATCTAATCTAAATGCTGCGAGAGGAGAGACTAAGGCCTGTGACGCATACTATGGCCTGAGTGCCAAAAAGTTGATATTCAGACCCAGCTGAAGGGACAAAGATAGAACGCTGGCATTAATTTTTCATGAGGGGATACCATTTTCTTTGTATAATCAAAAGTGTTCTTATTTTGCAGTGGCATTTGATAAAGCGTTATCAAAACTGTATCTGCCGCATAAAACGGTATGTCTCTAGTGTGCATCTTAATTAGTGTGTGAATATATTAGTCTTCTGCTATTAGACATGTTCAGGGGATAGCCCAGAAAGATTGTCCTTGCATGGTCAGGTCCTTCACTGCTCCTCTGAGAGTTTTAACACTCTGATGGATTATTCATTCACATGATAAATTCATCTATTGATTTAACTATCAAAGGCTTCCATAGATGTGAATAGGATTGCAGGATATTTTTTTTTTGTAACTTTTTTTTATGCCTGAAGCAAGTCAGCCTCAACTTCGGGTCACATCAACAGCACCAATGTCAGAATACAGTTTACAGTTTGCAGCTTCTCTGCTGAAAACTTTATTTCAAAGTTTGATTGATGACTCTTTTGTTTCTTAAATTGCTGCACAGGCGTGTGACTGAGGTGCATATTGCCTCTAGGTGCAAGGGGGGAGGGTGGGGGGTGGGGGGTCAGGTGGTTTATTAGCCCATCACTGGTAGTGCAATAGCATTACATTCCATTTGCATTCTAATTTTGTACAAATCCACTGCTTGTTCAATGGGCCTTAGTGAGATGGATGCACAGGTTTATAATAAACAGGGGACATCATTATGCAAATGAAGGAAATATTACACCCAGGAGTCATAAAAGTGTCTGTGATGTGTGTGGTTGGTTGGTGGAGTCTTGGAAAAGCGTGGCAACACCGTTCATTGCCTTACGCAAATGTCATTATAGTCAGATTAGAAGGCGAGGGGGACTGAGGGGAGTGAAGCAGTCACTGGCTTGGATAGCAAACTGATAGGTTTGGCATGGGAGTCTGTCTGTAGCACAGCATCGAGTGCTGATTGCACGGAAGATGTACATGGCTTTTAATAATCAGATTTACTGAGCACAAAGCGACTCTAATTGGTTTTAAATTTTTGCTAATTGGCATTTATGGAGAGCTGCTCAGCAGGAAAGAGGGATGGCGAGGTTGTGAACGAGCGGCCTCGGCAGAGTCGCTGCGCTCATAGTGGCTGTCTGTCAACTTTGTGACTCTCAGACATTAACTCCTCCGTGGTGTAATAAATAAATAAGAATAGCCAAACACACAGTGGAGAGAGACACAGCGGTGCTTAGTAAAGAGCCCCTAGTTAGTATTCAAAGAGAAAAAGTGTCCATTAAGGTTAATTTTTAGTCTCTCCCTAGAGCAGGCTTAATGGACAGCAGCTCCGGCAGCTGCTGAGCTGAGCCCTGACACAAACACGCAGCTATGTGAGAAACTTAATCTGCATTAAAGCAGCCTGTAAGAGCCTCGCAAGACTTTATACCTTGGGGAAGGCACGGCGCTGCTTTTAGTGGCTTTACAGTAGCTCACATTATAGTCTCAGTTCATGAAAATAAACACGCCAAACCTTGATGCAGACTGCTTATTCACTGCTTGTATTAAAACTATCAGTCATGTTGTCACCGTTTTCTTTTAACACATTCATCTTCATGGTCACAGTTGAATTGGGCTATATTAGTCTTTATCTTAGCCCGCCGTGTTCATGTTGTATTCATACATCTCTTTATAAGCAGAGCAGGGAGGGCCTGAGGCCTGCATGCTCAGTGGCACGGATGTGATGAATGGCTGCCAGCGGCTGGCATTGCCTGCTGATGGATGGGGTGCTGGGTGGTGATGGTGGTGGTGGGGGTATGCTAATGGCCTATTGTTTTAAGGCCTTCACCCACTGTAACTTATAGCATTGTAAAAGCCTTTTGCCGCAACCCCATCAATTTAGCACAACCCCAAAAGTTCAGTCAGAGAATAAAAATGGAATAGGGAGAAGGGCTGCTGGGTGATTTAAAGTTAAATGTGCCGTAAGAGAGCCCACAGAGTGAAGTAGAAGGTTGCTGAATACCTGATGCACCATATGTTTCATGGCATGTGTTGGCATAACATACAGCTCGCCCTTGTAAAATGGATATTTTATTTATTTATTTATTTTGTTTTATATGCAGAGAGCCTAGCTGATAAAACTAATGGTTGTGGGTGATAACTCAGTGGATGTAGCAGTTGGAAAGCGCAGAAACAAACCAGAACAGATTACATTTTCTCAAGTGGAAACAAAAAGCTTTTCCACCTATACAGTATGTCAAGTAGTAGCTCGTGCGTGAGCCTCAGAGAAACAGGGGTAGACATTATAGGGAGTGGGTTTGAACCTGTCAGGCTGACACCTCTTCATTTGCAAGGAGGCAGGAATATTCCCAAGAGATCAAGTTCGCTCTGTGCTCGGCAGGCCTCCTTGCGACGTTTATGAGTGGCAGCACGTCCTTCTCACCTGTCCTGCAGCTTTCACTATCACAGCTTTCTTCAGGGACTATGAAAGCTACAGAATACAAATATCAAGATGTTTAAAGCACAGATTTACCTGAGTTAAAGTGAAACTAGAAAATTCAGATTTGAACAAAGGACTGGAGAGTGGACACCAGGGGAGGGGAGGGGATTTTCCCTTCAGATGATGTCAGATGATGTCACTTGGAGGAGATCTGGCGAAGCAGGTCAACCAAAACTAAAATCCTCACAGTAAAAGTAACAAGACAACGTCAACGTTTTTCACCAAGAAGCAAAGAGAGATTTTAAGGGGGGGCAGAGGGAAGTTTATTAGCATCCATATACCTGAAAAACCAGAGCCATAGGAGGTTAAGCTAAGTCTCCAGGACATATCACAATAGACGAAACATCTCAGTGCACGGAAATAAATGGTAAATGGTACGCACTTACATAGCGCTTTTCTACCTAGCAGGCACTCAAAGCACTTTACACTGCATCTCATTCACCCATTCACACGCACAAGCACACACCGATGGCAGAGCTGCTATGCAGCTGACCTGACTCACCGGGGGCAACTAGGGGTTCAGTATCTTGCCCAAGGACACTTTGGCATGTGACGTGGCAGCTGGGAATCGAACCACCAATCCTATGATTGGCAGTCAACTGCTCTACCTATTGAGCCACAGCCACCCCCGAAATAAGCATGAACAGTCACATGATCAGAGCGCTTGTAAATAAAGTAACGATTTTGCAGTTAGTCCCTAAGAAAGGGAACAAAGATACGTTTTTTGATGTCTTCTGCACACCACCATACTGTATCTGAAATGAACACAGATAGATATGAGCGATGTCAAGACTTTAATTCAAGAGATTTAATAAAAGTGTAGAATTAACCGTTCAGGAATTACAGCCATTTAATACATACTGTACACCTGGTTTGGATTATGAAAGGACTGCTGTCTCAGTATAAATTATCATATGCAGTAAAAGACAGAACATTTTGTAAGCACTGTAAAAGATTTCACCACATACTCAGCTGACTGGCTTCTCTCCTGGATTATTTCACGAGTCTCTTCAGTCCTTCTAGCTGTGCATGAACTACATATGAACCTCTAACGTTGTATTTAATCAGTGTGTCATGTTCTAACTGAACACATTTCCAGCATAAAAATAAAAGCTATATAAATAACAATTAAGTTTTTCTCATTGTTTGCACAAAAAAAACACACAAAAAACAAAGAGACAAAGTGCGACCACAGTTAAAGTAGTACTGTCTCAATGCTCTGACTGAGCACTTTTTACCACATGCATCATACAGAGCCATGAGGTGGCTCCAACTACGCAGTCCAGCCTGCTCTATGTTTTCTGGCAGCAGTTGAGAGCTCTCTGCCGTAACTATGTCCCTGCAGTCACCTAATCCACGGTTCATATGTTTTGCATGTTCAAACCAACCTCCGCTATGGGTAAACTGCACATAAGACATTTTCGGTTATGCTGCTGAAACGGCCGAAGGAAGCTGTTGGACACACTGGTGTCTTTACGTGGACCTGGCTGCGGCTCTGTGGTTCTTATCTGGAACTGCTTTTCACCATTACAAAAAAAGACATCATCATGTTTTAATATTATATAATAAAATAATATCCCACGCCTGTTAATAATCACTCCCCTCACAGCAAAACTGAATTTTAAAGTGTGTGTTAAAGAGAGTGTTTACTCTAATGAAAACTGTCTTTGAGGTAGAGGTTTAAGGTAAAAAAAATGTATTGTTTTGGCTAACCTGAGGTTTAATTTAAGACCTGCTACCTCACTGCTTGTGTAGAGCTACGCCTAAAAGAGTTCGACTGAAGTTGAAAGTAATCCAAATCATACTTTCATTAGTTTCATTCAGCTGCCCTTGTTGCCAACTGGTATTGCATCGACCTGACTCTCTCAAAGAGGGAGAGATGCCTGATAGTCTGGAAGTTTAGTCTGCTTGCTGCGTATATACCTGACCTTCAGCTCTACTTCGTAGCTATAGTTTTAATGACTGATCATACTGAACTGAGGTGGTCTGTGCCATCTTGAGTTCATTTTCAATTTCCACTCTTTCTAAAAAGAGCCAGAATAGATGGAATATATATGTACACACATATATATATATATATATATGCCTCTGCCAATTTATCCCTGTAGATCTGCCATGTATAAGGTATCAATGACTAGCCGGGATGATATCCAGGAGGAACAGACATCATTTCAGCAGTAAATTGCGGAGCATTTTACAGCTTTTCATTTTGTTCGAGAATATTCTGTCTTTTTTCCCTTAACGTTATCCCCTCTTCAATCTCCCACTTTCACACCGCTTTCTTTTCTTTATTTATTTTCTTTTTAATCCTTAATCCTCATGTATATTCACTGCAGACATACAGATTTAGGCAGATACATACTCCTCATTGTGTCTCTAACGGAACAATTTGCATTACAATCGACATGATATGTGACATCAAGGACATTAATTGACTGGAGTGCTTCCTGATGAAAACCCACATATTACTCTCTCTCTCTCTCTTGGTCTCACTCTCTCTCGCCTTGTACTGTTTCTGTGTCTTTTATGGGATTTAAGACCTTGAATCTCTACACGAATGAATGTAAACACAGATAATATCCTGGAAAATCCATTCCGTGGAGCAGCTGTGACCCTTGCTTTTCTCCTGGACCCTGCAGTAATCTGTTCCACTCATATTTATTTCAGGACAGCACTGAAAAAATTAAATGTGCAATCACTTCCTGCATGCAGTTTAGTTAAAACAACTGGTGATGTAATTTAGTGATGTAGACACGAGTCTGTATATCATTCTTCATTTTTGGACAGAGCCACAGATAAGCATATAACCTTGAGTATACAGTATTTATTATCTCACAGGGCAGAGTCACACGGACCTGTTGGATATTTTCCTCTTTAACAACCTTATCATAAACTGTCTGTCTAAAGCCCTGCTCACACTAGAAGGTGACACACAGCTCACATTTGTATGTAACATCATAATTTGCTTGTTTGAAGAGCTAAAGACTAACACTAGCTAGAACTACTTCACTAGAACTGAGCCCCTCAAATGGTGCTAAGCTCTGAATCACTAGCATAGTGGCCGAATCCACATTGCTACAGAACTGTGCTGTCAGAACTCTGAAACATTTACATACTGCACTTTCCATCTCTCATGTTTCATCTTGCATCTTGCTCACCTTCAGCCTTCTCTGAAACATATTTTTTTCTCTTTGCTGTGACAAACAAGAACATACCTGTTGTACCTCTGTGTGTACGACATCACAGCAGTGTCCCAGTGACAACCCACTACATTAAGGGTTAACCATATCTGCACTGGAAAATTAAATTCAATAATTACACACAGGTGCACAAAATAACATATAAAAGCAGCTAATGAAGCTGATGAGTACCATCGACGTCAGTCATGTTTCAATATTATTGAGAGCATTTAAAAATGCTTTATATTAACCAGTGACAGGAAATTGGATCTTAATTGGATTTAATTTTTTTTATCATTAAGTGTTGAATCAGACATGCTTTATTTACCGGTTTTAAGACCCCCAGGTTTTTTGAAACTTGACCAAAAACTGACAGGCAGCAATACAGAGAAACTACACAGTCACCCAGCAGCGTATACAGAACAGCGCTGCGGTTAAATACTCACATGTCCAGGGGTCATGGAAGACTAATGTTTTCCGTGGCAGGTCAGCGTGGACACTGATGTTGGGGGACAGACGGGCAATATGCCAAACAGCAGTGTTTTCACAGAAACAAAATTTGTCTGCTATTCTGGACGGATGCAAACATCTCACACGATAAGAGCTAGGAGTGCTGGTTGTAGAAGCTGATCATGAAGCTCCTTCGTGAGAAATTTATGCAAGAGGTGCTTTTTCAAGGCTGGTTGATTGGGATCCATCAGTGAAATTACTAGTTACTTGAGGCATTTCTATCAAACTGCTACTGTCCCATGGCAAACTAAACAGGTTTACATCTTACATGACCTTGGTGTGAACTTACACTAACACTGCCCTTATGATGACTGGAGGCGCTCAAAAAGCAGCCACTCAAACGTTTGTCCAAATGCTGATTGTTGAGTGGCAGGTCATTAACGTTTCCAGTGTGTGTGTGTGTGTGTTTTTTTGTCCACGTCCAGCAAAGACAGAGGATAGAAGCAGAGCACCCAAAATGCAGTAGAGAATTTTAGGATATTTTTACTATATAACTATTTTTGCTACATTTACAGGTCGTCACACTACATCAGAAACCTTTCACTGCATGTAGTTGGAATTTAGGAGCAAAAAGTTGCAACAGACACAAAGTGAATTTAGTTTAGATAAACGATCCTGCTGCTCTGTTCGCTAGGAAACTAAAATTGTTGACTAAAAACTTGTGAGTGCAACTGTGGAGTGCAACACCGAGTCTTTCTGGAAACCTCAGACCTGAACATAAATTAAATTTCATCTGCTGTATTACAAGATGTCACCAGAGCAGTGTGCAAAAACTACCAACTGCAGCCTGTGTGAGACTCTCACTTCCAGATGGTTAATTGGAATCACATTTATTTTTCAAATTTCTTCAGATAAATCTTTATCTAGAACTTGCAGATGTAGCCTTAGTGAATTTGGATATACACGTATTCGCCCAAGCAAACTGTGCTTGATGTAATTAGGCATTCTTCCAGTTTAATCAAGTAACCCTGACACCAGACACAAACAAACATACTCGCTTCCTCACTCTTTGAAAGCAACTCAGTTTTCAGAAATATCAGGCAGCGTCTCTGCCTGTGAAGATCCACTTCCCATTCACACTTTATGTGTTTATCTCTTCTTAATTACAGACTGCCTCTATCATCACGGCTCAGAGTTGCTACAACTTGACACAGCTTCCAGGAATGTGCTGCACCTCTTTAAAAAAAAAAATAAAACTCCACATTTACCAGTCACAGGATTTAGTTGACTTTTCCACAGTGGCTTTGCATAAATCATCTCTGGAAGTGATCCCTGAAGGAAGATGTGGGGAGGGGTGGGGATGCATCAAAGAGGTTAAACTGCGATAAAAACCCAACAATCAGTTATTATTCTTCACAATAGCTGCAGCAAATTGCAGCAGCAGCGCACTGTGCCTGAGAACTAGGTGAGATTGTAGCTTCTTAACTGTGGGTCACCTCCTATAAGCGCTGAAGCGTTTGGATTGGTTACTCCTACACTGCTGCGCTGTGGGACTGCTCCATGGAAAAAGTATGCGTGTGACTTGGTCATAACACGCACACACACATACGCTCACGCTCCGTGGGCCTCTGCAAACACACACAGCGCAGTTAATCGATACGCGCGATGCAGCTTGAAGTGAAGAGATACTTGGCTCTCGGACACCTACACAAAAACCAATGCATGCGCAGACGTGACATGAAAACATCCTCCTCCGCTTGACATCACTTATTTAACAGTTATATCAACACTTCACTATGCAGCTCTGATGGAACATGTACAACAGCTTTTGGGGGGGGGGTTCAAGTGTTTTACTGGTTTGCAGATATTATCAGGCAGATGTTTTTTTTTATATATTTCCTTTTGTTGCAGTGTATAAAAGGCAGATAGGACACTTCAAACATACAGCAATTATTAAAAACACTTCACCCACTATTCACCACAAGTAACCATAACAGCAATGCTTTACACCTATTACTAGTGAAAGTAACATAAAAATTATTTAAAGTGAGTACCACATTTTAAAGGGTCAGTGTGCAAAACATACATTTTCAAGTAGGTAGGGCTGTACAAATGTTTCCAAAAAAGAATGCTCCTGTGGAAGCATCAGTGCTCTTTACTCGTTTGTGTACTTTATTCACCTCTGATGCAGCTGAGCATGCAGAGGTGGGCAGCTTGTTTCTCCATCGTGTGGATTGCAGAATTGTGCTTGAAATGGACTGATACACAATTTCCCCAAGGGGATCAATAAAGTATGTAATTATTATTATTAGTCATTATTACATAGTTCTGTTCTACTGTTAGTGTGTTTTTCTTTAATTGGTTTTAATTTGTTTTGATTTGTTTTGGTATTTACATCATATTCATTTGTCTTAAACATCTGTGGAGATTCTCAATCTCCAGTTGATGATATATTGTTGAAGATGTTTTGCCTCTTGTCTGAAAGACTTCTTCAGATGAGTTGAGTGGCTGAAAGTCCCATGTATTTAACCTTGGCGACATTGTTTAGTTAACTCTTTAAGGGTTGTTGAGGTCACCCGTGTATTGTTATCCCCCCTAGTCATTATGTGTGCTGTTAGCATCAGATAAGTCAAAGTGTGAATTGCGATTAAACTGCCTGGGGAGTCATGCCAAGACTGCCTTGATGATAAGTGTTGGTGATAAGTGATGTTGTAGACCACCTCCATAATGATGGTTGTTCCAGTTTGCCGTACTGTGAGTGGCTTCCTTCACTCACCTTTCAAACCACTGGTCTTTTCTGGTCAAGGGGAGGGAAAGGAGAAAGAGCATAAAACACATCAGGAAAGCACTTAAATCCTGTGCCAACAGGCCTTTGTCAAAACAACAAAAAGATCCAGCAAGAGCACCTCTACAACAGAAAAGAGCAGCAAACAAAACAACATTGTCATTCCACACAGAACGTATCTGAAGTATCTGAGAAAACTCAGGAGAATCTTCAACAAACATGCACAAGCTTGTTCACCCTAAGGATAAAACAACCAGACATAAAAGGAGAAGTGTAGTATATGTAGTTTAGAGCAGCTGGGAATACACATACATGTACTTGTACACTGGATCAACGAGCTCACCACTTCACAAACAGCAAAGACTTAGATACTCCAAATATGTAACACCCGCTCTTAGTCTTTAAACACTAGTGTGAACTCATGTCAATGAAAGAGACAATATTCAAAGAGTTTCTTCTGTAAATAATGCTATTTCAGGGTGGTAAGTGAAGAACATAGGAAGGTTTAATGGAAGCTTGTTACATTATGAGTTTAGTGGCAACAGGTTTATTTAAAAAATAACATGACACAGTACAGTTCAGAGATGAGAGAGAGCTAAAGTACAGTGACAGAAAAGCTTTTTCTTTTTACAATGCAGGGACAGAGAAAGAGAGAGTGGGGAGAGACACGATGATACACAGTGCAAACACTTTAGTGTTAGTTTTATTTTCTGTCAGACTTTAGGCAGACTGTGATTTAAAAACGAGGCCGCATCACTCCGTAATGATCTTTCCCTCATTCGGCTGTATGAGGAAATCTGGGAGAAATCTGTCTGCAGAAAAACCTCCATGCTGTTGAAGTTACTCCCTCTTTAGATGCCAGGCCTGTGCCCACTAGGGAGTGTAAATGCATCATACTTCATCATATTGCTATATCATACCTCACTTAAACTATCTAACTTCTAAATCTTAGCTGGTTATACACTTAAATGGTCAAATGACCTGAGTGCAGTGGATGGGTTTGAAAGATTGTAGTATAAATATACCTATATCTAAATCACTACAGTGCGAAGGCAAAAGAAGTCCAAGCAAATCCTCCAAAAGGCTTTTGACAATCACACATCAGTGGATGGATCCTGTAAAGAAATTATGTTCCTGTACAACTAAGTTCTAATACCAAATACATTTTGTGGGGAATCTATAAATACAATGACCATATGTTCACAATTACCATAATAGAGTAATAAGTCACAAATACGTTGATACTTTGCATATCAATGAAATGTTCACAGGCAATGTCTTAGTGTGCTGAAATATTTTCAACATCCAGTTTTCTCTTCAGGTGAAAATGTTCAATCTTGTAGTTGAACATCCAGATATGTGTGTATTTTATTCATGTTGTTTTCATTTTTTGTTCAGGTGCTCATAGCACTGGGTTAAGGTCAGGGAAGGACTGTGGTCTGGCTTAATAGATAAAAATGTGACTTTACACATAACAACTGTATAAATATTAAACCAAAACATGACCTTTCTCTAACCCTAACCACAGTTATTTGTCACGATCCATACCTGACCTTGTCCCAGTTCTACTATTTTCCTGTTCCTTCTCTTGCTCTCTTTCTTTTTGTCCCTTCTGTTGTTGTTCCTGTCTGTCTCTTGTCTCCTGTCTCCGTCTCTCTCCCTGTCTGTCTCCCTCTTCTACTGTCGTTTTTCTGTCACTCTGTTTTCCCCACCCAGTCTGACTCTTCTCCCCTGCCCTGATTGTCTTATCTGTTCTTTTAGTGTTTTCCCTTTCTATTTAGACACCTCCATGACTTCACTCCCCTGATTCATATATTACATGCTGAACTGCATGTTACATAACACGCATGTACTGTTAAAAAGGAACAAATTGACTTGACTTGATGTAAAATTTGACTTTGTTGAAACAGCTGAAAGTTAAATTTTACAGTGCACATACACATACTGGTTCAGTCATACTTCATAGAAGAAAGGGGTCTAAGAGTATGAGGTCTCCAGTAATGGTGCTGGTGGAAAATGAATGCCCTTTTAGTAGATTTTTTAAATTAAGAAAGTTTCACAGAAATTAATAAAAGAATGCATCACCTTGGTCCCTGGACAGAACATTTGACTTAATGGTTTATTAAAGTGGAGGTTTTGATCAGAAACTACAAAGTAAAAAATAAGTCTGTCAACCGTGTTTGCAACTGTAAAATAGAGTAAACTATGTTGCAATTATTTGCTAAATGTGTTAAAAGTTAAGGGAGAGGACAGCTCAGTGTACTAAAAAGCAATTAGAATAAAGGATAAAGGAACAGATGCCTGTGCAGGAGGTAAATGTTAAATGAAATGAGTGAAATAAATCAACTAATAAGCTAAATAAAAATAAATCTATTTGCCTAAAAGATGGGAGCAGACAATAGATGAGATAATAGATTCACATACCATTTATTGCAAAGAATTAAAGATTCAGAAAGGGGGATGCTGTTAAATATCAGATCTAGCTCGTCTAAATCCCTGTGAGTTAATGATTTGATAAGTGACTATCAAATAGGCTTAGTTTGTCTTATTGAGACCTGGCTATCAGTCAACCCCTCCAAGTCATATTAATTATCATATTCCTGGAAGCAGAGGTCAGGGTGGAGGAGTAGCAGCAATCTTCCACTCAAGCTTATTAATCAACTCCAGACCTAAACTCAGTTTTAATTCTTTTGAGAGCCTCACTCTTAGCTGATCCAAACTGGAAAATTTCTAAACCAATGCTATTATTGTGTTCTGTCCTCCTGTGCTACATAAGATAGCACTTATATAAATAAAAAAAGCAGAACAAGGCTCAAGTTAGTCGGCTGTCGGCTTCGACCGGTTGGGGTGCAGGAAACAGTTAATTAAGTCAAGCATGCTTAAAAACATAAAGGCCTGGTCCTCCAATTTCCTTCTCCTAAATTCAGACAAGACAGAGGTTATTTTGTTTGGTCCTAAAAATCTTAGAGGCATGATCATATTGTTACCTTAGATGGCAAAGCATTTGCCTTAAGCAACACTGTGAGGAATCCAGGACATCTCCTTTACTTCATACATAAAATAAATATCTAGAACTGCCTTTTTCCACCTGAGGAATATTGCTAGAATTTAGAGCATCATGTCTAAAAGTGATTCTAAAAAACTAGTCTATGCATTTGTTACTTCCAGACTGGATAATTGTATTTCACTATTATATGGCTCCGTTCTCAGAGTGCAGATCTACTTGTGGTTCCTAGGGCTTTCCAAATGTAGAATGGGAGACAGAGCCTTTAGCTATTAAGCTCCTCTCCTGTGGAGAGTTAGGGGGGACTTCTACTGACTCTACTCTACACTGAATTCCTTCTCTCTCTCCTCTTCTCTATCCATTCAAACCATTGCATGTCATTAACTTTGTGTCTTCTCTCTCTCGTAGTTGTGCTTCCTCCTCTCTATCGCCCTCTCTCTGTACATTTCTGCAGGTACACCCGGACTTGGAGCTGTATATGTCCAGAGTGCTGTTACCTGCCCTACCAACCTGCCAATGTTTTTGCTCCTTGTTGTTGTTGTTTTTTGTTGCCTGCTGTTCTTTTCTCTCTCGTGTTTCCACTCACCTCAACTGGTCGAGGCAGATGGCCGCCCACCATCAGCCTGTTCCCTAGTGCTTGCTGAAATGGGATTGTTGGGTCTATAAAATTCTGAGTACAATTATACTTTGTAAGATCTTAAACCTTAGACTGTAAAGTGCCTTGAGATGACTACTGTTGTGATTTGGTGCTATAGATATCAAATTTAATTGAATAGAATAAAAAAATGAATTGCTGGGTTGTGGGGGCGCTGCACAAAGCAGGCACAGATCAAGAATATAAACAGGTGCAGTGGGGTGGATGAGTAGGGGGTGACAGAACAGGAAGTTGGAGCTCAAAGTGGGGATTGGTCTGCCAGCCCAGAGATGCTGCAATGGTGGAAGGCTTGGACTCAAAAGACACAGCCTGAATGGTCTCACAAGTAGACCTACAAAAAATGCATTGTTCTTTGTGGTTACTAAGAATAACCAAGAGAGCTGGAGAAGTGCCAACTGGCAGATATTGAACCAGAAGAGATGCAAGTTACATCATTTACACACCCTGATGTTGTAGCGATGGTACCAATAGTTGTGACTGGGAAAACCATTGAAATGCCTATCATTTTGCCTATCAACCCCATCTTGGAGTGGGTGACGCCATCATACATCTTCTCAATCACACCTACACCCACCTGGACAAGCCTGGGAACTTAGTGAGGATCATGTTTTTTAATTTGTCCAGTGCATTCAGCACCATCCAGCCTGCACTGCTGGGAGAGAAATTAAAAAACATGCAGGTTAACACTCCCCTGATTTCCTGGGTCATGGGCTACCTCACCAATCGCCCACAGTACGTCCGCCTGCAGAACTGTGTGTCTGACACTGTGGTCTATAGCACAGGTGCTCGCCAGGGGACAGTTCTGTCTCCATTCCTCTTCACCCTGTACACCCCAGACTTCAGGTAGAACTCAGAGTCCTGCCATCTTCAGAACTTCTCTGATGACTCTGCAGTTGTTGTATTAAGGGTGGAGATGTCACAGAGTACCGGGGAGTGGTGGACAGTTTTGTTGACTGGTGTGGAGTCAACCATCTTCACCTAAACATCAATAATACAAAGGAGCTGGTGATGGACTTCGGGAAATCTGATAGTCCTATCATCCCTCTCTATATACAGGGGGAGGAGGTGGAGGTCATATCTGAGTAAAAATACCTGGGAGTGTACTTGGACAACAAACTGGACAGGAGTAAGAACTCAGAGGCATTGTACAAAAAAGCTCAGAGCCGGATGTACTTTCTGAGGTGACTCAGGTCCTTCAATGTCTGCAGCAGCATGCTGTGTGAGTCTGTGTTGGTCTGTTCTGGGGGTTGAGCTGGACCCTCTACATGTTGTAGCTGAGAGGAGGATGCTGTCCAAACTCCTCTCAATCCTGGACAATCCCTCCCACCAACTACACAGTGTGTTGGCTGGACAGAGGAGCACATTCAGCCAGAGACTTATTAACATTAAGTGCTCCACAGAACGCCACAGGAGGTCCTTTCTACCTGTGGCCATCAATCTCTTCAATTCCTCCCCCCTCGGTAAGGGGTGGGGGAAGTGATAGTTTGTGTCTTATAATTGCTGTCATTCCATCCTGGACTATAAATATTGACCAATTTTCATTCATCTATTTTACATATTCTGTACATATATTGAGTTTTCTGTAGTGATGTTTTTGTGTATTTGTGTTGGTTGCTCCTGGTTGTGGTTCCCTTTCTTTCTGTCTGTGTTGAGAACAACTGTAATGAGGCAACAATTTCCCTCTGGGATTAATAAAGTTTTTTGAATCTTGAATCTTGCAAATGATGGCAGATTCAGGTGCAGCATGACTCCCAAGATCTGGACAGTACGGTTGGTTGTGAACTGAATGTGCTATTTTGTGTGTTTGCTTTCTGATACCACCACTCTGAACTTAAAAAAAGAAACACAATATCCTGAGGTATTGAGGTATTGAGCCAATATTATAGGTGACTGGATGTAGCTGTGCTAGAGGCAGAACCAGGCCTGTATCCCAAATAGTCAGTTTCCTGTTCCACTAGTTCTTGTCTCTGTTTCATGTTCGGTTCTCTGTGCTTCCTCTTTGTCTGCTGAGCCTCTTAAAATAAACCTTTGTTTAAGCAATAGTAGTGTTGTTGAGTCCTCTTATCAACCAGTTATGGTAGCAAATCATCACAGTTATTGTCCCAACCTTACTCAAGATTGTGGACTTGTGTAGAGTTAGTCCCAAATAAGTCACAAAGTAACAACTTAACATAAAATGTGTCAATTTATATGGAAGACAGTTGTTGCATTATTCATGTAACGTTTTAATACATTATAATAAGATTATTACATTATCAAGTTTTAGTTAACTTTTTTATTTAGGGTAATCCACTTTATGTGTTCCTACAGTCCCACACTAGGCTCAAGTACTAGTGACAGTACCTTCTGCACAGAGGAATCATTCCAATGAGTCCAAACAGAAAGATAAATAATGATATTACCTAAACCACGAGACAGAATCATTCCTGAGAAAGAGAAGAGTTTATTGGTCAATGAAACGACCCCTGGGTGCACTGTGGCATCGAGCTCCAGGGTCCTGTGTGCCAGCCAGAAAAAAAGCACATGAAACATCCCTTGACATAATAAGGTGTCCTGAAGTAGATGTTTTTTTATTTTTTTTTATCTGATCACGAGGAAAGCCTGGGGTATTCTAACACGGCAAAACAATATACAAGCAGTCTAGTAAAGGAAGAGGGCTGGGGATAATGGGGAAGCCAGCAAACCTTCTTTCCCTCTGGGACGCCGGGATGTTAACCCAGCCATGGGATCAGCACATGTGTATCAAACCTGCACTCAGAATATTTATATTCAAAGCTACACCAGTACTGTAGCACTGTAAGAGCAAAGACCTCTAAAGAAACGTTACATTCAAGCAGAGAAATTCCTCCATGTTAGACTGCAGTGAAAAAGCACCAGTTACTGAAGTACAAAGATTGTCCTCCATATCATTATGTTCTTAAACAGCCCAGTATCGGTCAAGCCCTGGAAGATATCGCAGAGCAGCCTAACACCTCCTCGCTTATCAGTACGCATGTTCAACCACCTGCTGCTTTTAATATTAACAGCGTCTCTTTGCTACATTAAAAACTCAGCCAGGCCTGTAATAGTGTTTTCACATCCGAGATCATCCTTCCTCCTCCCCGTCCTTTATCTCGCCCAGTCTTACTCATCATCTCTGCTGATCGGTGTTTCTCAGACTTAATGTGCCTTCTGCACCGCCTCCACTGACCCTGCCCCTCTCCGCCTCATGTTATCCCTCCACGCTTCAGCCTATCTGCAAGTTGTGTACACTCCCTGTAGTCCCTGCATTAGCCTGGCCCTATTTGTTATTTCCCCACAGACATTTTCATTAAGATGATGTCAGGATAGACTGAACTTATTCTGCATTATGTTTACTCAGAGAGATACAGACTGGAAGGTCCTCCTTCTGTCTTCTATGTAGTGATCTTACCAGACTAAACATGGCTGTCTTTAAATACTGTAAAACCTTTTTTCTATTACAGTGTCCTCACATTCATCCTAAAAAAATGATTTTATTGAGATAAATGGAGTCTGGTTCTTAAATCCCAAACATATTGAAGAGATTACTGGAGGAAAAGATATTTACTCTAAATTACAATATTGACATTTTTGTAATTGTTTTTTTACTTTTCCAGTTTTTGGACACTATATTTCCCACAATGCAGCCGCTGGTGTAACTGTCTCCCTGTCAGGACACTCACTCAACGGAAGGTGACACATTTAAAATTAAGTAAATGAGTTCTTTTTTAGATGGAGTAAACTATATTTTTGTTTTTTAAAAATGCACTGAACCATTAGCTTGTTGGTCATAGATACAGTAGCACAGTTTGGTTGGGGTCTAATTAATTCACTCTATCCACCGTCTGATCTAATACCATTGGTTATAGAGGAGAGTGGGTGGGTGGCTTTACAGCTGATCATTGATCTGTTTCCACTAATCCACCCTTTTGAATGCCATTCAGCAAACATCGATTTGTAGAGTCCTCCATCAACCTTAAGTCTAATTTCTTCACTTTACTTCTTCTATGTTCCTCAAACAGTTTTAGCTAACTGTTTAACAGAGCCCCCTAAATGAGTGACTCTCTGGATGCCAGTGTTGGTCATTTGGTCACTACACTGGTCCAGACTGAAAAAGATCAACATATATTGGTGCATGGATTGCCATAAAATTTTTATATAGACATTTGAGGTCTGAAAATCTTAGTTATTCTGGTAATCCAACAACATGGTGATCCACAAGCCATGCGACAATACACATACATTGTAATCACTGATCCCCCGACCTGCCAAAATAATTAAAACTCTGCAAACTGTGCAAACGACATTAAAGGTAGTAGAACCTAACTAAGGTCAGGTGGTCATAACGTCCTGAGTATGTTAATGTGCCAACGGTGGGTTATTTGACAAACTAACCCCATCACAGCAGAAGCCATTATCAAAGAATGAGCTTAACATGACTAGTAAGCTGAACTTTAAGTGTAAAATGGGTTGAATGCCCCTGTAGAGAGGAGGTCACAGGCTAGAAATGGTCGAAACCACGGCATGAAAAGCAAATTACAATAAAAGATCTACTTCAGAGAGGGAGTAGCTCTGTATTTTAAGATAACCAGACTGGCAGGCTGTGCACTGGTGAGCAATAAATCATAATGAGCACCCAGTCTACTCTGTCAACAGAGTTCAGCTCAGTAAAATCATTCAAAGTGTGGGCCTGCAGTGTGGTGCCAATTAAAGTAAGTTGTACATCAAAATTTGTGCAGCTAACAATGTGTGTATTTAACACTGAGAACAGTCCCGTCGTGCTGTGTGTATCTGTAATTATCAGAGCTCTTGTGCAAACAGAGTATTATCGAGCTGTCAGGCAGCAGTTTGTCTCGGGTCACTCCTGCTGTGGTAACTGTATTACAGTGGCCCATTACGGCTCAGTCGTGAATGGAGTGGACTCATGTTCGTGTTAAATCTCCACAGTTAGACACGTTTAACACATTGTTCACATTTAACCCCACATTCCCTCTTTCTTCAAGAGTGTCTCAACTAAATACATTTTTCTTAATTGCTCTCTGCTGCAAATCAGGCGTTGACAATGAGTTCTCCAACAGGCACTTTCCTAATAGTCAAGTCCCAGGCGAGTGCCAGGCTTCGCAGTGACACCCAGATCATCACCTGCATTACATGCAGCGTGTGTTCAGCCAGGTACTCACTGCGAGGAGCCAAGAGTGAGGCTTTTTTTTATGAGCTTATATGGTTTGACAGGAATTCTACAGGCTTTAAATGGTGTTTTACAGTTATTATGTAAGCTGAGACAGCAGCCCCCAAGCTGGGACTCCCAGGGGTTCTCGTTGGTGTTCCAGAGGTTTATGGACCCAGTGAGGAATGGTTCATTTCTTCTATTCAATGTCATGTCATTATCTCTCCACAGTGGTGGAAGGAGAACTAATTTAGTCACATACATATATATCCTCTTTATCCAACTTATTGTAAGACAGCTAAGAGAAAAATATAGGCACTTAATAACAGCATGTTCATTACATAAAATATGATGTCTATTAGTCACACTAGCAGATGGCTTCATACCCTCTTCAGCACATTGTTGATCCCCTAACATCCCCTAACCAGCAGATCAATACATCTGGCCTTTACTGAAACATCTTTGGATGGAGAATTTTAGTAAATATCTTTTTGGTCCCCGGAGGATGAACCCTAAAATCTTTCATCCGTTCATCCGCTAACTCTATATGTAGCATCACAATGAGTCCAAAGTCTGACTTATCTTGTCTAAATATTGAGTAGATATATTTACACAAACCTTTGTGGTTCCTACATAATGAATTCTCCTAACTTTTAATCTAATGCCTCCATGCGGCTGGCCTTGGAAAAGCATCTAAGTGGACACATTTGTTGCCTTTGGCACAGCCACAGAGGTAAAAATAAACTGTATTTGTAAAATAAACAGTGCATATTTACTAATAATCCAATAATATTTGAAGGTGCTGTGTTTGCAGTTTATTAATACACATTTTGCTGACAATACTTACAGTTAACAAGTGATAAGCTTGGATGTCCTGCTGTGACTTGCAGAAGGAGGTGTTTGGTGAAAAATGGGAGATGGATTTCATCCAAGATCTTAAGACATGCCTAATTTGAATTCATGTGATAGACACTTGGATAGAGACACAGATACATGGAGAGATAAAGTAAAGAGCAACACTGCCCTCTGCTGGTCTGCTAAAAAAAAAGAACCAAACCACATTTCTCTCTTCTAAAAGTCACCGGAACAAACACACACTGTTGCTCAGTGGTCCAAAGTCCCCTTTATATATATATATATATATATATCTAGATATATATATATATATATATATATATATATATATATATATATATATATATATATATATATATATATATAATATTTCCATAGCAAACATGTTCTCTATCTCACTACTTTGATTTTGGATACTTTAAAACTACAACAGACAATGTAAATAGCAGCAGTATGAGACAAGAAATCAGTCCTCTGCTCTGCTGGAATTTGAAAATAGTCATTATCAAATTACAGTAAATAAAATTCACTAATAAAGTAAGATTTGTTGAAATTCTCTGATTGGTTAGAGGTTTGAGCCTCTATTCAGTTTAATGTAGTATTAATGTAGTGCCAAATCACAAAAAAAATCATCTAAAGGCACTTTGCAGTGTAAAGTTTAAGTTATAAAAAAAGCCTTAACCTTATAAAAAAAGAAATTATAACTGTAAACAGAATTACAGTGTACCCAGAAAGCATTTACAGCACCTAACTTTTTTCACATTTTGTAATGTTACAGCCTTATTGAATAATTGATTTAATATTTTTTCCCTCAAAATTCTAAAAACAGTACCCCATAATGACAAGGTTAAAGAAGTTTGTTTGAGATCTTTTTGCAAAAGAATTGCAAATGTATTGAAAATAACAGAAACACTAAACAAATCACATGTACACAAGTATTCACAACCTTTGCTCAATAATTTGTTGAAGCCCTTTTTAGCACCAATTACAGCCTCAAGTCTTTTAGAGTATGATGCTACAAGCTTGGCACGTGTTGACCAGTTGTCCAATAGTCACTCCTTTGTTATCTTGGCTGTGTGCTTAGAATGGTTGTCCGTTTGACTAGTCTCCCAGTTCCTGCTGCTGAAAAACATCCCCACAGCATGATGCTGCCACCACCATGCTCCACTGTAGGGATGGTATTGACCAGATGGTGAACAGTACCTGGTTTCCTCCAGGCATGACGTTTGGCATTCAGGCTAAAGAGTTCAATCTAGAGAGCAGAAAATGTTGTTTTTGTCCTTCAGGTGCCTTTTGGCAAACTCCAGGTGTGCTATCATGTGCCTTTTACTGAGTAGTGGTTTTCATCTGGTCACTCTACCGTTCAGGCCTGATTGGTGGAGTGCTGCGGAGTTAGTTGTCCTTCTGCACCCTTCCACAGATCTGGCCTCAATACACTCCTGTCTCTGAGGTTTACAGACAATTCCTTGGACTTCATGGCTTGGTTTGTGCTCTGACATGCACTGTTAACTGTGGGACCTTATATAGACGGTGTATAGGTGTATGCCTTTCCAAATTATGTCCAATGAACTGAATTTTCCACACCATAGAGGTGGACTCTAATCACGTTGTAGAAACACCTGAAGGATGATCAGTGGAAACAGGGTGCACCAGAGCTTAGTTTTGAGAGTCATGACGAAGACTGTACATTAAATACATATGTAAATGTGACATTTTTCGTTATTTATATTTAATAAATTTGCAAAAATGAAAAAAAAAAACTTCTTTCACATTGTCATAATGCGATATTAATTGGAGAATTTTGAGTAAAAAAATTAACTTATATTAACATTTTGGAATAAAGCTGTAGCATTACAAAATGGAGAAAAGGTTAAGTGCTGTAAATACTTTTCTTGATGTACTGCACATAGAAAAATCAACAATCCCAGCCTCACTCAAAAACTTTTGCTAATTTTGTTTTGTCAATCTGACTTAATGGGAGATATGGACGAGCATATTTCTACTAAAAGCAATATTTAAAAGAACATATGGTCGTACACATATACATACACACATAACATAGTATAGTATTATTATTACATATTGTAGTTTTAGTACTTCACGCCACTGTTCCTTACATTTGTTCATTTAGATTTAGTAGGCAGAACTTTATTCTGAATGGCAGAATGCAGTCTTTATATTTCCTCCACCACTATTGAAATGTTATATTATATCCTCAAAGCAGTGCTCATGATTTTTTTAAATACATTTGGGAGTTACTCTTAATCCAAATGAAGGATTTAAGGGTACAGAGCGTGCTGCAAAGTCAAGACTGTAAAGCTCTCTGAGAAAATGTTGGGCTAAATAAGTTTGACTTGACGTGGCACCAACATGGCCTTAAGTAAATTAGTAAAGTATTGTATTGCTTATAAACTGCAGGCCATTTGCTCCCTAGGGAAAATGAGAAAACATTAATACTGTCTCAACATTATTGTCATGAGTTTGTTTAATTGTACTTATTGTGCCAGAATAAAATTAAGAACCAGCTCAGCCAGCACTCAAACTACCACCAGAGGGAGACAAAGACTGAAAAAGAACAGCTTTAGAAAAAGCTGTTCCTGAGTTGTGATGTCACCGATCTGGACCTAAACCATTAGACTCACTAGGGATGTCTCTCAACATGTGGAAGTAAATTTCAAAGTCATTTCATCAGGTATTAACTCACATTAGAGATGATGCAGTATTGCAAAATACCTGAATGTAGTCAAAGATACACAATTAGATATAAACTAATACTGAGGCTCAGTGGCCCACTTGTTCTACATTTCCCTCAGCAGAGAGTAAAATACATTATATATTATAAATACAAGCCTGCATAGAACCTTTCAAGAAATGGTTCTTTGCTCATCTTTCCCCAGCAGCACCACACAGCGAAACACCGATAGTTTCCACAATCAAAACAGTGTTTACATTTTTTTTTTTTTTATTTGTTTTAGTACAACAGTTCAAGTCAACTAGCCAATGTATCTATTGAGATGCCAAAGTGTATTGCTCTTATGCATTCCATGTGTTAGACCCCTGTTCTTCAAGTGAGGTTCAAGGTGGTGTCCAGTTCCAGGTTTGGCATGTTAATTCACAGCTATACAGCAAGAAGTCGTGTGCTTTGAAGACAACCCCATATTTTTACAAAAGCAAAAACCAGCAGTGGCACAAAAACATGATCTGCAGGAGCAAACTAGCAGGGACCAGGTAGCAAAGCTGCACTAAACACCTGCATGTATAACAGCCGACGCCTCGATCAAACCCTGTGCTACTTTCTTTTTTTTTTTCCTTTTTTTTTCTTGAAACATACAGTAAGTGCAGAAAACGGGTATGGTTCACAGGGACAGTTTCAAAATGCACTATGAAATAGGCAGGGATAAGAGACCTATGCATAGAAACATGCTTCCTTTAAAGGATAAGTACACTGCTAATTTTCAAAAAGGGCAGAAGCTGCACTGACAAGCTACATATTAAATGCATTAGACTCAAAAAGGGGGAGGGGAATGATCCACATGTAAAACCATTGCAACTACACTTATAGCAGGAGGATTGAAAAATTCACAAAGTGGAACTTGTATTTATTTCAAAAAGGTGGGTAGTGAAGACAACAAAAATACTGGCTGAACAAAAAATAAATCAATCTTTGGATACGTAAAAAACCCTATACAATCCCCTTTTTGTTACTTTCAGTCTTCCGAAGTGCCTTCTGAGGTGGGATCTTTGGTTTCCTTGTTCTTTCTCACCTCTTCCAACTTCTTGTCCTACAGAACAAGACAGCAGACACTTAAGTTTCAATTCATTCATTCATTCTTTTTTTTTTTTTTTTTTTAATAAAAAAAAAAAAAAAAAGATGCAAGTTTATCCATCAACACCAAATTGAATGCAGACCTTCTCCTTAAATTTCTCATTCATCGCTGCCATGATTGCTGTGCGGTTCTCTTTGTTGGCCTCCATCTTCTGATTGAGCTTCTCCTCTGCCATCTTGCTGAAGTTGTTGTTCTCCTCCATAGCTTTCTGTAGCACTTCCTTTTCATGCTCACGCTTCTCAGCTAAGTGCTTCAGAACCTCAGCTTCATGGTTCTGAAAAAGGACAGTTAAAATTTTTTAGTCCACATTACCTGCAGCTCTTCACATTTCAGTTTCCCTACACAGCATCCACCACAACCAGATGAAGTAACAGAATAAACACTTTCAGATTGAAATAGCTCAGTTTTAAAAACGCCTTGTTTCTAAGACACCGGGCTCAAAAGCTGTTACATGGAATATATTTTTTACCTTGCGTCTCTCCTCTGCAGCGTCCAGTTTCCTCTGAATCTCCTCCAGTGACACATCCTTCTTCTTGGGAGGAGACAGGGGGAAATCACCCTTGGCATCTGGGGCAGGATCACCCAGGAGGACCTCGAAGGCCTGACCAGAAGCCCGCTTGTCGAGCTCTTTGACCTGAATATCTGAAACACAGAAGAGGTAAACAAACTTTTTAGGGACACAGAACATTTATACAGCCATTAGTTGCATTAAAGTTGTACCTAGAGATAAAATTTACCTTTAGATTCTGCCATCTTAAGTGTACTGCAGGTCAGTATCTAAAAGAGGGAGAGGTAAAGAAAAATCAGATTATCATCATTATGATTCACAGGCTCTGATGAATTCAGATAAGCACATGGCTCCACACTTTGTGACCTCTAGCGGATGTTTTACACCATAAGAAACCACCTCGGTCAAAACAACCCACTGGCGACAACCCGTGGCCATCTTTAGCAGTGCAACCACCGCCCATCACTCCACAAAAAACGGTGCTGACATTCAGCGCCTGCTTGTTGTACACCGGTTTATCTTGTAACTGGTGTCAGCGTTGACATTCAGATCAATATGCGAGCAATCAGAGGGCTTTAGTCAAGAGGGGGGGGGCTTTAAAAAAAAAAAGTCTATCTATTGCTATGTTAATTGTTAATGAACGTCACAATCCACGTTTTGTTGAAACAAAAGAGTGATCAGGGTGGGTACAGCAGGCAGTGCCAGGTGCAGACAGGCCTGGACTCCGTCTATTGAACAGCCAATATGCTAAATCTGAAATGAGATTAGTGAGCAACGAGCATATCCGGGGAAAATGATCATCAAGGAGCACCTGTTCCTTGCACCATGTGTTTGAGCCGCAGGAGGGAAAGAGGGGGGGGAGAATGCACATGTCGACCAAACATGCATCTCTAATAAGTAGGTCCCGCTTTTCCGATGTGATGTCAGTATTATAATTTTAAAATGTAATATTTGCAGTTTGAGGAGATGCAGCAGCAGCAGCGGCAACAGCTGTCATGTCATCTGGTCATCTGCCTGATCAATGTGATCATAATCATCAAAATCAGACTGAATGGAGAGGGGAAGGTGGAGGGGGGCACCTCCCATAACATTTCACGAATGTAACTAACCTGCTAGATTTAGTCGGTTGTGCGTTTGCTTAACATATAATGCTAAAAACATTGAGGAATTCAATGTTGTCTCATGTGAGTGGAGTTCTGGTGAATGCCCACGCCTTGCCACCCGACAAAGACACCCGCGGCTGGCATTTCACCGTTACTGAACCGCTGGCTGACGTTTAAACAACGGCAACATCTTTAAAAAAAAAGGTGGAGATCAGCTTAATTTAGACGAAGCTCTGAAGGTGTCACCGGCTTCAAGGAGCAGCTTCAAACAAAGGCGCGTTTGACAGCAACGAGACGAGCAGCTGCAAACAAAGACGCGCTCAAAGCAGGTTACTGCACACACACACACACACACACACACACACACACACACACACACACACACACACACACACACACACACACACAGAGAGAGAGAGACATTGGAATAAAGAAGTATTTTACCATCACACAGTGGTTCAGTTCAGAGGGAGTAAGAATTGAAGAAATGTCGCTGCTGCCCACAAATGTCCTACATGAAAGGAACTCCTTTAAGTCTATCCTCGGTTGTCTGTCTGTCTGTCTGTCGGTGCCAACTGTGCCAGTGTCTCCCTCCATACAATAGGCTAACAGTCTGCCAAACGGCCGCCATAAGAGCAGGCACAAACCCCATTAAATGTCGTTTTTTTTTTTCGATGAAACAATCCCAAATGAACGCCTCACACACAGCCACAAACAACCTGTGAAGCCTCCTGTTAGTTAGCCGGTGTGCTACGCTAACAGAAGCGACACACAACTCCCAACAAAAAGAAAGACAGAAAAACGGTTGAAGAAAGTTCAGTCGCTTCAGCAGAAGCTCATTACAACAGCGGCGGCTGAGCAGTGCTCGTACTTACGGACGAAACCCCAATAATTGCAGTGAACTTTCCCCTGGAACAGGTGGAGGAGCCGCTCTGCTCTGCTCTGCTCTGCTCTGCTCTGCTCTGCTGTCACACCCACCTTTCTACGAGGTGTGGATGCTCCGCTCTGCTCCGTTCTCTCAGATTCTACCGCGAGCCCTGTGCGCGAGCGCAGCAACTGCGTGCATAAATGGAGCGACGCGAGTGCCGTCACTCGGTCTCACAGCCAATCACTGGTCGACTCCTAACCCCCAGCTTCTTCTGGGAGTTGTAGTTTTCTTTGTGACTTGACGTTCAGACAATGAGCTCCTCTCGTGTCATTAGTCAGAAAGTGTTTGCTCTGAACAATGGAGCTCAAACTGTGCGAGAAGGTCCATAGCAGTCCCACTGCAGCAGTCACTGGAAAGCAGATTTTAGGACGAACACATACATAATGTGTATTTTAAGATCACTGTTCCCTCTTATTCCCTCTATTCATGGCTCCACCCAGTGACTAAGAATAGATTTTGGAGGTTTTATTGTCACAAATAGCTCATTTTGGCACCAATATTATTTTTAGTCCATTTCCAGTCATAGATTTTTTATTATTGTACAATATTACTGTGCAAAACAATTTGTTTACTTTAAATCAGTTTCTGATGTGTAGATTTTTTTTTTTTGCTTGCCTTGTCATTCACTTTTAAGTCGCTTTGGATAAAAGCATCTGCCAAATGACTAAATAAAAATAGAAATTTGTTCTATAAGAAGGCTTGTGTGACATCATAATATAGAATATCTAAAGATTGTAAAATATCTAAAGCTACATCAAAATGAGATGCTGTATTCAGCCTTACATCAGCTTAGCTCAGGCCATGACCTCTGACCCCCCTGAAAGAGATGGCAATTTTCATCATACATCATACATTGTAAAGATTTCAATGGAAATCACATGTTTCAGTGTGTTGTTTGAACTTCTCCAGCAGGCTCTTGTACGGCGTCTACTAAGAGCAAATGCTGCTGCTGGAGCCCGCTGTTTTTCCATTATTCAGCTGATACAGAGCAGCAGCATCTGCAAACACAGCTTCAACCATGTAAGTTAACAAAGCTGAATTAGCAATAACCACTGGTGCATGATTTAAGGGACAAACTGCTGCACCTAGAAAACCTAAACCCTGTGCTGTACAGCATGGTTTGAGCAGTAGAAAGAGGTGACACTGAGGTGGGATGCAAACCCAGTGTGTGAAAGATGAATGAACATTCAGCAGCTTCAGAACCACACTCACAAATACTGAAGGACCTGGTATATAACTGCTTTTTCAAGTAAGCTGACAGCTGACTATCAGAGCACTGGTAGAATGTGTGAGCAGTACTGGGATTAACCTTTGAAAATGCCTTTCAGTGACAGGACCTGTAAATGTGCACAGAACTAAGAATCTGGAGAATATTAACTCCAAACAAAATACACTCTTACGGGACATTGAAACAGCTGGAAAACTGTGTTTCTTTCATTTCATTCCAGCAGCTACATTGACTTTGGTCTCTAAGCTAAAACGTTACTAGTCAAAGTTGTTTTTTGGCTGCATGTCACGTGTACATCTCATGTGCCGCTGCCTTCCATTTAATTTATTTATGTTCAAGTGGAATCTAGCTTTAAACAAAAGGTTTTAAATGGTATCTCTGAACCTTTGTGGTTCTTGCTCCACAATTTTGTAGCCCTGCAATAAAACTACCAGGTGTTATCGACCTAATACAGTTTTTGGTTTTGGACTATTTTTAGTGTAACATTATTCTGATGACAGGAGGAGAAGATCAGTGTTTGTTCAGTCGCGGTGATGCTGCACTGAAGATATTTGTAACCACAGCATCTACACTTAGATCTATTTTTACTGTTGCCATGTGGACGTCGTTTCATCTCATGATGTAGGCCAGTGATTTAAATTAGTGTTGAAGACACTTTTCAGTGAAATGTTTCAGTCCAGAGGAGGAGTAATGAGTCCACACTGCACACTGGCTGCATTTGGAGGCTGCAGGTCACTCTGGCCTGACAGATCAGATGGTCACCGACAGCCAGATTCAGTCTCATACTTTGCAGCAGCAGAGTCCCTAACAGGGCTGCAAGTAAAACAATTACTCACATGATCACTCAGATGTGATTCTTCATTCCCTATGGTGACTGGTACCAATCCCTTTGGTCAGGGCTGGAAAATTGAAAGACTAACACAATAACACAGATAAGAGACAAGGAGTGTTTGAGCAGGGAAACTGTTGTTACTGCTGTATTTACTGTAGGATTTGTGCAGTGGTCAACAATAGGAGAGGGCAGCACATCTGCGTACTGTGTATCAGTGTGGTTTTAAATACAAAATTGAAATTGAATCCATAACTTAAATATTTAAAGGCTGACTTCACCGAAATTGCAAAAATACATAATGTCTCCCTTGGTTTGCAGCCATGACTGATGTATTGCTAAAATTATTATTATTACTTAATTAATACAACTGAAAATTTTCCACTGTTGGTCTAGAGCATAGTATTAATAGATTTTCAATGTAAAGAGGTAACTTAGTTATTACAGTTTTATTGTAGTAGTAGTGCTTGTAGTACAAGTATTGGTGAATACTGAAGCTACTTTTTTAAATCTCTGCATTACAAACCTGAATTTCAGCTAAACAGTTCATCACACCTCCAAAAACCTCTCTCACCAACAAAACACATCATATGTGTCTCAAAAGAAGCTCATTCCTCCACAACACTCAGTCAAGACTGAGTCAACTCTCACTCAGGAAGTAAACACTGACACTCTTGGTACACTGAACTACAAAATACTAATAACGGAGAACATTACATAAAAGACAGTTTATCTATAAAGTTTGAATGATTTTTATTTCCAGGTATATCAGTCTTCTCACATAGAGTCAATGATTCACCACATGGTCAGTAATTGTGGCTCTTATCTCATCAGAGATCACAGCTCCTCTTCTTCCCCTTGTCCATCTTCTTCCTTGCTGCTCTTCTCTGTTCTAACCTCTTTGATCCACTTTTCCTAAACACACACAAAAAAACACCCAAATTAATAAAAACATTCATATCTTCTGTCTAATAAACCAAACACAGTCCACCTGGGGAGGTATTCGGCTGTGGACTGCACTTAGCTGTGTTTGTTATATTTTATATATGTATTTTTCTATATATTTCAAACTGTAATGGGCTTTACATGTTCTGTTGAAACCATGTTTACTTGTGGTTATATTTCCTGGAAGTAGTTTTTTAGATTATTGACCAACTCTCTTAAATCCAAGAAATTCGGGTGTTGGTGGGTGAGTTCTTTCTTTTTCTTGGCCCCAGCTTTATAATTACACTACATAAAGTTCATAATTACTCTACATAACATAAAGTGAATGCAAGTAATATTTTATTTCATAAAAAGATAGACCACATACTTCAATTAGCTATTACAAGTGCCAGTGGTTTTTTAAACAGAGCTAGCTGTTTCCCCTGCTTCCTGGCTTTGTGCAAAGATAAGTTGTTGACTGTAGCATCAGACATGGGATTAGTTTGTGCTGACAGACAAAAAAAAAAAAAAAACTAGGATAAACAAACAAACAAACAAATGGTTAAAGGTGCTTTCAGTGTTTCAACTAAGCTAAGTTCACATTTAGTTTAGTGTACATTTGAGGAATTACTAATATTCTGTTCCTCCTGTAGATATTACATTCTCACAGTAAATCAACCTGCTCAGCTCAACCATGTCTGACAGAGCTGTTTTGCAGAATTATCCACACTCTCGTATTTTTCACGTATGATTAGGAAACCTGTGGTTCAGCACCAGTTCGATGAGTGTGGCTGAGCTGCTCTGTGTTAGTGAGGAGGAGCAGATGGTGTTCCCAGCCTGCCAGCATCAGTCTCCCCCACTTACTGGATCTTTGGTGCTTCACAGGACAAAGAGGGACAAATGAGACATGGAGACAGGGAGAGGAGGGGTGCACAGGACAGCTGTCTGTCAGCCCAGCGGCAGCGTCTGCCAAAATTTGCAGATGTGTGTGTGTGTGAGTGGAAGAGGATTTGGTTGTCTGGTAAGAGCGAGGTTTTAGACTTTGTTTATGTGTATGTTTGCGTTGCTGATGATCTTTTCATATATTCATCCTTTTGGCAAAGAAGAGAAGAAAAGCCTTTTTTGATATTCAGGTCATTGCTTTGTATCAGAAAACCTCTTCACTCATTTGCATTTCTCATCAACAGAACCCAAACATTTTACTCACTTTTCCAATGGCAAGTGATTCATGGTCCAATTAGATCACCAGGCAGTAAAATCTGCTTCCTCGTGGCGCTTCTCAGATATGAACTACTAGTGTATGTGTTTACAAGCAGCTTAGCTTCCACTTTTTTTACGCTGTCCTTTCAGAAATGATTTGTCCTTATTGTAAAAATATTGGAAACATTTTCAAGCTAAAAGACAAAGTGACAAAGTGGCGCATGAAGATTTTAAAGTGCTGTGATAAAAGACACGACAAGTGGTTGCATGATGGGAGAAGCGAAGGGGGGGTAATTTTATTCTATGCATCTCCTACTGATCTGCTACAGTGTCACACACACAGGAAGCATTCTAAGACAGCAAAGGAGTGGGACCCTCCTTTCAGAAGCACTCAGCCATGTTGGTTTGAGCTGGGACTGGAGCTGGAAGCCTGACCCATTTTTAGTCCACACAGTCACGGTGTGGTGCGTGTGGTCGCCCCCCCTCCGCACTCCCCAAATAGACAGGAGGATCCAATAGTGAGCCGATGAGAGAACTGGGGACCAGCAGTCGTCCATGTTTAGGGTGTTATTGTCCTGATAGAGGATGTAGTCTCTGGGGCATGCAGAGACGAAAGAGCAATTACATGCATCACGCCGCAGATCAAGTACTCTAAGTGTAGTTGAAGAAGATCAGTAACATTTGCTGCCTGTAATGAGCGCTGATAAGGTACGGCTGAGAATTCAAATCTCTGGGTAACCCAACACGGATGCACAGAGATTACAGAGGTCCTTTTTGTGAATATTGCGTGTAAGATGATACAGTATGTTTTCTGTTACCATGACGCTAAACCTATAGGGCATGGTCATGTTTAAGTGTAGTGATAACTTTTACATAACCGTGGGTTACATAATCACTAACTCAGCTGCTCTGCGCTCTGGGAGGCTGCACGCTGTCTAGAAGTGATTTTAGCATCCCTACCCCCTCTCCCCATTTGCTCGGCATGTGTGTACTCCGTGTGTGCATAAGTGTGTGTTTTTATCTGAGTGGTGGCCCATCACGTGCAGAATTCACTTTACAAATGTGTTGGGCTGTTAATTCAAAACAAGGGGGCACTTGTGATCTTTTTTGTGAAAGTGGAGAAGTCAAAAAACTAAAAGGATAATCAACAAAAATCTAATTAAATACACAAGTTTGTGACGTGTCAGATCATTTTAAATTGTTACTAGCCTCATCTCTTATTCATGATAATGTAGTGGGAATTGAATAGCATTTATATACATGTAGTTGAAAATTGGCAAAGTTGCTTTTTAAACAGTTATATGAAGGGTTCAAACTATAAATTGCTGTAAAACTGACGCAGATTTTAAACAGTATGTATAATGTCACACCTGATTACAGCCTGTCAAACGGATGGTGTCCCCATTCAGAATATCAGTACTCATATACTAGTTTCCAGTGGAATCAGATGTATAGCAGGGTTTACTCTCTGTTGTTAGGCATCCTCCACTCAACATGACCATCTGTAAGAACAGACCAGCTGGTTGAATAAGGTAATCGAATCAAACCATGGCTACACCTTTCAAAGAAAAAATGTGTTGTTGAAGATCCACATCTGAATCTGCTGTGCAGATCAACCTATTGACACTATACAATGACTTCTGTATAAAAGAGAAAATGGTTTCAAGAGAATTCACTCACTTTAAGACCATAGTGCGAAATATAGGTGGTGAAAATGATACAGTATGCTTTCATCTACCTGCTGATTCTTGAATCAACCTAATCGACCCTGTGAACGTTCAAATCCCCAGCCTCAGCTACACCCCGCCTTCAGCAGCTTGCACTTCATCCGTGCCAATTCCCATTTCTTCTGCTGATGTAAGAACTCCACCCCCACCCTTTCACCTTGGCTTCGACCTCCCACTGTCTTGTCGCCTCAGTCTGTACACAATAGTCCTGTTTTGGGCTTTCAACCTAATGAGCCACATCACATGGGACTCACACCCACTGACACAGCAGAGAACAGGGTTTGTCATACAGCCATGCTCAGTGCTGCTCATGCTCACTTTTGGCAGACTACGTGTCCTGACTACCTCCAGTGTAAAGTGTCAGCTAACTTCTATTTGTCTAATGATTTTTGGAACCAAGGTTTTCTTTTTTTTTTGTTATTTAGTTTTTCAAAAAACATTCTACAAACTGTCAACAGATGTACCAGAGGAGAAACACGAAAGACCTTACACACACTGTGTCTATCCTTAATATTGGTTCATTTACAAGACAGTGTGCTAGCCATTTTTTATTTGTCTGGTGGTATTTGATTATTTATTTTAACAGAGATGAATAATAATAAAGAACTGTTAGTCGGAAACATTTATGAATGAGGTACTTGTGAGCAGTCTTTTGTCCAGACAAGAATTGTGATGGGTGGTTAGGTTTACTACAAACTGATCTGATTCCCTGTGGAATTCCCAAACGCCACAGTAATAGTTAAAACATATAACAGTTACAGTGTTGTTTGTACTGCATATCCTATATCACTGCAACTGATGTGAGGAAATGAGATACAGGTGTGGAAGGGGGGAAACTGTTATCTCAATCTCATCTTATATCTATGACTTCTGCTTCTCAGTACAGCCGTTCACAGTCACTCACTGTTTGTCTCCGTGTGTTGTTAACACCAGGTTAAGAGATGCTCATGTTTTGTCATATGACATAAGAGTTGTCAACAAATACCCCAAATGTGATTTAAAAAAAAAATAAAACCTTTGAAAGTTCCCTAAGAGGGCAGTTGCTCCCAAGTGGAAAAGATTAAAACAGAGTATGGACAGGATAACTGGGAATAAAGGAACAAGCTGTGATTGATATCAGCTTTAAATCACTGGATTAATAATGCATGAGAGTAGCCTAGAGGATAATGACATTGTGCTGGCTTTAACTCTTAAGTAGTTTTAAAATTAGCTCTTTATTTGTTGTCATTACAGTAATGAGTTAGCAAATCTAATTACTTATGTTGTTGACACTGTGAAATGTATACTTTCCAGTTATACTTTTCAGTCAGGTTTGTAAAGGGAACGAAGATTGCATTTGTTCACGTACACCAAAACGAACGAAATACACACGACAGACTTTAGCAAACAAGGGTTTGACAGAAGTGTGGCATTCCAGCCATTTTCATACATACACAATTTGGGGGTCTAAAAACACTTTATGCCACAGCTGACGCTTTGTAACAGCAGTTTACACTTGTACAGTTACTGTCTTATGCTATACTTATACTTATACTTATACTTATACTTATACTTATACCTACTCAGATATTAGTCTCTACAAAACTAACCAGGCCAGCAGAAATTCTCTCTTCTCTGGTTAAAAGGATGAACCTCACACACAGTTCTTTAGGAGGAAAAATCACTGCAGTGCTGGCAGACTTTAGAATAAACCTTTGATATGACCTCTCTACATTAAAATACATTTTGGAGCATATTTGTTGTGATAAATGTTTGTAAAAAGATACTGTAGCTTCAAGACACAGACATGAGAGTGGGTTTGAGCTTTTCATCTACTGTACCACACTCCAAAAACAGTCAGCTACTGAATTTAACTTTGTCCGTAAATAAATTATAAACTGAAAAGAAAGTGAAATGTAGAAGGTTATACTTTGAAGTTCCGCTCCATATTCATGCTTTAAGTAAATGTTTCGTTTTGGTGTCACACTCAAAGTGTAAAGTGCCATGTCAAGCACAGTCTATTGTGAAATGAGGGCCCCACCCACATGGGAGAGCTTGTTTTCTGCACAGTAAAAGCAGTCTGAGCCCTGAAGGGGTGGGGTGATGTGAAGACGATGGAGACAATGTTGAAGGGAGGAGGATTATGAGGATAAAAAGAAAGATGAGGAGAGGGACTCAGTATAGATTGGGAGCAACTACTGGCTGCAAGGTGGCGCAAGGAGGGGCATACATGGGACTACTTGGTGCTGATTCAGGGCTTGTTACCATCAAGGGGCTCCTCTGGGACTGTGATGTCAGCCCCAGGACAGAGGGAGGGAGGGAGCAAACAAAAGGCGGAGAAGGACGAGAGGGAGGTGGAGGTATTGAGGGAAACCACAGGGGGATTGACAAAGAAGACCAGCAGTGATGATCCACAGATGGCTGCTGAATGCTGTAGGCAAACACTGGGTCTAAGTGGAGATGTGCAGGAAAGCAGCAAATCAGATTTTTGTCGCCATGATGAAATTAGTTTCATGACTAGAATGATATTTGTTATTGATTTCTGTTTAATTGGCATAATAAGCTGGTGCTACAACATTTATTGTCCCACTACTGACTGGCCCAACGTAGGGCCATGTAACCAGCCTTGAAAGCTAACATGTTTGCTGTTAGATTAGTCAGAGGTATAGGAGGAACTGGAGTGATAATCATAATCCCAATCTGAGCGATTAGTGTTATCCCGATATTATCAACATCCACTCATACAAGCCAGATGTCTGTACGTGAACCTCTGCGCAGATCATGTCGGAATATTATCTGAGCTTGTCCGAGCACTTTCGAGGCCCTTAGCTTTCAGCTGGTAGACATGGCACTGATCTCTTTAGCCATGTTGTGGGAAGTACTGCATATCCTATATCACTGCAACTGATGCGAGGAAATGAGATAAAGGTGTGAAAGGGGGGAAACTGTTATCTCAATCTCATCACATATCTATGACTTGTGCTTCTCAGTACAGCCGTTCGCAGTCACTCAAAAGTCACTCACTGTTTGTCTCTGTGTGTTGTTAACACCAGGTTAAGAGATGGTCATGTTTTTGTTGTTGTCAACAAATACCCCACATGTGATAAAAAATAAAAAAATAAACTTTGAAAGTGCCCTAAGAGGGCAGTGGCTAAATCAGACTACAGAGATTTTTGGGAACATTAAAGATAGTCACACCAGCTATCTATACTTTTTCCTTTGTCAAGTAAATATCTCAGCAACCGAAGGGCAGGTATGAATTTGGATACAGTCATGCCTTATGTCATAATTACTTTAACTAAATGCCTGCTGACATTAACACTGACTGCCTCATACATCTGCTATGTTTGGCTGTAGTTTCAAAAGGTGATGTTAGAGAACATCAGAGACAGAGATGATAATAAATCTTTCAATTCAAATAGTATCATTCTATTCAATAGTCATCTTGGCAAAGATAAAAGGCAAAAGGAGCATGCAAAGGTCTTTAAGAAGAAGCAGTTGGTCAAAAACAGGAATAAAAATGGCCGGGAAGGCTGAGGTGTGAGTGGTTGTGTGGAAAATTGATAAAGGTATAGATCAAAACCTGCAATTTACCTCAGAGGTGTCAAAAGCCAAATAAGTTATAATTAATCTCTTTTTCTCTTCCATTTGGTGCTTCATGCATGTTTAAAAAAGCAGTCGTAAACATCACTGAGCGTTTTTGATTGCCACTCCACGTGTGCGCACTGTGCATATGAACACCAAGCTGAACTGTGTATGTGTATGTGCCAGTGAACTCATGGATGAGCACTGGCACTTTTGTCACCATTCAGTGTGGCGTACAGGCAGGGAAAATGTTTGTGACCTCCTTTGGTTTTCTCTACCCACATGTCTATCTGACAAAACTAACTAACTAAATAGAGACTTAACCGACGTTGAAAATGTTTCAAAGTCTCCTTTGACAGACTCCTTCACAAGGTGTTTGCTGTTCCTTTGAGCGAGAACTAGATGTAGACAATGTATACAATCAAAGTAAATTCCTGTAGTTCAATACATACACTACAGCATGTACTCTGGTCATTAAACCTCTATAAAAAGCAGACTGTGGCTGACAGTGAACTCATGACCTAATGCTGTGCAAAGAGAATATTGATGAGATGAAACAAGGACAGGGGCATTCAAACCCCCGAGGCTGCTGTTGATAACTAATTAAGACCAGACTTGAACTGAAAACAGACAGCAAGTCAGAGTCTCTCCCGTTCATCTGCGTATATTTCTATCAACAATGCCAGAGAAGAGGAGAGGGATGGAATATTGGAAAGGGCACATATGTCAGACTGCAGAGCTATCAGCACATAATGTTTTCGTAAAGTGACTTGGTCTCCGTGAGAACGGGGTCAGGCTAAAGCGCGTTTCATCTCATTGGGAGATGAGTGATGCCAAGCTGAGCTGTCTGATAGAGAGCTTAGAGAGGGTAGAGGAGTTGTGCTGCCCCGTTGTGTGTGTGCATGTGATGCCCGCCTTACGCTGCCAGTCTCCGCCCCGTCACTGCATGAGTGATGTCATTCTGTATGTCTGTGTGTTTGTGAGCGCGCGTGTGTGTGTTTGTGTGCTTGCAGCCTTGTGATCTATCTCTGGACAAAGAATGAAGTCACAGCCATGCTTGAATGCAGTGGAAGGAAAGAAAATGGGAAAAAGATTAATCTGATGACTAAATTAACAAGTTGAACCTTATTTTAAACACATTTGTTTGCTCAGTTTCAACCCCCCTCGTTATTATTGTTATTATTAAAGTCTTGGCATCTTCCATAAATTGAGAAAAGAGGATTAAAATGATGTCTTGGCTACACTTACTTCACTCAACTGATGCTTGGCTAATGCTTAACATCTTGTTCATAGATTACACAGTGAGGAAAACATACATGCACTAGTTTTGTCCATTCATGGGATCTGTTAACATTTCATATAGAACATGTCATGAGTGACTTTAGCAGAAACAGTAGACATTCATTATAATGATGATTCGATATAAATGCAATATTCCCTTCTCAATAAAACAAACAAAAAAAAGGTTTTTAATTATAGCAGACATTAAAGTTCAGACAACTCAATGAGAGCATAGAGAAACAAGAGACTACAGTCATGGTAACAGCTCTGAGAAGAGGCACAGCAATGCTTTGGGCTTAATGCTAATATTAGCATGTTACAGTAAATAATCAATATAGAAACAATAACAATCACCTTAATAATGTCATTGTGCTGAAGTTATGTGTATTATTGTGCTAATTTGCTAATTACAACAAAAAGCAATGTGTTCATATTTTTTCAGCAAAGTATTTTGGATTCCTCCTCTGGGGACCATGAACTCCACTGCGATCCGTTAATAATAGTAAAATCTGTGATTTACAAGTGTTAAAGAAAAGATTTTCAGTGTCTTCACTGAACAGGTCAATTGTATTTTGTGAGATATGAGCAAATCTAGTATTGTTGCTGCAACATGCTCAAAAAGTTGGGAAAGAGTCATGTTTACCACTAGTTACCTCAACTTTCCTTTTTATTACACTTTGTATTCATTAGGGAGCAGAGGATGCTAATTGTTGCAGTTTTGTGAGTGAAGGTTTTGTATTTACCTGCTTAACAATCTCTGGTCACTGTTGTCTGATTCTCCTCTTCATCATGCAACATCCATTCTCCACAGCAGACAGATCCGGACTGCTGGTGCAGGATGATGCCTGGCATTGTCCTGCTGAAATATCCACAGACTTGCAGGGAACAGATGTTGCCTTGATGACAGCATACTTCTCTTGACAATCTCAATGTACACCTCTGTGTCCATGGTACCTTTGCACATACTACATACAGTATTTGTATGCTGTGAACAATGATACACCCCTGCACCATCACAGATGCAGTGATCTTCCACTGATAACAGTCTGGATGGTCCAGATGTCTGCTTTTTCAGAAGACAAGCTGAAACGTGGACTCGTCTGACCACAGAACACGTTTCCACTGTCTGTCAGTCCAGTTTTTTTAGCCTTCAGTTGAGAAATATTACCTCACAGAATTTGGGACACAGTGGTGTTCCACCTCTCTTTTGGTGGGTGCTCGTTTTGTACCCAGTCATGATACCCACACCTGTAACCAATGTACACACTGCTACAAGAAAATATTTACTAGTACAGCAAATGTGTATTAATCCACCACTAAAAGTAGTCCCCAACGTTTCTACGTTTTGAATATTTTAGGATATATCTGAACCTTTATTTTAAAAAATGCATATATTTGTGACCACTTTAAAGTTTGATACCCTAAATAACATCCATTGGACTTGAGGCTTCAGCAGTAGAAAAACACCTGCCTTGTCCTTTAGTTAGATGAGTAAATGTGGATATTTAAGTGTTTAATGATGCTCAGGAATTTATTGAACTACTGCTCCTGCAGCTTAGAAATTCTTTACTCTTGTCTAGTTTCTCTCTCCCTCTCTCTCCCTCTGTCTCTCTCATGTCTTGCATGTCTTTTCTTCTTCTCTCCATTTTTCCTCCTGAGGCTCCTGTGTGTCGGAAATGGCACGCTGACTTCCACGTGAAAGCTTTTCTATTCGCTGGGCTGTCTGCCTTGTCTGGCATCCTCTCTGTGGCCCACGTCTGCATGGCCTCAGTGCCAGTCTTATCAGCCACTCTCTTTTTCCCCTCTGTATGTCTCTCTAGCAGTCGCTGTCTCCTCCAAAGCAGCTGGAGTGCTCTCTCCTTTGGCCTGGTCACTGGGGTGAGAGATGCATGGTGAGGCACAGAGAGGAGGGAAAACCTAAAGGCTACTGCCGGTGTTCATTCACTTAGCTTCAATTGCTAACACAGTGTTTGTGAGAGGAACCACAGTGCATCTCTGTGAGGCAATTACATGACAATTTCCTTGAGGAAAGCCAATAGCTAACCACTTATATTATTCAATTCAATTATGTAAGAAGACAGAGCTTTCCTCTCCACTGCTCTCCTGTTCTGTTAAATGTTTTCACGTTAACAGTGCAAGATTAATTTTTATTACAATAATTCACTATATCCAAAGCTACTGACTTCTTGTGATTTTAGTTTCTTTTTCCATCATTTATTATGACGATTAAAAAAAGCTACCTCAGGGTAACAGTCCCACCCACACCTTGCTATACCCAGCTGATATAATGCATGTGCCTTGTGTCCTCATTACAGCCAAAGCCTTCAAATCAATTCTTCACCCTCCGTCATGCACTAAAAAAGGGTAACTGCATACATTGCAATAAGGTCCAAGCTTCTCTCAAGGCTAGGTTACCCTAGCAACTAGTTACGTCGCAGCCGTCTGGGTGAAGGAGCTACCTCAGAGGAGAGGAGCTTGTCTGAGAATAGAGGTGGAGACTAACTGGGATGTTTTAGCAAAAACATGGATTACACATTTTGGTTTGCTTGAATAAACGGCTAAGATGAATACGTAAATGTCCCCCATGTAGCAGAGTGGCATTGTTGTGGATTTAATAAATAATGTTCCTGTTACATAATGTGAGCCTCACAGCATCAGCTAACCACCATAACGCATTAGCCACAAGTGCTTCAGTGCTGTTGTGAGACAGCAGAGAGACAAAGAGCCCGTGGGATGTATGGTTTCATCTCCTGTCAGCAGGGATGCTGGGATGCAGCCACAAAAACAGCCTGCAGGATCACAAAGGTTCACACCATGGCTTCCAGGCATGTTCAACACACACACACACACACACACACACACACACACACACACACACACACACACACACACACCTTTTATTATCCACCTCCACAGGTTAGGAGTAGCATTTGAGGTGATTAAACCAAAACTAATCGCCAGTTATCATCAGCTCTCTCCCTGCTGTTGCACGAGCATCGGGACAACACTGGGTGTGTCCATGTCAAACTCCTCGTTGGGTTTAAAATTGCAACATGCAAACAGGAATGTAAAATCAAAACCCTCACCACACCTTTTTTTTCACCATAATTATGCTATTTAGGGTAATCATGTAAATATCATTGTATATATTGAAATTCATTTGTTTTCTTTGTGCCAGACACAACAAAGACATTGTCCCATAAGTGTAGAAGTATGATGTGAGGTGAATGATAATTTAGCGAATGTCTCCATCTGCTGTTCATCCAGAGGAACTGCTGCATTATGTAAAGCCTGAGTAAAAACATGGCAACTATCAAAGTAACAGAGCTCACCTTGTTCTGCCTTCAAGTGCTCCTTACATGCTCTTACTTTACGCCTCAGAAGCTGAGCTGTATCAAATAATACAATCAAATGAAACAGAGCTATTTAGTTTGTAGCACTACAAACTGTATTGTGGTTGCTACAGTAATCTTTGTGTGGTCAACCTGCAGTTTCTGTGTATTTGCAGCAGCAGAAGTAGCAGCATAGTGTCGTTATTGTATAGCATGTTCATCTGTGTTACCAATGCAGCAGATCAGCAGACTGAGACATAAGACGTTAATAAATGTAAATGTAAAAAATGTTAATTTTGCATTATCACTTGTAGCTAGAAATAAAACATAAAAGTAATAAAGAAATCCCACAGCCCCGGACAAACATCCACTTGAGTTTTTCATTACTCCCTTTCAACTGTTAATGAAAAATGCATTGTCTGTGTGAGGTGAGCTAATCAGCATTGCTGGTTTATCAAGAAAGAATTGTGGAATTAACCATGAAATTGCAGTAAAGTTTGATTTTACCTCAAATATTTGATCTCATTGTCTGTGAGGAAGTGAGTACAAGTGATTGATACTGTGCATTTTAACTTTATGACAGCTTGAAAGGAAAAGTCAGCGAGGCCAGCAGAAGTTAACAATCCTCTATTAATTCACTCATTCATTTATTGTCTTACACCTTCTATCATGTTAAGAATCGAAGGGGCGTTGAAGCCAACACCGGCTGTCATTGGGTGAGAGGCAGGGTACTGGGCAGGTCACCACAATGTCGGAGCTCCACGCATAGATCTATAAAACCATTCATACTCCTATGACACACAGGTTAGGCTAATTGATGACTCCGTCTTTGACGGTCATATCGATCTGGCCAGAAATTGCCAAGCCCTCTGGCATTTGTATTATAAATCCAAAAAAATCAAACCATAATTACCATCATTGAACATAGACTCATAATCAAATTACATTAAAGAGTATTCAACTTAACATGGCACTGACTGAACTTGTTGGACTCTGTATGAGCTCGTCTAAGATCGAAGGTCAAACAGAAGTCTGTCAAAGACTTGAGGTACTGAGCTTTAGTTAGGCGTACTTGTTACTTTGTACACACATCCTAAACTGTACAAATATCCTAAACTAATAAATGATAATGTATAATTTGGTGTTGAGCTGCTGTAAAAATCAGCTCCACATTAATCCATCAAAAAGCATTATGCAGTAATATGATATACTTTAAATGTATAAAATACATAAAACTTTTGTACTTTCGTCTTTCACTTAAACCAAGTTGATGTAATTCAAAAGATCTTAAGCACGTTTCTTTTTCATTTATAACTCAAATGTTTGCCATATTTTTCACCCTTTCACAGTTTATTTTAAAGAGTTTAAATTTAAATGTTCAGATACTCTTACTGTATGTTTCTGAATCTGTAGATGAATTAAAGTGATTCTAGATTTCTTCAGAAATATATGAAGCACATGTAGAACAAATCTGGGCTAGACTTGAAAATACTGCACATTTTTCTCTTTTTTTTTTAATATTTTAAAGCATGTTTTAAGTGTTATTCACTATATACCCTACTTTCCGCGCTAAAGGCTCACTTAAAAGCCATTGTGTGTTTTTTTTTGCGAGTTACAACTGAACAAGTTTGGGAGTTATGGTGAAAGCGTTGAATAAAGTTTGACTGACTGTTTTGTTTCGCTTTATATGTGAAAAAAAGTTTGAAAATAGACCATTCAGGACCAAAATAGACCAATCAGGAGTGTCCTATAGCTCAAAGTAAGATACTGTAACTGTAAGTAAAGTGAAGTAAAGTAAGATACTGTAGCTGTAAGTAAAGTAAAGTAAAGTAAAGTAAAGTAAAGTAAGATACTGTAGCTGTAAGTAAAGTAAAGTAAAGTAACATACTGTAGCTGTAAGTAAAGTAAAGTAAAGAAACATACTGTACCTGTAAGTAAAGTAAAGTAAAATACTGTAGCTGTAAGTAAAGTAAAGTAAAGTAAGATACTGTAGCTGTAAGTAAAGTAAAGAAAAATACTGTAGCTGTAAGTAAAGTAAAGAAAAATACTGTAGCTGTAAGTAAAGTGAAGTAAGATACTGTAGCTGTAAGTAAAGTGAAGTAAAGTAAGATACTGTAGCTGTAAGTAAAGTAAAGTAAAGTAACATACTGTAGCTGTAAGTAAAGTAAAGTAAAGTAACATACTGTAGCTGTAAGTAAAGTGAAGTAAAGTAACATACTGTAGCTGTAAGTAAAGTAAAGTAAGATACTGTAGCTGTAAGTAAAGTAAAGTAAAGTAAGATACTGTAGCTGTAAGTAAAGTAAAGTAAAGTAAGATACTGTAGCTGTAAGTAAAGTGAAGTAAAGTAACATACTAAGTAAAGTAACATACTGTAGCTGTAAGTAAAGTAAAGTAACATACTGTAGCTGTAAGTAAAGTAAAGTAAAGTAACATACTGTAGCTGTAAGTAAAGTAAAGTAAAGTAACATACTGTAGCTGTAAGTAAAGTGAAGTAAAGTAACATACTGTAGCTGTAAGTAAAGTAAAGTAAAGTAACATACTGTAGCTGTAAGTAAAGTGAAGTAAAGTAACATACTGTAGCTGTAAGTAAAGTAAAGTAAAGTAACATACTGTAGCTGTAAGTAAAGTAAAGTAACATACTGTAGCTGTAAGTAAAGTAAAGTAAAGTAACATACTGTAGCTGTAAGTAAAGTAAAGTAAAGTAAAGTAAGATACTGTAGCTGTAAGTAAAGTGAAGTAAAGTAACATACTGTAGCTGTAAGTAAAGTAAAGTAACATACTGTAGCTGTAAGTAAAGTGAAGTAAAGTAAGATACTGTAGCTGTAAGTAAAGTAAAGTAAGATACTGTAGCTGTAAGTAAAGTAAAGTAAAGTAAGATACTGTAGCTGTAAGTAAGTGAAGTAAAGTAAGATACTGTAGCTGTAAGTAAAGTAAAGTAAAGTAAGATACTGTAGCTGTAAGTAAAGTAAAGTAAGATACTGTAGCTGTAAGTAAAGTAAAGTAAGATACTGTAGCTGTAAGTAAAGTAAAGTAAGATACTGTAGCTGTAAGTAAAGTAAAGTAAGATACTGTAGCTGTAAGTAAAGTAAAGTAAGATACTGTAGCTGTAAGTAAAGTAAAGTAAAGTAAAGTAAGATACTGTAGCTGTAAGTAAAGTGAAGTAAAGTAAGATACTGTAGCTGTAAGTAAAGTAAAGTAACATACTGTAGCTGTAAGTAAAGTGAAGTAAAGTAACATACTGTAGCTGTAAGTAAAGTAAAGTAAGATACTGTAGCTGTAAGTAAAGTAAAGTAAAGTAAGATACTGTAGCTGTAAGTAAAGTGAAGTAAAGTAAGATACTGTAGCTGTAAGTAAAGTGAAGTAAAGTAACATACTAAGTAAAGTAAGATACTGTAGCTGTAAGTAAAGTAAAGTGAAGTAAAGTAACATACTGTAACTGTAAGTAAAGTAAAGTAACATACTGTAGCTGTAAGTAAAGTAAAGTAAGATACTGTAGCTGTAAGTAAAGTAAAGAAAAATACTGTAGCTGTAAGTAAAGTGAAGTAAAGTAACATACTAAGTAAAGTAACATACTGTAACTGTAAGTAAAGTGAAGTAAAGTAACATACTAAGTAAAGTAACATACTGTAGCTGTAAGTAAAGTAAAGTGAAGTAAAGTAACATACTGTAGCTGTAAGTAAAGTAAAGTAACATACTGTAGCTGTAAGTAAAGTGAAGTAAAGTAACATACTGTAGCTGTAAGTAAAGTAAAGTAAAGTAACATACTGTAGCTGTAAGTAAAGTGAAGTAAAGTAACATACTGTAGCTGTAAGTAAAGTGAAGTAAAGTAACATACTGTAGCTGTAAGTAAAGTAAAGTAAAGTAACATACTGTAGCTGTAAGTAAAGTAAAGTAAAGTAACATACTGTAGCTGTAAGTAAAGTAAAGTAAAGTAATATACTAAGTAAAGTAACATACTGTAGCTGTAAGTAAAGTAAAGTAAAGTAACATACTGTAGCTGTAAGTAAAGTAAAGTAACATACTGTAGCTGTAAGTAAAGTAAAGTAACATACTGTAGCTGTAAGTAAAGTAAAGTAAAGTAAAGTAAGATACTGTAGCTGTAAGTAAAGTGAAGTAAAGTAAGATACTGTAGCTGTAAGTAAAGTAAAGTAAAGTAAGATACTGTAGCTGTAAGTAAAGTAAAGTAAAGTAAAGTAAGATACTGTAGCTGTAAGTAAAGTGAAGTAAAGTAAGATACTGTAGCTGTAAGTAAAGTAAAGTAAAGTAATATACTAAGTAAAGTAACATACTGTAGCTTTTGGTAAAGTAAAGTAAAGTAACATACTGTAGCTGTAAGTAAAGTAAAGTAACATACTGTAGCTGTAAGTAAAGTAAAGTAACGTACTGTAGCTGTAAGTAAAGTAAAGTAACATATTGTAGCTGTAAGTAAAGTAAAGTAACATACTGTAGCTGTAAGTAAAGTAAAGTAACATACTGTAGCTGTAAGTAAAGTAAAGTAACATACTGTAGCTGTAAGTAAAGTAAAGTAAAGTAACATACTGTAGCTGTAAGTAAAGTGAAGTAAAGTAACATACTAAGTAAAGTAACATACTGTAACTGTAAGTAAAGTAAAGTAACATACTGTAGCTGTAAGTAAAGTAAAGTAAAGTAACATACTGTAGCTGTAAGTAAAGTAAAGTAACATACTGTAGCTGTAAGTAAAGTAAAGTAAAGTAACATACTGTAGCTGTAAGTAAAGTGAAGTAAAGTAACATACTGTAGCTGTAAGTAAAGTAAAGTAACATACTGTAGCTGTAAGTAAAGTAAAGTAAAGTAACATACTGTAACTGTAAGTAAAGTAAAGTGAAGTAAAATACTGTAACTGTAAGTAAAGTAAAGTTACATACTGTAGCTGTAAGTAAAGTAAAGTGAAGTAAAGTAACATACTGTAGCTGTAAGTAAAGTAAAGTAACATATTGTAGCTGTAAGTAAAGTAAAGTAAAGTAAGATACTGTAGCTGTAAGTAAAGTAAAGTAAAGTAAGATACTGTAGCTGTAAGTAAAGTAAAATAAAGTAAAGTAAAGTAACATAATGTAGCTGTAAGTAAAGTAAAATAAAGTAAAGTAAAGTAACATACTGTAGCTGTAAGTAAAGTAAAGTAAAGTAACATACTGTAGCTGTAAGTAAAGTAAAGTAAAGTAACATACTGTAGCTGTAAGTAAAGTAAAATAAAGTAGCATAGATAGATTAAATTATTTCTAACATGAAATATGCCAAAATATAAAATCCAAGCAGCGGGATTGTGGTCTATGCATAGAAATGACACTAGTTAACACACAGCTGTATATGTAAAGCTCGTGGGTTTAATATGGCAATTTTCACCAGCAGATAGAATCAACATAAGGGATTCAATCCAGCTATGTAAAATATATGCACCACTTAGAGATCAGGACACTATAAAATACACTTCTGATTCATCAACCCCCGTAAAGTGTTGCTCATCGCACATCTTCAGATAGAACATGAACACTGTCTCATTAGCTTTAGTAGTGTACAGCATCAAAACCAGAGGCTGGGCAGCAGCACACTGGGCTTTCATTGTTGCATTGGTAAAACACATCCACATAAAGACACCGCCACGGGCAACACATCGTCATATAGAGACAAATACAGAACACTGTTTGTTTGTGGGTACAGTATGTGAAGAAAAGTCTGGTAATCAAACAGGTAGCATGTTCGACACATGGATCATACTACAACACAGTATATATGCAGTAGCAGTGAGCGGATATCTGACAAACTGGACTCTAGCTGTGTTTCTCGCTTCCTGTCTTGCGCCCTATTCACAGCTCTGCTTATGTGTTGATGAGTGTGAACAGACTCTTCTCCGTGTGGAGAGGCAGAAGGCGAGTGCGATGCCATTTTCGGCGCTCGAAACACATTGTGGCGGTGGTGTTGCTTGATGCTTGCTCCCGTGCCCAGGAAGCGTGCATATGCTGATATAATAAGCACGTGCACACTACTCCAAAGAATAAAATAAAATAAAATAAAATAAAACAAAAAGCCCTGTTGAAGTTTATGCAAAACTGAACGATTCTTCAGACGGACTGTGGGGTTTGCAAATGTTATAAAAGTGGTTTTTCATCCATTTACAGTTCAACCAGTAAAGATGTGTTATGATACCTCCTACTAAAACTGAGGAAATATCAGTAGCCCCAAATAGAGGATAACAGTACTTCACAGAGAAAGAGCACAACACACATTTTCAGTTGTAAACTGCCACTAGGCACATTTTGGGAAATGAAGAGACTCTAAAAGGAAATCTCAATATTACAATGAAGCAGCGTGTACGTTGTCGGCAGTGGGACACTATTATCTAAAGGAAAGTCTCAAAGAATGGACGGCTCATCCACATTGGTATCTTGCACCACATGGACATCTAAAAAATGGAATCAGTTCCCGGTGGTGGTTGCAAGGATTAAAACAGTCTGGGTTTTAGGGGTAAAAACTGTACATTTACAACGTAGATATACAGTACTGTAAAACAGCCTCATATTTGAAAACATACAGTAGTTCAACACATTTAGTGTAAATGCATATGTGAGCAAGACGACACAAAAAGTTCCCAGTTTTCTTCAATCTACTTTTCTTTCCTTATGTCAGATGTACCATCCTGCATCCTAAAAAACCTGGAGCCACAGCAGCTTGCTATCAACCTCCTCCTGCTATTGTTAATGTTAAATAACACTGATCACTATAAAAGAAAAATCAGCAGGAAATGCAAGCATTACAGTTCCACACAAGTGTTGCAGTTTTTCTTCAGTTTAAAATAAATCATACAAAAATACAATCTGTTGTGGTCCCTTGTCATTTGTAGTGCAGTGTCCGCAGTGAGCGTATAACTCACACACACTCAGTGGCTCATAACTAAGTGATATCTGACTCTTTTCAGATAGTGCTGAGTGTTAAACAGTCCTAAGCCCCAGGCTCCAAGCCTTGGGGAGTTGGTCCGTCACCTCCCTGTGTGGCTCAGCTGCTCCGCAAACAGACTGACTCTCCACAGATCATCACTCTTTCTCCCATAGGTCGCCCTCTATCTTGCTCCTCGTCCCGTCTCTCAGGTTATCTGTGCAGGTCTCCAGGTAGTTAAATTAACGAGTCCCTATGATCCTACGTTGTCCTCTGAGCTCTCGGGTGGTGCTGGAGGCTCCTCTGCCGTGGGTGACTGAGCCCCTCCCGGACCATCTGAGCACAAACCCAAGAAGACACACTATGAATTATGTTGCAGTTTCTTTCAAGAGAAAAAGAGAGCCTCAGAGTGCCAGAGGCTTTTGTTGAACAATACCACAGTCAGACTGCTGCATCACCTCACATTGCCTTTGTCTGGGTCAAAAAGAGACACACACACAGACACACACACGCACATACAAAAGCACAAGAAAGCCTATGCCCAACAGCCAGCAACACAATATGTTGTGCACCTGCATGAGAGGAAGTAACTCCATACCAACAGGTGGCAGTAGTCTGCATTTGTCACTAAAAAAAGGAAAGCTTAAGTCTTTAGAGACCATAAGATTTGTTGTTTTGGCAATGCTACTACGACCATGTATCTGTTTATTTCTTAGTCTCTTTATTAGAATACAAACAGCTGTGGAGTGAAGAACTCCGTACACTTACCCTGACTTTGCCCTGTACCTTGTAAGTTGCTTTGGATAAAAATGTCTGCTAAATGTAAATGTGAATAAAAGAAAAACAAAAATATTAGAATAAAAACACCTTCTGTGTGGTAAACTGACAAATATTGAGTCTGATCTCTACACTAGAGGTATTTTATTACAGGAACACTGAGAGGTAGTAGAAGACATATCAAATCCGATAAGAAGTTTTTTTTTTTTTAGAGTTTCTTCTTTAAGAGACTGCAATAAGTCCAGCAAGGACCTGGCATGAGACAGCTTCATCTGAATGCAGAGTTGATCCCTCCACAATCGGAAGAAGCTTGATCAGGAACAGTCTTAGTGGAAGAGGAGCTGCCAAGAAACCACTGTTTGTGTTTGTGTCTTTAGTTAGAATATAGTCAAAAACTGGAAGGAGCTGTGAGAAAACTGATGGATTTTAAACAGTACTTGCACTTTTCACTTCAAATTAAACTCGCAGGCTGATAACAGTTTTACTTACAAAGTAAATATAATAATAAATAAAAAAAAGTTAACTTGTGTGCTTTACCTTTGACGGACAGCTCAGCCAGTTTAAGCGGCAGGTCGCCAGGGTTTATGCCCGCTGGAGACCCTAAAATATCAGGGAGGGCGTTTCGCCTCCCTGAACGCCCCGAGGAGGCAAAGTCCAACACTGGCTCTACTTCAGTCATCTCAGGACCCCTCTACAATAAAAGAAGTGCAGAGAATAATGTTACCTTTCCCCCAGATTTTAAAAATGTGAACATGCGATGGAAACATTATTAAATTATGATGACAATGACAATCTAGGTTATGAGTGAATGCTGCCACTAATGGCTGCAGCTGCTCTGCTGATTTGAATGTTTGTTGTAATGTTTCTTTCTTTTTCTTATTTTTTTGTCCTCTGATGATTTAATAATTTTGGTAATAACTTTTGATATTTAATTTATGCCGTTATTGTAATTTTTGCTTTTATCTGTACAGTGACCTTGAGTTTCATGAAAGGAGTCCATAAATCAATTGTATTATTGTTATTATTATTAAATAAAGCATGATTAAAATATGTTTTATGTTTATATGTTTTCATTATTAGAATAATTATTAATACATTTTAATGTAGAGTGAGGTCATCCCTGAAAATCTTCATTTGCTATCTAGGTAAATTACATATTTTTACAAGTTGCCTTAATGCTTAACCATTAACACTGTTTTTGTTAGCATGCATGAGAAATCCTAGTAAGCTCTTAAAATTATACATTCAACCTGTTATTTTTCCCTATAAGCTGATGCTTATTGTGGTAATTTTTATGACATCATGTCTAAAAATTTTTAAATTTAGTAATATACAGCCCATTTGCCACCATTTATCTTGACATATCTCTGAACACAAATTATTTTGTGTTCACTAAATTAAGCGTCAAGGGAAAAAGATTTGTCACTGAAGCAGAGGATGTGTCTGTCTGGTCTCATGGCAACCAGCAGCTGGGAAGTCAGCTCCAGGCTACACTGGTGACAGGCAGAATTACATCCCTTGTCACACACAAGCAAAACACACACACACACACACACACACACACACACACACATACAGAAATACAGCAAGCCCCTGTTGCTATGGCAACAATACAGAAAAGCACCACTGGCAGGTAAACATATAACCTGAATCCATTCTCTCACTATCTCACTTTCTCTTCCTAATCTCCGTCCTTTGTTGTGTTAACCAAACCATTCTGTGGAACATGGAGAAAATCCCTTTTCCCATCGCTCTGTTTCAACAAAGGAATGACATGTGAGTTAGTGTGTGCACGCAGCTCTAAACTTGCACACACACACACACACTCACAATCTAGATCTCCAGAAAAAGGGACCCAGGTTGGCCATCTGTTAGCCTTAAGCACTCTTGTATCTTAGCCATTGAGCTCCTAGTGTATAAGCCACAGTCATGCTTTGTGGCCTATTTCTTTTAATAATCCAGTGAGTATAAACATATTTCCTGTAACACTATTACATAATCACATGTTGATAACTCATCTTATGACTTTGCACAAGAGAGGAATAACTGCTCTGGTCAGGGCATTGTAAACTGTATAAAATGCAGTTTTCTGTGGCTTTGTTGATAATGAATGTAATAATTAATTATTGATGTCAGACTGCCTTTGCTCATTTAATCCTGTGCCTCTTACACACCCTTATGAAAATATGGCTGGAGTTATTGGCAGCATTTTGGATATTGAGTTAAAATGATGTATGATCATTATTATTAGTACGACATTTTTTATTGTACTTTAATTTCTTGATTTTTAACCTAGGTAACTTCCCCTTCCCCTTACCCTTTTATTTGCTAACTCTGGGAAAACAAGAATGTTTTTCTGCATTTTGTCATAAGTTAATTAGCTAACCAGCTTAGTTAACTTGTTTGGCTACATACTTGCATATTTTTAGTTGTTACAACATACAATCCATGCAGGTGAACTTCATTCTAAACACACAATATATACCTTTAAGATACATTATATTAATCAATTTTAGCATAAATCTATTTTATGTAGGCTATTTGAACTGCTAGTGATGGAGGTATTGTCAGTTTTCTGGCCTGTTAATGTTCACAGACAATGATAATGATGATGATGATAATAGGCGAGCCATTACCCCCTGCATTTAGGTATGTTTTCAAGCTGAATTCTATGCTAGAATAGCTTTGGGCTTTTTAAAACTATTGCATTGTATCCTGAATGATAAAACCACTCCAGTGCTCTTTAGGTCTATGAATTAAAGTGTTGTGTTGCTGCTCTGTAGTCACAATATCAGTAGGACTGTACTGTAGGTGTCCAGGGAATTCAGAACATTGTTTCCCTCTCAGGCCCCACATATCAAAGCTGCTCTTTGTCCTGAATCTAAGGCCATGATTCAACTAAAAGTCAGGAAACAGAAGTTTAATCAGGTCAAGCAGCAGAAAGAATTTTTGCGAAGCTTGTCCACTCGTCTGGCAGGCTTGTGAAGCTAAAAGGCTTTTACTATTAATCTGATCAATTAAAACTTGGCTGATATATTGACTTGCTGTAATGTCAGGTCTACGGTATACTGACCTTTTATCTAATACCACATACCAGCCACAATCAGCCACTGCGGATGTGGCAGCTTCAAGTATGAAGTGAGAGGATTTTCCTCCAGAGCTTTAGGATTTTAGTCTGTAAAAGCTGCAGTAGGTGCTGCCTCAGTCATCTTATCAAAGCTGTTCTGCAGCAAAAAAAATGGTCTTTTTTTGCACTTTTTAGATAATTATTAACAAGTTCAAAGCTTTCTGTGGCTTAAATCCCAAAATATCAGTGTCAATAACAGCCTTGGCACAGCTACACTGGACCAGTCCTAATTAGAACATGGGTTTGGTAATTGTAATTTAGACATCGGATTAGGCACTTAACCCATGTGACAGCGACCCATCATCTGAACAGGTTTATTTTAGCCGATAATCCAACAACAGTCTAAATGGGATTATCTTGTCAAGAAAATTGACCTAGATACTATGATGCCCGAGCTGGCTCAGTCTGACACGGGAACAAGCCGCAGGTAAGTTACGCAACAAGGTTGAGTTATGAAAGTTTCACAGAGGGGCTGAGGTCAAGGGTTGTTTACAGACGGGGAGTGGAGACGTTAAAACAAGTAAAGATGTAAAAAAAAAAAGAGCTATCTTTATTTTTTCTTTTAAAACTGCAAACGTGACAGCTCTGCAGTTAAATAGGAGCTCATTAATGCTGCAAATTGCTACCTGCTATTTGCTATTTCTAAACACAGTGACCTCTATAATTTAGCAACAAATTATACCACATGTACTTGAAAGCTCCTCCATGTTGCGGGGCCACTGTGTAAATAATGGTGCAGCTAAAATTATCCTCTCATCTCTTGTGGAAATTAAAAAAGCCTTTCACCCATGTCGTCTCCTCTGTGTTCATCAGTGCAGGCGTGTGGTCTCACTGAACTTCCACAGAACACCACATTCAATGTCGAAGGGTAATTTTACTGTGTGCTGTTAGGACCACTGTTAGGACTACAATAGCACAGGGTATTGTGTCAGATCAAACCTCACAATGTTCTCAATGCTGGTGAGAGCAGCTCTTTTCAGAAGAAACCTTGCTGGCTTTTTGAGAGCACGCCAGTTATTCTAAATGGAAATACAAGTCCAAGGTCCCTCAGCAGCAAAGCTTTTCTTAACATTTTTACTGACAGTGAATGAAGGCTTTCAGCACCATGGACAGAGTAAGAGAAAGAAAACCGCAAACAGAAAGAGATGCTGAGGGCTCAATAATTGGGACTCTGTGCAGCCAGGCAACCAACACAGATATACTGCCTCACTGTTGTTGGTAGAAAGTGTCTAAGCTGACCCCATTCAAGAAGCAGCCATGACAAAGGCTTGTGGAACATGACTAGAGACTTCTCAGATCAACCCTTAAACTCAGCATTGAACTAAAACACCAGGAATATCTTTCACTTTCACATTGGGATCACAGTGGGTTGAATATCATTCAGACTTCTACCACCTAATTACTCAGTGTAGAGCAGCAACAGTGCTCAATCATTTGTAATAACACCAAAAGTCTAAGAACATGTAATAATTTGGCTAGGATATCGTTCACCAAGTGCTGGTTTCACAACAATGCAATGATTGTAGTACTGATGTCAAAGAGATGATTTTTCACTATGTATTTTGTACAAATTGTTTAGCACTAATTTTGTAAAACTATCATTAAAATCAACAACTTTTTGTCCAGAACACATGTCGAATATTTAAAAGGGTTGGCCTGCACTAAAAACTATAGTATTGATGTCCCATGTACCAACCATCCCGTCTCCTGTTAGATACTTTTTTTCATGGCCACTTTGAAGCATAACAAAGATGGTGACAGGAAATTATGTCTTTTTTATTAGTTTTCTTCAAAAAGATCATTAACCATTGAGCTAGTACAGTTCGGAATTGGTTTTATGGTCATATTAAATGGTCATAAATGTTCAATAAATAAAATGCTAGCACAAAATGTGAGCCTAGGCAGTTATAAAAATATCAGCACAAGTACGCCGTATCTGTCAAAGCTTTCTTCTCTTCAAAAAAGAGACAATGATAGATATCAGTTCTCTGAGCCAAGCAGCCTGGCCCTGCCTGCTGCCTGAGGCTGACCTCTATTCTGCTTCTCATCAGTCTAACACTCACAGTGTGAAAGCCAGACAGAAGCAGCCACAGTCACAGCACAGATTACAGCTTAATATAGTCTGTAAGTTACAAATCAGTGCATTGACAACAGTAAGTGGCACTGGTTCAGTTTAACATCATCACATTTTCTCATCATTTATGGCATCATTTAGAAAAATCTTTAACTCCAAATGGACAAGTCGTAACAGTAGATGTTTTCATGCTCTTTCACTCTCTAACACATTTTCCTGCTCAAGGAACGAGGAAGCGAGAAAAGCAGTAGATTACTTTCCTTCACCAGCCGCATCATACTAAATCCAACCCCTATACAGTATGTCCACCCAGAGTGTGCTGTCTTTGTGCTGTATCCCTGGTATTAGTCAGTCAAGGAGACTGTGGGGGTTTAGGCCAAAAAATTGCCTGCTTGCCTCACAAGGAACTGCAGAAGAAATGATGTTAACACAGCTGGCGCAGACACAAGAAGTTTTAGATGAATAAATAATGCCTGGGATTAAGTCCCTCGCTATTTTTAGTGTCTCATACCCTGTGATTATTCCCAGTCATTCTCCCCACTTTTTCACTATCATCCTAAAGCTTAACATGCTCTAGCTGCCATGGAAACTGCACCATTGTTATAAAGGCAGCTATATAGTGGAGGAGGGTAGCCAAGGAAGACACAGACTATCTTTATGCTGCACTGGCCTTGCTTATTTCTATTATTTTAACATTCAGTTACTAGATTGCTGCTATACATATAAGCATTGAAAATAATTCAGAAACACGATACAAAATGGTAAAGAATGTGGTATGTAAGTATCATTTAAAAACATCTTTATAAAATCAGGTTTCATAGACAAAAGACAGGAGATATATGGGGTAACTGAGAAATAATGTCAAGAAAGGAAATTAACAGATGCACAGAAGGTCATGCATATGAACAAAAGCTGGAAAGTGAAGCACGACTCAGATATCAGCAGTTGATTTTCAAAAGCTGTGTATTTCTTCCTGAGCAGCAGCAGAGCGATAGAGAGAAGCAGAGAGGTGAGACTGATCTAATGAGACAGCGTGATCACAGCCCCCCTTAGATTCAAAAACATCCCGGGCAGATCTTGCCGTCTTTTCCGCTGATCTGCGCAGCCCTCCTTCTTAGTATGGCTGCCTGCTTGCTTTCATGTATCAGAAGCTAGTAGTCGCAGACAAAAAGACATCAACGCAGACTTATACTTAGAGACAGGTCTGGACACGTACAGTGTTAACTAGAATGTCTCGAAAATAAAAGACATTTCTAGGTCTGTTATTAGAAATCAGCCAGTTAATGTGATAATGACACTTTCTTAATCCCCTTAGGGAAATTCTAGAGGAGAGCTGCATTGAAAGCACTAAGGTATCGGGGGTTCAGTGTCTTGTCCAGCGACACTTAGACATGTGGGTAGGAGTCGATCCACCATCTGCCCTACTAACAGATCAACAGTTGCTCCTGTGATGTTCACAAAATCAGATGTATAGATATTTTCTGAACATTATTACTATCCATCTTATCACGTTTAGGGTCTGGTGAAGGTCTAAATTATGCTTCCCATCCAATTAATTCTTGGGGAATCATTCAACTGAAACCCTTTGAGCAGTTTTCCAATCCTTAAATTATTTCACACGCCAAAGCTCTGCAAACGGTCCTTTAGTCAGAGAGATATTGCTAAGGATAATGTTTTCAGTATGGTGCCATTTAAGGCCTTTCCAAAGCTAAAAATCATGAGCAAGTGTTGGCTAAAAATGCATTTGCTCTTAGACACACTTAGACAAGCTGACAGTGGTACATGAACACACTGCAAAGCCAGCTAACTTGTAATAGTTATGTTCTATGTCTTATGCCATGTTTTTAAATAAATTCATAAATCCATAAATTTGGGAAAGAAGAACACCTAGGGCTTCAACAAAACTGTGTTTGCTCAGCTCAGGACTTCATCCTCCACCCTTAAGGGGCTAATGCTATTTAACACATTTAAAGGGGTATTCCAACCTAAATAGTTTGTTTAATTGGTGTTCTTTACTTCTGTGTGCACTGGAAAACTCATTGATTCAAAAGCTACTTATTGGGGGTTAAATCAGTTAAATGTTTTTTTTATTCTAATATACAAAACAAGACAAGGAGAATCGATTTTACATTTTACATAACCTCATTCTGTTCAAACTCACTATGAAAGTCAATTTAAGAACATTGTCCCAATGCAAAAAAAAAAATTACAATCACTCACTGATGTCATTCAGCTATACTGTTAAGTACACACTACACAGGTCCAAAGAGCACCTCTTGTTGCAGTGCTTCAAATAGCACCTAAAAGCAAACCACCCTCTCTGTAATTAACTGCATTTAATAGCCAATAGCAACAAGCCATTACAGGAAATTAGGCCGACAAAGTGGCCTCCATCTTGCCAAATATGAGACAGATTGAGCAGCTTTTCATAAGGGTCAATCACAACAACAGAGTACCCAGCTATTTACAGCAATTAGCACACTTGACAGAGAGCTGCAAAGAATAGCTGTCAGGCAGCGCTGGCAGAAGCCTCCTGGATGATTTGCACAACAGAACACATTGAACAAGAACAGACTGTTACGGGGCACTGATTCTTCACTAATTCTGACCATGCACAAGTGGGCCCCATAAGAAAGGTCAAACATGGGAAAATGACCTTGTCCTAACCCCTACAATAACAATGCCCTATTTTTGCCTGGTGGTAGCAGCACATGCGGCACCAGCGTTGCCACATTGACACATCTCTATGCTGTGAGACTAATTAGACTGAGATAGATTGCTGGCCTCTGACTTTTGTGTTTGGTTCGATCACTGAACTTTATAGAGGAAATTCATTGATTTTCTGAATGCAAATCAGACTACTTGTCCACAGCAGCAGCAGTAGTAGTAGTAGTAGTAGTAGTAGTAGTAGTACTGTAAACTTGCCTTTCTTGGGCTCGGGAAGGAGCTTGTTAAGTCACAGAAAACAAACCCAGTAATGTCAATCAGGGTTATCTCAGCTTGGGTGTGGAGACTGCACATTCATAAAGGAAAGCCAGAGTTTCCAACTGGGCATGTGGAGTTTGTTAAGCATTGCTGTTAACAAGTAAGAGAAGGTCTAACAGAATGACACTACTGAATTTTATTATGGGACATGTAGGATCACCATTACTGGAGGGTGACCAATACGAGGAACCAAGAGCAAGATATTTCTGTGTTGGCTGCATCAAATTCTGTTGCAAGTTCCCCAATGTTATAAAAGAGCTAAATTAAATCTCTGGAGCACTATTAATAATTGAGACTGTAACACATAATGAATGAATGAATTTAAAAAAGACTAGGAACAACTGACACATTGACAAATACAATAGAACTTTTGTGACATTAAATGTCGTATTCATATCATTAAGTAAGCTATATTAAGAGGGCTTAATCGAAATTAATTTAATTACACCTTAAATGCAAGCATCTAATAGCACTATTATTATTAGGAGTGCTGAGTGCTTGAAGCAAGGAAGTTTTAAATATCTTTTGTATGCAAAACTTAATACTTTCATAGAATACTAATTGAATATCCTGAAAAATTGTTTATAGTGCAGCTTATTTGTCTGAAAATTTTGATACTGGTGCCAACATGATGAGTTTGTGTACCGATAAGAAGGTCGGTAATAGATGTGTTCAGTTGGTTGCAGCTGTAAGCTATCTCTCCGGGCTGTGTAAGCTGAATCTGAACAAAATAATTATACCCAGAATTACCCTTGTTCTCTGAGTCATAAATCAGTCAATTATTCACACGCAGGCATGATACCTAGAGTATTTTTACAATAAATGTGGCTTCCACTACCTGAGAATATTATTACCGCCGGTTTCTATCATCTACAAAAGGTTGTAAATCTGTTTAGATAATCAGACTCCATAGAACTTTTTTACAAAAAGTACAATAACAATAATAGTTTTTACATCCATAGTACATGTCTGACCAGCAGCCTGAAACAAAACTATACTCAATTTCTCTTCATATAAATTGGATAAAACACAAAATGTTAAAAAACACAAATGTAACATTTTCATAAAAATCATTTGTCACTTGCATTGTTTCAGTATGTTTTAGTTCTTTACTAGTATGAGCTGTTCAGAAGCCAACATGAGTAGAGTAAATCTACTCTTACTGTCCAGCGTGCCCTATACATGACACAAGGAGGCCTGCGTGCGTGTGTGTGTGTTGCCATCACATCAATATTTTAGCACAAAGCCTGTTGGTTTGAAGAGTGTAACTGAGGCCTTCATCCACCCCAGGTGCTTCCCAAGCTAGACCATCACGTAGTCAGTGAAGCAGCTGAGGTGGCTGCAGCTGCACGTGCTGCTCCTGCACGCTGCCTACCACCCACTGGCCTCTGGCATTTCTCTGACAGCCTTGGCAAATGGGGCACAGGCTGAAACACACAAACACACACACACACACGTTCTGAAAAGCCAACACACACTCTGCCATCCTGCATCAGCAGAAGTGTCAAGCTCTTGTGTTGTGCTTGTGATTAAAGCTGCACTCAGCAATGGGGATAAAGGAGGGAGCCGCAACAGATGAGGATTTCATCTTCACTAGTAAAAAAACACTTTCAAACTATCAGGGACTTCCACTCATCTATCCATCCTCGTATTTATACACAAATCCAAACTCAACAGACAGACTTCAGACAGGGACTGACATCCTTTTCCTTGACATTTGCTTCAGCTCCTTCTGCTCTGGATATGTCCTCACAGTTGGGCTGGCCAGGAATACATCCACAAGGAGATTTCCAGGACCCTGATCAGAAGCCAAACAAATCCCAGCTAGTTCCATCCGAGACAATAGGTAATCTGAGATGCTGCCCAATAAAAAACCACTGTCATGCATGACGTCTCGTCATTCTCCACAAGAAGAGATGACTCCGAACGGCAACTATCTCCAGGAACAAACCCAAATACAAGGGCGACTAATCCAACATCCGATGGATGTTCCCATCTCGTCCCATCTCTGAATATATTGAATCTAGGGCTTCAACCATGTACTTTCATTGTGGATTAATCTCCCAGACTCATCGATTGATAAATCATTCAAACCTTAAAATATAGTGAAAACATAACAGAAATATAGGAAAATAGAAAAATCATAAGTTCCTTTTACCAAAGGTGTTGGTATCAAATTACTTGTGTTGTTTGACCAACATTTCAAGACTACGGATATTAGTTTAATTTCAAATAAGACCTAGCACCAAAGAATATTTGGGATTTTTGCTTAAAAAATACAACACAACACAACAAAAATACTTAAAAAGAAATGTAAAATTGTCATGGTGAAAGAGCTATGAGAAGACTATGTACAAATGTTTAGTGCAGTTTTAAATTTCTGAGGCCATTCTGGTTATTTTGAGACTCTGTAGAGGATGAATCTACACTACAAGGTGTGTATGCTGTGTTATTTAGATTTTCTAGTTGATAAAAAGGTTCAAACATTGCTCTCTTTCTGACATTTAAAGATGCAAACGTGTTAAGCTGCCAGGTGCAGAGAGGCATCTTCATCGAAAACCGCGCTCGATGGTGCCTATTGAAACTTAATTCAAACAGCAATAGCACCTCTCGTGTTGTTCAGCCTCTTCATTTGCCAATCAGCAGAACGAGCTCTTCACATGGTTGATGTTTGACAAACTGTTTCGAGATGCTGTGCCTGTTTCTAGGGCAGACGGCATTCCACGGGGGCAAAAAACGAAGCAGCTGATTTTATTGTGTGGTCTGACGCACTGCAAAGGTCACTGATGTGTGGAGTGAATGGATGCCTTGGGAATTACAATAAACCCTTTGTCTCCACAGAGGAACAATCTCATCTCACCTACTGTTCCCTTCCCATCTAATCAGTATGAAGGGGCCGTCAGCAGGAGTGATGATACTGGCGAACCACAGTCTTTTCCCTTGGAGCTGGTCAGAGGCATGCTGTGGTAGGTCTACTAAGTTATGCCGCCACCCCCTTGCCTCTAGTCGGGCTGGGCTGCTGTGAAAATGGGCACAGACGGGTTGAGGTCAGAACAGTCTAACACAGCTTCTTAGAGGACACAGGTCCCTCCTGTTCCTATTAACATCCTCCGTCCTCTACACCTCTGCGAACCATGTCCAGCGTCTTACACGTCCTCCACACCCAGGTGGCAGCAGAATTGAGTGGCATGTTGTAATGGCAGACAGATAAAAGTATTCCTAGCCAGATATAGGTCACAGTAAAGGGCAGTGGGCTTTACAGGAGCATCAGCTCAGACTTAACTCGTATAGGTCACTGGTCAATACAGACAAATAATGAATGTCTAGCATTTAGCCCAGCAAATTACTGCTTCAATCCTAAAAGTGGCGAGGCCCCTAATCAATTGGAATTAAATTGGCCACTGGGTGGTAAAATTGTAAGTGACACTTGGCGTTTATCTTTATCACTTTTCAGAAGCACTGAACACTACACTACAACACTACAATTGCTATTTTATGGCAGAAAGCACATCCACAACAACACATGTTCCCTCCACCTGTCATTATTAGTGCCTAGCACTACTTGACTTTAAGGGATTTAAACGTGGTTTGTCCACAAAGCCCATTTTATTTTAACCAACTGTGGTTTGTTTGTTTTAGATGGGCTGTAACCAACAGAGAGTCACTGAAATATCTAATCACTTAAGTCCTATTCTCTTCATAGGTGAGCTGTGGGGAAAGCTGCAAGGAGCAGTTAAATTTAAAGAGGATTGAAGACTGAAGATGGATGATTCAAAAGGGGCTATTTCCGTTAAGTTGACTTACAACATCCTGTAAAGGTGATCTTAGGAACACTCTGAGGGAATTCCTTCAAAATTGGCACAAATACATGGGACACAAATACAAGACAGTCAGCTCTTCTCTGACAGCTATGTGCCTCTCTCAACCGAGGAGGTGACCTAATGCATAATCCACCGCTAACTTACAAAGCAGTTCACTGTTGTTCAGCCGGTCTCAACACATATGAGTTGGGCGACCATCAAAGTGTTAACAACAATGAATTACAGAATGAGCCAGCTTCTCCACGCCTTTTGGGTGAGAGGTGAAACATCTTCAACGACTTGAAGCTGAGTCCATTTGCTACGGGACGGCAGCTTTGGGATAATGACCCGAATGACTAAGAATCTTCACAGATGAACTGATGAGATTTTGTGAGTCTGAAGTCAGTGGTCACAAGCTGCAGTGCTTGGCAGTTTGTGTTTTCCTCTGCAAAAAAACTATATTTATTTAAATTTTAGTCCAGAAAACAGAAAGCTTGCTAGCTACAGCTAATGTCTTTACAGTGAACAGTCCAACACCGGATATTTGTCGTGAGTCAACACTAATCGAAAAACCATGGTCAGATTTGCACTTGTTTAAGTTCACCTGAATACACATTGTGTACATCTGCCGGTGTTGGCTCTTTAATGAGTGTTCGATAAGGGGATTAAGATAAGATGCTCACTAGCAGCTCAGATTATAGGTAAAGCAGTTACTGGTTTGCTGATTACAGTGGCAGCCTTTGTTCCTTGATAAAGATAAAGTTGACTCTGTCTGTTTAGTTTAGTTACTGCTAAAAGACTGAGCAGCAGCCACGTCTGGCACCTCTGGGACTCCACAATCAGAATGGGTGGGAGGAAGGAACACGGCGCGATGTCATCATCTGTCTGCCATCGTCTGTGTTAACACACAGCGGCATGAAGCCTGGTTTTTAAAAAAGATCAGGGTGCAGAACTGGAGCAGATGATAGGATAGTCAGATGATTCACATAGCAGAAGAGACTGCCAGCGACGACTGTATGAGCAATGTATCTTTACTTTGCATGACAAAACTACTGCCAGTCTTTGAAGATTCCAGGTTTATTACTATAAGAGATGCATCTGTTGTTATGTCTGGTGCCCACTTTCAGTCCTGGGTCGGATCAGATTGGTTTTATTCCAAGCTTGAACTCACATAACGTAAAACCGCACCAAATATGACTTTTTTGTTTAAAGTCCATAAATTTACTGTTTGTAATGTGCAAAGTCACACATGGTGTGACAAACTGACATAAAACAATTAGTATACTCCACAATTCCACTAATTTTTAGGAGGATTTTAGCCCCTTTTAGCTTATTATTTTTCCGCACTCAACAGTGTTCTGTTTTTCTGTTAAGATAAATCTGTTGTGTGTTACATTCAGCTCATTACATTAGATGTGTAACACACTTTCCATAACGTCTATCTATGGTGATACTGCCAGAGCTGTTTTTAAAGCCAGTCATGCTGCCCCCATGTGACAACAAATAATTTGATGCAGCTTTAAAGTAATATTTATTATTATAATAATACTGTAATATTATTTTTTGCATGCAGATTTAGATTTGTTTTCCTAACTGATATTGAACATTACTGACATAACCAACAGTCATGTTATTAAAGCAATTACTTTTCTAATAATTGCAATGGTCTGCTATTGTAGTGATAGTGAAATCACTGAAAAGTTAGCACGAGCAGTGAGGGACAGATAGGCTGGAACTGTCCTTAATCCAAGACATACACACAATCCCACAGGACCACAAGACCCAAATATCTAAGGAAAGTTCTCCAGCAATACTCTGACTGTGTGACAGGTGAAACACCACAGTAACCAGCCTTAAAATCAACACCGAGAAATGAGACAGATCTTCAGATATGACCTCATGGTTATGTAATTAACATAGGGTGAAAAGAAAAAATTGTGCTTTGGAGCTAAAATGAATATTAAAAGTAAGGAGCAGCTGCTGGGACCTCAGCAGATCCAGGCTTCATTTTTTGTGTATCATTTTCATCACAGGCCACATTGGAGAAGACAAAGGTTACAGCCACTACATACGTGACCCCTGTTCTGTACTTTTTCAGGAACACCCTCGACTAATATACATGTATATTTAAGGGCTCGCCACCATGTTTATCATGTTGAGAACACCGGCATAGAACAATTGTCAGCTTTGGCCTTAACTGCCTTTTAATCCAATTCCTGTTATATATCTATGTGAAGTAAAAAACTCATTAGCTGGGAGCTTGAACGTGTCAAACCTTAATGCTGGGCCTAGGCTGATATGAAGGTTACAGTTCCTGCATCCTGTAATAAACCAAAGCAGACAGTGCAGCTGTCATGGAGCTGTCTCTTAGCAGTCAGTTGCATTTTCCTATTCAGCTGATGCACTGGGTGCTGTGAGATCATATGGAGGTGACAGGTAGGCTGCTGGAGTTGACTGTAGGCTGCTGCCAGCCTGTTCCTAACATCTGCCGTATCGTACTGTTAAAATGTAACGGCTGATGTCAAAGGCTGGGTTTGGTGTTTGCAGATAAGGCGATCACATGATTTCTTGGTTTAGCTCCTGTTGTTTGGATTTTTCTAAAGATCGGTTTTCAGTGCTGATAATGGCTCCAGCAGAGCTCACTGATTCCTCCCAGCACGCTTCTAATCTTCCCCAGCACTCCGTGCGTGTTGGAGGTTTGTGGATGTGTCGGCGCACAGCAACAGAAACCACAATCATGTCCTACCTGTGGAGCAAGACAGGTGACGGACGGTGCGTGCGTGTGCATGTGCGTGCGTGTGTGTGTGTGTGTGTGTGTGTGTGTGACACTCACCAACTGATTTCAGTGCGCTTCGCCGAGGGGGGGGGCAAAAAAAAGCAAAAGACAAAGAGTCCAAAGTTGGGACTAGCCGCCAGCCACCATCTTCAGCAGCGACGAGGAAGTGAAGGTGCGGAGCGTCAGGGAGTCCGTCAGGTGCGACACGGAGCGCGGCTTCATTACAGCGGACACCTCTCGACCCGCGGCGCAGCGGAGAAGCGGCGATGAGACCACAGGGACGCGGCGCTCATTCCCAGCAGCAACAGGGAGGAGCGTCAAGACGCACGCAGGTAGCGCACACCACCCCGGAAGACGGGGGATGTGGCCTTCAAAGTAAAAGCACGACATCTGTTCAGAAAGGAGAAGACGATGGCAAAGTAGCATTGATTCCTACATCGACGAGAAAAACAAAACCAAAAAAAAGTACCAGGATATGAATAGTGAAGAAAAATATAATACAGTCCATCACTTATATTAATATATGACTAAACACCTTCAGATGAAATTGTTTTCTGTTTTAGCTGATGAGTCACGCCACAACAAAATCAGTCCAGCAGCAACCACATCACCATGTAATAATGATACAATAAGGTTTAGGTTTTCTGCTTTTTTACTTGGAAATAACATACTTATAATCCAATGCACTCCAAGAGTGTAATTTACATACTCTTGAATACACATCCATTCAGTGAATATACAAAGCAATCTAATATTATTATTACTATGTTATAAGTAGTACTACTAGTCATATTGGGAGTAGAAGAGTTTGGGTAATGTTGTGATTGTTCTTGTCATTGGTTTTAGTGCCAGTGTGGAAAGGAGTTCTCTTTTTTGAACCTCGTGTTTTATTTTGAAGTCGTAGTCGTAACTTCCTGTGTGATTCTCTCTAAATGTCGCAGTTTTGTTTCGTCGCCGCTGCGCTCAGGTTTGGACTGTACCATTATCCCCTCACTAAAGGGGGGCACCATAATAACATGTTCAAATATTCAGCGGTGGAATCGCCTTGTCACCTGTCGTTTGATTGAATCCTCTCACTCACTGATTTGTCCTCAGTTGCAGGTTCTACAGGTAATTAATGTTAGCTGTAACCCATACGTATTGTAGCTGTCACTGTCTTAAAACAGAAGGTTAACTAAAAGAAAAACAGTGGTCTGAGAGCTGAACGCTCCTGAACATCCGCAGCAGACTGATTTCGTTTTTCTTGATCCTCAGTGTTGTAATATGCGTCACTGCCAACAGGTTAAAGAAGCACAGGGCAGTAATATTGAACGGGTTGTATTGATCTACTACTCATGACTGAATAGGCCAGAATGGGAACCATCAAAGATAAGAAACAGAATTATGATCAGTTGGACTAATATCATTAATATTATTATTACTAATCACTAATATTACCATTAAACTGACCAGACTGCTTATTCATCCGTTTATTAATGGAAACATTATTCTGATTTGTTGTAATGGTATTATACATGTGCTGCTCGTTAGACTGTAGGAAAATCAGTGTGTGAAATAGTTTCATCTTTGCACTGGAGCTGATGACTCACAGGTGAACACCTTGACTGTGTTTCTGAAGGTCAGACACGAACAGATGGAGGTTTGCCCATGTTGCTTTAAGCTCACTGTCCTGATACTCACTGTGTGCTGATACTGCTGAAACTACACAACTGTTATTACTGTGTTGTTGCTATGTGGCCACGTCACTGGGCCTCACATTGGCTTTGTCCTCAATAGACCAATATAATCGTGTGTTAAAATATATTAGACTATGCATAGTAATTACCACTCAGAACTTTCCCACGAACCTCGTGAAGAATAGAAAATTACTCCTTAAAGTGTTATTAAAATACATATGAAATATTTTAGGCTTGCTTTGATTATCATTAACTTCAACAAGGCTGTCACCATGTGACCGAAATCTGTAATGACATATAAGTCTCTGGCAGCACACTTCTACGCGTTTTTACAAACTAAACATATAACAAAACACATGGTACAGTCATAAATTGATTTATCAGAAAAAAGAGAGATCTGTTTGTAGCCAATAGTCCAAACATAAGCTCTTCAATTTAACAAATCACTGCACAAGAAGAGAAAGCGTAGTAATACAACAGTTCTTTAATGTCACCTTTGATTACTTTCCTTGAATATTTCCATTGTACGTACTTTATGCTTTTACTGCATTTTACAACCATACTTGGTGACTTGTCAGGTTAAAGGAATTAGAGGAATTTACCATGAGATGCTTTTATTATTAACAGCTTACGGCCAAAGTTGTGACATTATCCAGAATGTCACAGAACCAACGATTAGATAAACAAAACTTAAAACAAAATTGTGTGCATGATGTTTTTTCTATAATGATCAGCTACCAGCGTGAATTAACTAGCAAACTGTATATAAAATAGTTCAGTGGGTGTGAAGCATAACAGGGATCAGAGCTGAAACAGGACGGCAATTGATGACGGACAGGTGTAACTGGATGAACGCGTTTCCCAGATGTAGATGGCCAGACTAGTAAACTGAACCGATTTTAAACATGAAATATAATAAAGTTGTATGTAATGCATGAGTTACCTGAGTTACATAAAACGCATTTGACCCTGAAGTATAATATATTAGAATTGAAGTGGTAAATTTTAGGACTGTAATAAATGGGTCGGGTTCTCCAAAACAATAGGATCATGTTTTTTCAGTATTCCCGGTAAATAATATGCAGACTTAACGTAACAAGTTGTGTGCGTTCCTGCCAGGCTTTTATTTTGGAGGAACTAGGCGGATTTCCGTCTGTTCCGTCTTCTTCAGACTTGACGACGTTCGTAGTTTCTTCCTGAACTTTTCAAGGTTTTGGGATTTTCACCGAAATTGGGAATTAAACCAAAATGGGTGCTTGTTTGGCACTGGGCTCCCTTGCCAGTTGTGTGAGTATACAGTTACCGCTCATACTGTTACTGTATTACCTAAACCTAGCATTTCACACATTGTTTTAAATCTCCCTTAGCGAGGTTTAGCTAACTTAACGAAGTGACATGTTTTGGTATCGACGACGGAGCGTCAGGTGAAACCAGCTTCAAAACGACAGATTCGACTGTTGCTTTCCGAAAAATGCATGTAAATGTGCAAAGTGACACATTTACATTCAATTTAACAAACTGAATGTGGTGACTAATTATTTAATACTAGTCACCATTACATTATTATTCGGCAAATGTCTCTCCTCCTACTCCTATAAACCAGATAAGTAACTCATGGATTTGTTAGGAAATGTTATGATTAAATCTTCATCTCGTATAAAGCAAGGCAGCATTTGGTCTAACATTTCTTTTAACAAATGTGTAGCTTGATTTACAGTTAAAAATGTTTACTGTTAGACAGTAAAATGTAGCGCTAACGTTACAGACAAGGCAAAATTGCCAGATTTTTCAATAAGGTTTGGTGGGACGTCAATAAGGTTTAATGCTGGGACGTCTTTGTGCTCTCCGAATTTATTTACAATAATCCTATATGTGGACTAATTACAGGATAATTAGTCTTTGAATGTTTTAGAATTTGTGCAATAAGATGATCATTTTGTTGTCAACATTTTTACACCTGTCAGAAGCGCTTTTCCGGGTTTTACTCGTGATGTGACCCCGCCCTCTGTGACGTAGTGTGAATCGCATAGTTCAGTGTTAGTCATTAGTTCGTTATTATCCATTATGCCCTATTTTATTCTTCTCTATCGTGTCAAACTCTTATGGACTCTTCACATTTAATATTTTACAGCATTGAATAATCCTGTTGAAGACACATTAGTGTTCAGGACCCATAGTACACTAAGGTCACACCTGTACACCTGCCCGAAGTGGGACGATCTCATTTAGACTGATTTGTAGAGATTAGTTCTCATTTTGACATTTTATTTTTCAACTTGACTTTATTGCCATCAAGGGAAATTGTTATCCAGAACACCAAAAAAAAAAAAACAAAGCTTCTTTTATAAGACAGCCTCATGATAAGCTAAACTAACCCTAAGAAGTTGAATGTTGTCTAAACAGGCAGTGTATGGTGTGGACCAGTGTGATCCACTGAAACTTGATTCTGCAGTGTTTACACCCAAGGCTTGTGTACCCTGGTGCGTTCTCGTGTTTAGTGAAGGATGGCTGATCTCAGCTACAGTCTCTGCTTCAGTGCTTCACACACCTCTCAGCAGTCTGCCTCTGAATCATGCAGAAATCCTCTGTGAGCCTGTTCACCGCGCTGGATAAGCTACAGAGAGAAATAGAGAGAGAGATTTGTTTTGATGGCAGCACTACTTGTAGGCCTGATTACTGCCAGTGTAAATCATCATTTTGTCTCTGCTTTTCTGGAACTGTCCACTAGCTGGAAAGCGGTTGCCCTGACAGCAGACACAGTGATGTTTATGTTTTTTATTTGTTTTTTTGTTCTCCCAGCCACAGGGATTTCAAGCCATGCATGCATTACCCTGATTATCCCCACACCCCAGAGCTTCATAAAATATGAATCTGAATGAATTCCCTGCTAATTCTTTCCCTCGCCTCTTCTCCAGGCATCGTGTTTGTGCGGCTCGGCCTCATGCCTCCTGTCGTCATGCTGCCCTTCAACATACAACTCTACCATAAGCCGCTTGGCTTTCTCCTTCCTGTTGCTGCTCGGGACTCTGGTCTCTGTCATTATGATTCTCCCAGGCATGGAAGAGAATCTTAAAAAGGTACATTAGATAACACTAGATTAGATCAATTTTAATGATCCATATGGGCACCACGGGTACTGTGAATAATCTTAAGTGTCACACTTACATTTTCTCATCCAAGTTGTCATTTCCAATTCAAGTACAAATATGAAAATAAGTCAGATTGGTTTCATAATGCGGTAACCCAGCAACAGTGATGTTGTAGAGTGGCACAGTAGGGTGCTTGGGTTGTGTGTTTGTTATCTTTCCTCCAGAAATCCCAGCGGAATCAATCTTTTCTTTTTAAGCTATTCCAAAGCATTCTATTTGACCCAGTTTAATCCTTGCCTCTCACTATTTCCTTTCTGTGCTTCCACGTTATCAGATTCCCGGTTTCTGCATGGATGCCACGTCCATATCTGGTCAGGTGAACTGTGACGTCATCGTTGGCTACAAGTCAGTGTACCGAATGTGCTTCGCCATGACCTGCTTCTTCTTCCTCTTCTCCCTCATCATGATCCGAGTGCGCAGCAGCAAGGACCCCCGGGCCTCCATCCAAAATGGGTTTGTACTGCAGCTTCAGCACCACAACTCTGAACAATGAGGAAACGCTGCTCTCTGGTGGCCAAACATGTATACTGTACAAGACTATGTTAACGTTGAGACTGAGTTCATGTTCTGAACATACCTGGACTAACCCTTCCTTTTTGTTTATCAGTTTCTGGTTCTTCAAGTTCCTAGTGCTGGTTGGTATTACTGTGGGAGCTTTCTTCATCCCAGATGGCACCTTTAATACAGGTAACCCAGACAAGTACTAGTCAGTCCCTCCAGGATTTCACAGGCATTTTTTTGGATTTGTTGCAGCTTCATGGCAGCTTTTCAATGCTTGTTTTTAGTTTGTTCAGCCATTGTCTGGCTGTGTCTCAAAAGTGATGACTTCTGTGGGTAGTACACACGGGACAGTGCATGCCCACTGCACAGAGCTCTGCTGTTAACCTTCTTAATATTTCTTCCATCTGCTCAGTGTGGTATTACTTTGGCATGGTGGGCTCTTTCATCTTCATCATCATCCAGCTCATCCTGCTGGTGGATTTCGCTCATTCCTGGAACCAGTCCTGGCTGGAGAAGGCAGAGGATGGAAACTCCAAGTGCTGGTATGCAGGTACTGTAAAAAGGCAACACAATTTAAAATGGAGGCTTAGTAAAATGGATTTTATTGGACTACTGCACAGAAGCAGACCATAATTAATAGATTTTATTTTAAAATTTTAATTAAATGTATTTTTACACGTGCGTTTTCCCCACAGCTCTGTTGTCTTTCACCATCATCCACTACGCCTTGGCTTTTGCTGCTGTCGTGCTCTTCTACGTATTCTACACCCAGCCCAGCGACTGCACAGAGCACAAGGTCTTCATCAGCCTCAACTTGATATTCTGCATCATTGCGTCCATTGTGGCTATTCTTCCCAAAGTTCAGGTAACATAGACTTCAGAGGATTCATTTTGACATAGCATGAATATTAGCAAGAAATGAGGCTCAATTTTCAGTCTAGAAGACAAGCTAGTATTTGATTCACATCAGTTGTCCCAGCTGTTAGGACTAAATAGCCAATGAAGAACCAGCAAGGAGAATTTAGTTTTACAGTATGGTGGTTTCATCCAATTCATTCTATCCCACACCTCCACAGGAAGCTCAGCCCACCTCAGGCCTGCTGCAGGCCTCTCTCATCTCTCTCTACACCATGTATGTCACCTGGTCAGCCATGACCAACAACCCCAGTAAGTCCAGTCAGTGGGAGTCACAACACCACTGTTTATTATCCAGAATATAATATCTGACATTTACCTGACTTTCCAAACGAGAGCAAAGGAGACGTTTGGTAAAACTGGGGGTCCGGGTCAGTTTCTTTTAAAAATTACTATTATTATTATTTTAATTTTATTTATCTTTAATATTGTGTATTTGCCAGTTGAAATCTGATCAGGTAGTTACATAAACCTACCTTGATTTGATTTTTAACAAACACATTGAAATAACAGCTTTATTTTATTTATTTAATATTACACATTTTATTGTTTAACATAAAGTATTTATTTATTTTTAGTTATAGTACCATGTATATGCTTATTACCAAATGGAGTATCTAACCTGTTCGTGCCTGTAAGACTCAGCATTGGGCTCCATACTCGCATACATAGCAGTGCAGGCTGATATCACCAGTAAAAAATGTGGATGCGCAAGGTCTGGAAAACAAAGAACATACATCAAACCTCTTCGCTCAGTGTATGTGTTTCATTTGAAATTTTATTCATTAACGTTGATCATGAAATCATTCTGTTAATTGGCACGTATTTCAGTAGTTCTATAGAGAACTAGTGAAGGCAAATTTTACACATCAAATGATTAGTTAATGGAGAAAAAAATCATCAGTTGCTGTTGGAAACAAAGTAGTTTAAAAGATCCACCTCCTCAACTACTGTACAACAGTAAAATCCCGCTTTTATATGAACATAAAAATTTTTTGGTCACATCTGTTATATAGTCAACTGTTGATGCTTCTGTGTGTGTGTGTGTGTCTGTGTGTGTGTGTGTGTGTGTGTGTGTCTCTGATCTTAGACCGTCAATGTAACCCCAGCCTGCTGAGTTTGATCCAGTCTAGCAGTCCAACACCAGCACCAGGACCCGCTTCTCCCACCCCAGCACCTGCAAACATCCAGTGGTGGGACGCGCAGGGCATCGTGGGATTGGTTATCTTTTTGTTTTGCACTCTTTATGCCAGGTATTTACTGCTGTCATGTTTCTTTGTCCAGTTTACTGCAAGAGAGGCACACAAACGTGCACAAATCATTTTTAAAAGCAGCCAAACTGCCTTCAGTTATAGTCAGTTTTAGGTTAGGTTCTTCCAAAGCAAGAGAGAGACTGTGACTGAGATAAAAATAAGCTGCTTAGTTTTACCTTACATGCGAGTAGCTCCACCTTTCTACTTTTCAGTTCACTCAGGTTTTAGAACAGCAAAATGAAAAATGTCCAAATACCTTTAGCCACATGTGGATAGAACATAAGTGTACTCTGACTAGAAACCAGACATCAGATAATATAGCATTAAAATCAGAGCATGTCGCATTTGATTTGATGAGCTTACAGATGAAGACAGATAGAGCTGTGTATACTCTCATGTTTTCGAGGTGAAGGGTCATGTGACTTAATGCGTTCTCGCCTGCCGCAGCATCCGCTCCTCCAACAATGCTCAGGTGAACAAGCTCATGCAGACTGAGGAGGGCCAGGGCCTGACCACAAACATTGAGGAGGCCACGAGCGAGGACGGAGTCCGACGGGCAGTGGACAACGAAGAGGAAGGAGTCACATACAGCTACTCCTTCTTCCACTTCTGCCTCTGTCTGGCCTCCCTCTACATCATGATGACCCTCACCAACTGGTATCAGTAAGTAGCCACACTTTCTTTATCTCACCTTACACCTACTCAGGCTGTCTTTCATGCCAGCGCTGACTTCCTTTTACTCTCCTCCCTATTCGCCAGGCCAAACTCTAACTACCAGTTCATGCAGACCACCATGCCGGCTGTGTGGGTGAAGATCAGCTCCAGCTGGCTTGGCTTGGCCATTTATCTCTGGACCCTCTTGGCCCCGCTGGTGTTGCCTGACAGAGACTTCAGCTAGAAATCAAAAAGCCTGCCAACATTTGGTTACTAGCCTAATCTGTATCTTGAGGAGAGGTAGCTTTTACGTTCTGCTTTATTGTTGGACTTTTTTTTCTTGTAAGTTCATATTTTAAAAAAACTAATAAGAAAATCTTTATCTCAGGTTTCTCCTGCACTGTTGAAAATATTACAGTTTAGAGCACTACATGCCTTTATATGCTGAGACCAAATCACCCTTGTGATTGTGAAATGTGGGATTTTGGGATGTTTTAGTTTTTAGTCACTATAATGTACGCTACATTAAGACTTTCATTTTAGGATTCTCTTTAAATTGTTTCCATTTCATGCAAAGGCTGTGTCCACATTTACTTCGTCTACTTAAATATTTTTACTACAGCTTAGTTTTATATCAGAAGTGCCTTATTTTCTACTTGCTTTTACAAGTTATTCAGAGGGACAACTGTTAAGTTTCCTTTATGAAGTTGCTCTTCAGTATATGTGCACTTTTTATTCCAATCAATAAAGTTGTGTTGAATATCTCTAATGAAAGTGTAGGTTATGTTTTTGCTCTGCAGGTGGGGCTGTTGTCCATCAGATCATGCTGGATTTGCAGTGTGCATGATCACTTTGGACTTAAGAGTATGTGTTGTGAGACATACTTTCTACAAAACTTGCTCTTCTTACATTCCTATATGCAGCACCTTTTGAATGGGTCCATGTTTTCTTCAGTGCCCAACACGATGTCATCAAGTCTGATCAGCAGGGATTTTAAAATGCTCTTTAAACTGCCCTCCCTCCATTTCATCACATGTTCCTGCTAAAATGTGATTTATTGTGTTCCTTCTGCGCAGGATTCCCTGGTGCAACACACACACATACACACACACACACACAAATTTGGCAAGTAATGTAGAGGGAATGTGCTTTTCCACTATCACAAGATCAGCATGAGCAGGAGTTGGGGGACTGAACACAACACTTCATTATACTTCACAATATTCACTCAAGGCTAGTGTTTGGGAAGAATGACAAATAACTGGCCTCTGAAGTTGCGCTCTGCAAATCCCTAATGCTGTAAATGCAACATTTCTGTGCACACTTTAAATTTTCTTGCACTTCTCCTGAATGTCATATCAGAAACCAGCTATACGGCATTACAAAACAAGTACTACAGGAGTGCAGTTTTTATGTCATGATGTATGAATGCATTAGTAGAACTTAATGCACCACATAAACCATATTAATGGATTAAACCGATACACCATTTGTATTGGTAGTACTTGTTTCTCTGTGCATTTTCGTTGTTTTGAACATGGTGCATTAGGACAAATGTGATGTCTGCACATCTAGCAACATTCACAAACAGAATCTAGTTTTCGACATAAAAACGATTTACTTACTTATTAATTAACAGTTGCTTTAGTCAGGGAATTGGATGTTGGAGTCCCTGCATGTTTTGTTTATGCAGGAAGAGATCTGAGCCAGTGTTTCCTCTCAGTCATAGGGTTGTTGACATACAGAACATCAAGCAGGCCAACATAGCCCTGGTTAGATTAGAGATCTGATACTGCCTGCTGATACATGTAGCACTTAACATTTGGTGGCTAATGACACTGAAGGCAGGGGAGCTGACACCTCTGCAGCACCTTGGCACCATCCCCAACCCTAACCCAGTGTGTGAGCAGCATATAGGCCTGCAGAAAGTTGCCATTTGATCTGCATTCTTACGGTCCACAGTGACAGCAGCAGTCCCTGGCCCAGCTGTGAGCAGCAGGCTGACCTAATGCGGTTACATAATCCTGATCAGTTGCTTAAGCCAGTTATAGCCTCATTGTCTCACCGGGGAGCTCGCCACGCTCCTCTGCTTGCTGTAGTTTGGTGCTCTGGGCTCTACCCCGAGGGAGTTCCTCCGTCATCCTCCTGGTTTGAAGCACCTGGATACCCAGGTGGAAAAACAAGCCAAACTGAGCCCTGGAACATGAAGGCTCTCAATGGGTGGCCCCAGTAGTCTTCATTAGTCAGCTGCATGATGTCGTGTGTCACACCTGTTATCACAGGGACAAACTAATGTGAGGGCACATTCCTGGAATATGATGACAGTGGAATCAAACTGTCCAAATGTTTACATTTTTCACCCTTTCACTATCAACACTGTCAGTTTCTTTTGACAGTTTGGTCTGTTAAAGCTGCAACAAGACCAACCTAACGGTGTCAAACAAACGAATAGTGCTAATAAAAGTGCGTGTCCACCACATGAACAATCCCAGCTGCTAGTTTTGAACATTTTAATTTTAATTCTAAGGATTTCTTTAGAATGTCACTGTAAAGCGGCGGCAGCCAATAGGAACGAGACTCGTGCAAACCGGAATTAAGGTGATTTAAGAAGCTAATGGGAAAAATAATGGCGGAGATGTGAACAACACACGTGAACATTATTAACATTACTGACTTATGATCTTATACTACACTGTATAGAGTAATCTATTATTTAAATGATGTTTGTCTTATCTATGCCACATTCACAGACTTTTGTGTAGAAGGTTTCGCCCGGAAATGCTATATATCTACTGTTTGGAGCCTTTGATGATGCTAGCGCGATAGCAAATTGCAGCATCAACTTTTAGTGTTTTGTCCCACTACCACCGAAGAATCTGGATTGGACCAATTATCCCGTAACAACTAAGGTTATTCTCTCCAACAGTCTAATTTAAAGGAGAAAGTCTCAGTGATAGACCTGTGTTGATAGGATTGGAGACAGATGTTAGAAGAAATTAGCATAATAACTGTTAAATGCGTGCTGTATGATGTGTTACTGAAGATGCCACTCGATCAAGCTAGCTGGAATAAATATTTTGTGACCGTTTCCGGTCAAAAAATAAACAAGGACGCGCCAACCAATGTTCTCACCAAAAACAGTTTAATGCTGCACGTTTAAACGGTGGTTAATTATACACATAGCTCTGCAAACAGATTCAAAGGCGAGAATAACGCACGCGGCTTCAGTATGTAAGCTCCATTAATCGCTCAAAAGCTCCCTTTTATTGTGAAAGTCGCACTCGAACACTTCCTGCCTCGCTTTGAAGCCGCTCGTGTGACTTGACGCAGCTGGTGAAGCCGCGGCCGCAGCGCAGAGAAGTGAAGTTGAGCATCCTGCAGGTAACGAACGCTCAAACCCGCTCCTGAGCCGTCGTTTGACGTGCTGCTCTCTCATGTGTAGCTTCGTTTTACTCTGACACTGGACGTGGTGTGACGGGACGGGTGATTTATTTTAGCATGTTTTTCCTTGTCGTTATTTAGTGGAAGAACGGTGAGATAAATGTAGCTAACGTCAAGGCGGCTAGCCTGACCGGAGCCCATGGCCAGCGTTGAGCTGCCTTTGCAGTCGTTTTGAGCAACATGCCAGGCTGGTGATGAGCTACCTGGACGGGTCCTGGTCCTGGGCTTGTCCGTTCCCTGAACTGGCTTCATTCATTGTCTCCGAGAGGGAGGAGGCGGCGGTGAGCTGCGGCAAGTGAGCCACCGTGGGGCGTAACGAGCCAGGAAGTGTCTGCGTTTCAGGTTCAAAATAAACACTTCGAATTTGTCTTTATAAGTGAAAGCAAGTGAAGTAAGCGGACAGACCAGGTGGAGCTGGCTTAAAATGACATGGCTACAATACAGAAAAGAAGTGCACTGGCTCCGCTGGCACGAGCAGCGTCACTTGCGGTTGTGATGCAGTTTTATTTTGAAAACCCCTCCATTGGCTGCTTTGTTACTGCTCTGAACTTGACGCTGATTGTAGTAGAACAAGTGTGTGACTCGGTTTGTGACACAATGTAGGAAAACTGTGATCTGCTTTCTGCACAGCCTGAGCGTTTGGGTAGCGGTCGTTGCCCAGCACTGCTATGAGTGCAGGTATTCTGTAGCTGTAATAATGGCAGCTAACCTCTGTACCCAGTTATTCAGGTTTGAATTCCCCAGATGAGGCAATTTTACATAGGTGTGTGTGTGTGTGTGTGTGTGTGTGTGTCTGTTATCTTTGCCCACTATGGTTATTGCCTGTTTTTGTCGGCAGCGCGTTACGTTGCACTGGGCTGCATCAGCACTCTGCGCCTCCTTTTTGTGGCAAAACCAGCCTCCATTCAAAAAATCAGGCACTTTAAAATGTATTAATTCGGCTGCTAGCGCGCATGCCTGTTACGAACACGACTTGAGACGTTTTATAATTTAACATTTTTGAAAAAACGATGTAATGTTAGACTATTTGCGATTTATTCTCCAGTTGAATGAAAGCGCGCACTATATTTCTGTACTCTTTTGGCAGCTGATTATTGTGTCAAGCAGTGCTTAAGGTTCCCATTTACTAAATTCATGAATGCCGAACACACACCTAGACCTGTAACATTTAAAAAATGCTGTCATTAATATTTTTCTAATGTGTGCATCTGATTGAGAAGCACGTTCAAACTAAAATGTGTGCAACAGAAAACGAAACCTAGCGTCTCCCAGCACTGTCTGAATAATGTCTTCCAGCCTGCTGCTGGGACAGTTCTGCTTAACATGCTGGCAAAAAAAAAAAAACAAAAAAAAAATCCAACATGACATCATGCGTGAGAAACAGGGCGTTTTTTGTGGCCGCAGAATCAAATCGCCGATAATATTACATAACCACAACCGAGCTTAAACTGGTGGCTTGATTTGGATGTCAGTGTAGCGGCCAAGTGGATAAACCCTAACCGTCCCATGTTACTGTGGATTTCAGCAACACTGAGGGGGGAGGCTTTGCTATTTCTGTCCCGACTGAAACAAAAAGCAAATCAAACATTATGTATGAGGATGTGCCAACAAAGGGCAAGAAAGGGACCTACTGTACAGATCAACGCTCTTCAATGCAATGATGATGTGGAGATAACAGAGCATGTGAGGACAGGTGTTGCTGTGCTCTGCTGCAAAAGCATCTGACAGACAACACTTTTTTTTTTCATTGCTGATTTGTGTATTTATATGTAATTTCATTAAAGTCTATGAAACCTTAAAAAAAGCAAAATGTCCATCACCAGATCCCAGTGGATTCATCTTCACAGTGCTTGTTTTTCCAACCAACATTACGGATGTATAAAATTTCCATGTATTTCATATCGCTTTCCCTTTCTAAATGATTCCGATGATGGAGTCAATTGTATTCAATTTTCTCTTTATTGACTTATACAGTACGTTAATGGACTTGATGTGAGTTCTGATATTGCAAGGAAGTTGTAATGCACCACAGATGCAAAACAGAAGGACATCATGACTCAGGCCTGGGTGAAGTGATGTCTCGCTTAATTGTAATTCGTCTTTACAGTAGTGTCTTGGCAGTGTGTGTAGTGTTCCTATCCTTTTGTATATCATGTTCTCCTGCCAAGTCACTCTGCAGGGAAGGAGGCAGATTTTTGTCATTGTTGTATCAGACCATGTCCACGACAGGGAATTTCTTCCTTCCAAGGCTCCATGGTTGTTTATTAGCATTTTATTTCCTGCCAGAGTTGTCCTTCACCTCAGGACAGATGTACAGGGCACATAACAATTCACAACTGCACATTTCAGCAGTCAGGTGTAACATCGTGTGCTTGAATCAGTCACTCATCCATATGAAAAACAGGGGCCAGCGCCTGTTGTTTGTTGTTTGTTGTGTAGTGGATGCCTGTTCAGGGAAACATTGACCTTATGTGCCTCCTGGAGGCATTTATGAAACAGAATATTTATTATGTAATAAATCTGTCTAGATCGACACACAGTTAAAGGAGCACTCTGTGGATTTTACACAATAAGATCAGTTCACTCATGAGGAGTACTGAACATGTGAAAACATGTTGTAATGTAGTCACGTGACTTAGGATTCAACTTATTTGGCTGAAATATTCAAACTTTTTAGCAGGATCTTCATTTGTTTCAGTTTTATAGGAAGTGTAACTCTCCAAATTGGTCCTATGCAAATGAATCTGTGTGCTAAGCCGTGGTTTTACTGCAGAAATTATTTTCTTAACAATCGATTATCCATTGTCTCATCTGATAATTAACAGTTTCAGTTGTGCTTCAGCTCTTCTGCTTTTAGCTTTTCAAATGTGAATACTTTCTAAGATTCTTTGTCACATCTGATAATTTGCAGAATATCTTCAGATGTCTCACTGACTGATGGACTCTGAAAACCTTGATCTGTGGGAAGATTATGATGCACATTAATCAACTAAAAAAATACATAAAGGAAGCCTTCATCACCAGTTTGTTTGTTATGGTAGCATAATGGCCTTTCTGTGGCACTGATATGCCCAGAGCCCAAATAGCTTTCACTGTATTTGACACTGGAGCCAGAATAGTGTGTATGGTTGCGTGAACAAGGCAAGCAACCTCAGAGTTAAACCTGCCAACATATAGTGGTGGTATGGTAAACATTTGAGCGACGTGCAGGGTCTCAGAGTGTGTCCTCAAGTCCCACGTGCGAGGCTGCTTTATGAACTGGCAGACTCTCGCGCTTTTTTGCCACAGCTGTGTCAAAGGTCCCTCTGTTCAGCCAAGGGCAGCAGAGTTGGAGAGGACAACATTGATATTCATACAGCTTGTTCTCATGGAGTCACCAGCAGGCGCCTCATCCCTCAAGTGTCAGTCATTGCAGTGCCCTTGGTAGCAGGTGAAATGTGAGGGCACTTGTATCTCTGGTGATTCACTGATGTTCATATCGCTCCTCCAGGCTCTGCGCAAAGGGACAAAATACCAGGCAGCCACACTCAACTTTATTGAATCACAGTGAGAGTTTTCATTCAAAAAATCATCACCAATCATAACATTGGTCATGTAGAATCTTGAAAAGAAATGTATGGATGACTGAAAATACTTGGAAGAAAAAATGTTTATTAAGTTTATCCAGATATTAACTTAAAGGTCTAGGGAGAGCTTAGAAATTAGTTACTTTACATCTGAGTTCCCTTTTGATGAAAGGCCCAGAAAATGTGCACTATTATTTCTACCTTTTACACAATCATAACCTCAGGCCATACAAACTAGTTGTGCCATACAAACTGTTTGCTATAAAGTTAACTTGGCAATTTTTCTACAAAACCCTATGTTCAGCATTCAATTCTAATGTGAAGAGAGAGAGAGAGAAACTACTTTGGCGTAAATTTAGCTTCAAACGATGCTTCCTATATGTCTGGTTTGAACACTATCAAACTTCCCTCTGCCTTCCCTATATTAAAATATCTCTTTGTTTCTAGCCTAAACTCTCCTCTGGATGAGATCATATTTCTACCTTTGTAGCTCCAACACAGTGCAAAAAAAAGTCGGTGTTGCTAATCAGCAACTCTCGATTTTGACCCTGCACTACAGTTTAAATAGGGAGTGGGAAATGACCATTCACCATTCCCTATAGCAGTTACAGTACATAATGCTGAACTTGCATTACTCTTACTGGAGCAGCTCCTGTCCCAATGCAATATATCATGAACCCGCTTGTCCTTAGTCTCAAACATAGAAAATACTTTTTTTTTTTTTTCTCCACTCTAAGTGACTGTAGCTGTAATAAATCATCAGATTCCTTGTGCACAACCATGTGTTTATGATTCAAGATATAACCAGGAGTCACACGCACATGCATCCACACTTAGTTAAGGGTGACAACATTCCAGCTAGCCATGCTGTAGGGGACCCTCGGGTGGCACTGGTCATCAACCAGGAGGACTTCCCTCAGTTGCAGAGGCACAAGCTTAAATGTCGAAACTGCCGTAAGCCAGCAGATTTGCTCCCTGCCGGCAAGCGGACTAAGACCGCGGGAGCGGAAATTGACTCTCATCCTTGTTAATGAAAGGATATACTCACATGTGTGTGTGTGTGTGTGTGTATTTGTGTGTTTACATCCATCCCTACGCATTTGCTTGCCCATGTGCTTCTGCAAAGGAAAACGTGTTGGCAGAAAAGCTTGCACGTGTGTTTTGTGAACGCCGTATGTTTGGGTGTTAAGTGTCATGTTTACATGCAGTGTGTGAGTGTGTGTGTGTAGAGGTGCAAGGGAATCGGAGCATGTGTGCACTTGCTGTGAGTTGTTAGGCCCTTGGCCGAGCTGCAGCCCTCTGCTGGAAGGGGTTGGATGCCGTCAGTGACCCTGGAGGCGAGCGTATGGGCCCAGCTTGGTTTGCTCTGCGAGGTGGAAGGGCCTCTGCTTTCTGTGACCCCTGTGGAGAGAGCAGCCTGTCAGGCAGAAGGCCTGTCAGCTGCAGCTCTCATTCACAAATCATCTAGTGGATACACACACACACTCACACATACACAAAGACAAAAAAAATGTGCACATATTCTAGGCCAGCGCCGTTGGTGTCCTGATCCCTTGAAACATTTAATTCATACTATACTAATGGTGTACTACCTAGTCAGCATCAACAGAAATTATATTTATCTAATCTAATCTAAAATGGGTGTGGTACTGTAAGTAAGCAGCGTAACATTTATTTCATTTAACTTCTTGAATATTGTGCTCATTGATCAAATAGTGGTAGTGAAGAAGGTATGACTAAATAACTCTATCACAGTATTTATAATTCTCATGGTCTGATGGCATGTCATGGCATTTTAGTTTAATATGCGTGTCTGGGTCTTTTATGTAGGTTGGCGGTCCTCTACACTAAGACCAAAGGTATACATGCAAGCCAAGGTATTAAAAGTATTAAAATGGCTGTTGATAATTCACATTTATTTTGGCTCACACACACATTTTAATGTGCAGTAATATTATCCATGGAGGCACAGAGGTTTGGCTGAATTATTTTCTTCCCAGGAACACATACCCCTAGTCTAGTCATTTCAGACAGTCTCTCTCGACTGTCCGTAGTGGAACCACATAGGTCAAATGTTCTGTGTTTGTAATGTTTCTCTATGGATTATGTTTTCAAACATTTCTGATGCATCGCTCTCTGTTTTCTGTTAATCTACTGTGATGATGTAGTGTCGCCTCACCCAGCAGTTAACAGGCTGTTTTCTAGCGAGCTAGCTAACAAGTTGCACCCAGTATGCTGTTGCACTCATTATTAAGCAGTGATTTTGTAAATGTGCAGTTGTTACTGATACATGTTGTCACAAACTGTTGCGTGTCATAATGTTTGAATAAGAGCGAGTTGTGAGCAATTATTTATTGTTCAGTATTATACAGTTAAATCATGGCTAAGAAGGGTCGGAACAGACTATAGGTTTCTCCTCTCCACATTCACTATGTAGCGCTTCTAGCTGTGAACAACATTAAACCATTTCCCACCTACTGAAGAATTACGGCTTTTCAACTGTTACAGTATGGCAGGATCTCAAAAGTTACATCATGTGGAAAATTATAGTTAGTTAGAGTTTTATTATTTCTGTGAACCAAAACAGTAAAGGGACCAAAACAATGAGCTTGGAATGGCAGAGTAGCTCTCTGGGGATCAGTAAGAGTGACATTTTGCATAGTTTGATCCATAGATTGTATAAAAACATTCATTGCAGCAGCTTGAACAGAGTGGAAACATGCAGCATTGTATTCACCACTTGCTGATGAGAATATGTTTTGGAGATGCATGGAAACTGATTGGAGTGCATCACAGTGACGTCCACACCACACTGCATCCCCTCGTCTCCTCTGCTTACTCCTGTTGACATTGTCACTGCCGATCAAGGTTGTGTATTCTCAGAGCGATGTGAGGACTATATGGTACTAGACTGCAGGCTTTTGTGTTATGTAAGAGCAGTTGTGTCTGTTTTCCTGGATTTCTCCCGCAGTAGGTCTTGTGTCCGTGATCCTGCTGTGATGGAAACTGCGGCACCGGTAGATAGCCTGGTTTCACACAGAGCTACTGCTGACTCAGCTGGTAGCTACAGGTAGACCTCAGTATCACTGCCATCCACGTGGCAATTATTACTTTGCATTATGAGAGTGTGTCAAAATATTACCACTGCCTACAGTAACACTAGCTTCTCCCAGTCTCTCTGTGTGGATGTTACAGATTCCTGGACAGGCAGGCTCCTTGGCAGACTCCCTCATCCCTGTCTGTTGATTCGCTGTTAGTGAAATAAGATAACATATGGCTACTCTCTCCCAGTATTACATCACCTTGAGATCCAAGCAGATTGGCTTGCATTTACAGTCCAGTACAAGCAAAAGAAGCTCACTGTATTTGGATGGGTTTTATCTGAGCTGTGTTTTCTGCAAAAATTGGTATGCTGGCCTTTGAATTGGACTCTGTCTTAATGAAGTGGGTGCACTAAAGGTCAGCGACTTTTTGTTTTAGTTTGTTTTTTGAGCATCAAATAAAAGCAGGCTTGGATGTACTTTTGTACTCTGTATCCCGCTTAACCCAGCGCAAAGCACAGCCAGATGCATCAGGCTCAACAGTGTTAGTATTGATCCATCAGAGTTATATCACATCATACCGAGTTACTGCCCGCTGCGTGCGTTCAGGCTCCTGTGAGGACTGTGCATGTGGTTGTTATCAGCTATTCACTGGTTTCCATTAGCCTCCTGATCCAGCTTTTCTCTCTGGCTCTGTGTGTTGATGTGTTGATGTGCCGTGCACTCTCACTGCTCAGGATAATGGTAGTGATTTGGTTTGTAACATCTTTGGTGCATTGAATCGTAAAACTGAAGCAGTACCAGCCTATTTCTTTTGATGTGAAGAAAAATATGTGTTCAAATCTTTATTCTCTAATGTGATAGTTCCTAATTTTTGTCATAATTTTGCCAATTTTTTAAAATTTAAATTGATAAACTTCATGGGTAGACATCAAAACATATGTGTTGATCATTTTTTGCTGCTGTTACAAATTACCTACAGTGTCATATTTCACAGGACTGTCTTCCACAGTCTTCATCAGCAGATGGACTGGCTAGCTTTCAACATAAGCTACAACATAAGCACGGAAGTTAAAAAAAATTCTTGACCTCAGAAATAGTTTGCTCAAGATACACTTGAGCTCTATTATTGAATAATTGCAGTGACCACCACTAGTAATTTACTGTCTGTGTTAATTTTTTTGAATTAGCTTCAACATTCCATGATAATTTATGTATCTAGTCATAATAAGAATAAATATATAGGAAAACTAAGTTTTTGTGTAAATTCAAATGGTTCCAGCATCACTAGGGCCACTTTCTCTCTAAACCACCTGAGTTAGATTTAGAGTTATGTACCATGGAAACAACATCAAACATGCTATTATGCTGGTAAAGTTTGGGCTTGATGCAACAGAACAGGAGTCTAGAGAAGTAAAACTATACTGATGTCATCAGGTATAAAGTCTGGAGCTGCTGAGTGTAAAAAAGCTTTAGAGAGAGTGTTAGTGGGGATTCCTGCTACACAACTGATAAAATAGTTTTTGAATGAATCACACGTGAATTCATTGAGCTGCTTTAAGTCCAGAATTATTGATTCATGCTGACTTTAGAGATGTAGACTATGAATTTGACTGCAGGTGTAGCCTTCAGCAGCGTTCCTTTGTCATCATAATGTTGGTGTGTGTATGCCAACAGTGTCACAGTTTCACTCAGCAGCCTGACAGAAACCCAAGCTCACACCCTGAAACCACACAACCACAAACACTCGCAGAACAGCCTAACTTAGATGTGGGGACAGATATAGCAAGCGGCTGGTCATTTTTCCTATATTTAGCATTTCCTCGCAGCTTTTTCAACTTGTTTTCTCTCTGCTTGTACAATGCCTGCCATTATACGCTGCTTTGTGCCCCTTTCCTTGTTCCTGATTTGGCTGGCTGCTGTTTTAAATATGTAATTTCCCCACTCTCCTGTAAATGAACATGTTGTCAGTGAGCCTCTGTGTAAATAGAAATAAATATTAATAGAACATTATTTTATTTATAGTGATTGCCATTGGTTTGGGATATATTTTGGAGTTTGGGAAGTAGAAAGAGCAAAAAAAGGAATCTCCAGCATTTTGGTACTGAATACTTAAAGTAAACTCTGTCACTATTTGGCAGTCACACATACAACCAGTGTCTACTAATTCAAAGCCTTTCCTCTGCTGTTTTTATAATTTAAGGTCATGAAGTATTGGCTTTAATCAGCCTGTGTTGCTGACCGAGGAACTACAGCAACATCAGCCAGTGTCTGGCACAGCTTCCAGCGGCCTATAAGCAGGGTTTTTCCTGGCTCAAAATAGGATTTTGGTGGTGGACCACACGTGCAGATCAGTAGACAGAGCATGATTGACCAAAACTGTTAAGGAATCGGTTAATGCTTTGGTGGTCTGTGCTGGACATCTGTCACTGCACATCAGTTTTCTGTTGTTGTTTGACAAGGATAAATATTTTCCAGTACTTTTTTAACTCTTTCCTACTGCTACTACATTGTCATACATAAAATCACCAAATACAACAGGTTCGTCTTTAATAGCGCATCGGCTGATTAACATTTAATATCAGTATAATGTTAGTTACAAACATCCTTTTTTGAAAAGCTAGTACTGATAGCGTACATATAATATGTACATATATGTAACATAGTAATGTGATCATATATTCTGAATCTTGATGCATGTTAGACAATGCGTAGGAAAAGCACCGTTAAGCCACAGTTTTTCTCTTTTTACCTGTTGTTTCTCATTTTTTATGCCATTGTGGTTGCTGAGCTGCTGCTTTATTCACCAACAATACCTTAGTTTTAGGTTTAGTCAGAGGGAGCGCTCATGTCCATGCCCCGTGTGTATACTGGAGCAGTTCAGATGGTGTGTGCCATCTTAAAGACCCATCCTGTGTGGTAGTTGAGTGTTTTGTCCATTCTTAGAACTACACATTATTATCATCATTGTAGGGTTCTGCTAGATAGGACTGCACATGAGACTGTGTATGTGCGTGTCACAGTTTTGGTTTCAGCACCATTACACTCGAATATTCATTTGCATAGTCTGGCCTCAGCACAGTGAGTAATAAACAGGCAGTTGAAAGCAAGAAACCTCCTCAAACAAACAGTATGTCACTATGTAAAGAACTATACAGTAGTATACCAACGAAAATGTATCTTGGTATGTAGAACTTGGAGAGTACAGTGTAAGTACATCATAGTGTATGGAGTCATGGTATGGCTCACATTAAAAATCTTAATTACTGCACCCTGAGAACATATAGGGCCTGTTTAACCAAAAAAGGTACAGTTGACACACATGGAATTAGTACGTTATTGGAACATTTGGTAGTAGGGTTAGGACCAGCACCACCCACCACAGCTGAGCTCTGCACAACATCTGTCAACATGGTCTGCTGTTGGGAAGTCAGGTCGTCTAGCAAGTGGAGCTTTCTTTTTTTTGTTGTTGTTGTTGTTGTTCAGCTTTTTAGAGCTCAGATGGCTATTTCTCAACATGGACTCTTTAAGTTGTGGCAGCAGCAGTCTACTGTGTGTTGGTCACACCGCAGTTTTCTGTGGCAATCAGGGCTAGTTGAGGTTGAGAGGGGCATCTGTTTCTGGTCAGTGGTTGTATGGTGGAAGGGGGGGTCTCTGGTCTGTCTGTGGCTGGGTGTCTGGAGGGAGGCAAGGTCCTGTGGCTATGGTTATATGTCGGGATTTATTGACTGGTTTTACACACGTATACACACACATGCAAATAGTACATCCATCTTTTAGATTTGGGCAAACTGATATTTTTATAGCAAGGTACAAACACTGTATACAAAAAACCTACAGTCTGCACTCAACAACAAGACAAAATGTGTTTTACATCACACATGCACTCCCATATTTTAAACAGGAAGTGATAATACATCTCAGAGGTCATTAGGTACTGCAGACTGTCTTATTACAGACCACCCTGTACTCTAGTAGGATGTGGCAGTGACAGATTCTGCTGTCTTAATGGCGTTTAAGGGCCATATGTGAAGACCTGGCCACTGGGATGCTGAGGAGGAAACTGCCTGTGTTTTCTCTCTCTCTTCTGACAGGTGGCACAAAGCCCAGAAAGTCCCTCTGTGGCGCTGCAGAATGGAGCCAGCATTGTCCCAAGCTTGGGCGCTGCTGCTGACACTCCACCCTAAACCAACTAGGTCCAGGCTGATGAATTTGTGTTTGACAATATTGACGTTTTAGGTAACATTCGATTTGTTTGGGCCCCTTTTAGAAAATCCATTAAAGCTGTTAATTTATCAATTGTGTATATATTGCAATGTATGTAATGTAATAATCTCTTTCTCCTTCTGGCTGACTTATTGCTCCACCTCTTAGCTATTGGCATAGTGTTAAAGTCTGCTATGTCTAGACCTTCAGAACTAATAAAGAGCAACTTTGTCAGCATGCAAACACTCAGTTTACTTCTCCAGTAAGTCTTAAGTCACTTGTGACACTTGAGCAGCTGCATTTTTTTAAATCTATTATCATTTATGAGCAAAGTAACAGTAACAGTAACTCCTTGAGTACCTCAGCCCCGCTTGCTCTCTAGCTATACCTTTCCTTCTTAATGCTGATCTCCCTGGATCAGATGGGTTCATGCAATTAGACATTGGAAGATGCCCATTGACTTTAAAGATGACCTGATGGATCAGCCAGTGTTTAGAAGGCCAGTTTTTTTTTATCTTGATTTGGTGGCCACTCAATTAGTCTGTGATATCCCATTCTGTGCCTGGGAGATTTTTGCACATAATTGTCCATGTTGTCCAAGTGTCATGATGCCTTTGTGTGCCTTATATGCTACTTTTAGCATTATTTTGAAACCAAAAATATTCTGTGGGAATACTGACAGCAATAAAAACCTTAATCGAGTGTTAGCTTCAGTCTGTTAGCATTGCAGGTGAAAAAGATGATAATAATTGATACTTTATTAATCCCATTTGGGAAATTCTTATGGACAGGCTGTCCCTTTGAGGTGCCAAGGGTTTGGGGTTCTGTGTCTTGTCCAGGGACACCTCGACACATGGCCAGGAATAGGGGGGAAGTGAGAATTAACCCTGCAACCCTGGGGTTCGTAGACGACTGCCCTACAAACTGATCCACGGTTGCCCCAAGTAGCTGACTAATGACACGGACAAAACACAAGGTAAAACAGTGAAGTAAAAAAAAAATGTGATGCAGTGGTAAAAAAAAAGATGGATAAAGGATTGTCTGTCTGTAACAATTCTAAGTAAATCAAAAGACAGGAATACTGTACAAACACAACCCTTGTCATTTCATAGAAGCATTTACCTTTTGGCTTTGGGAGCAGGGGAAACACAGTTCTGCAGATAACATGCTGGCATGGGGGTAAAATTAGATAGATTTACCCCTCTACATCTGCATCTTTAAAAATAGCCCATCATGTTCAGCCACTGCTAAATGTTAATGTATTGTGTAGCTTGAGGTACAAAATGAATTCACAGCATTAGTTTAAATGAAAAAAGAGGGCATAATTATGAGACCTTACCTTTTTGTTTTCATCCCTTTCTCGTCCTACATTCCTTACAAAAAGAAATGTTCCTGTTAAAGAAGTGTGTTTGGTAGCATAGTGTTCACACTGTGACAAGGTCATCGAGACAAGCCCCAGGTGCACATAGGCAAACCTCTTGATTTGCTGAGCCAACATTAGTCTTCATGTCATACTCAAATAAAATGACACAAACCTGTAAAAATCAGATGCCAGAGATGTGTCACACTAAGACTAAGAATAAGAAAACTATTCTTTATCTTGAGTTGCACATCATTTGCTGTGAGCCACTAATTCAGTGAAGCTCATATATATTTTCTTGTGGTGATTATACATGTAGTTATTGTTCACATAATGCTAAGAATGTCCAGTACATGCTTTTTAATGCACATATTTCAGACAATATACTTCATATGACAAAAGTGATTTTCAAATTCAGGATTTCCTGATTCAAGGCTACTCAACTGCTAACAATGTCACCTCAATGTGACCCACATAAGACTGGGGCCCTAATCACTGTTTGTGCTTATTGTTGTTATTATATTAAATGTCTTAACAGGGAGTTAAGTCCAGTGTGGGAAGATCGTACCATACAATATTTCTAATAATCGAGTAATTACACAACTCAAAATCTTGTCTTTTTTTAACAATTGTACATTCAAATTTAAACCTTGGTCACTAACACTTCTGTAATAGTTTTCCAAAGCCATGGTTCGGTTAAGACCTGAGTTTTAGTTTTGTCTTTGTGCTTTGGGATTTTTGGGGCTTTTGTTGTGATTTCAGTCTCAACTTCAGAACTGTATGTATCACATATGAATAATTGTCAGAGAACTGGCAGTTATTTATTACAACTTTACATTCTAACATGTCCATATGTTTTTTATTAGTGTAGCATTTTGCACAGTTAACTGTGATAAATTAAACATACAATAGTTCATATTATTAATAAATCGGCCATTAGTTTATAACCAGCAACCATTTTCTGTTTCCAGCTTCAAACTTGAGATTTAGTGAATCTGTGGATTTTGAACTAGTGTTTTTTTCATTAGCACCAGCAGTTAGTTTCAAGTGCAGACACAAAACTGCAGATATGCAGAGAACTGAACAGATGAATACTTAAGTGACTTGATTGAGAAACTAAAAAATAATGCAAGTGTGTGCTAAAAAACCAGCACTGTCTCAGGTAAAAAAAAGAGAAAAGAGGAAATAAATTGGATTTTGCCTTAGTTGGTTAAAGTAGCTATTTTGGCATTCTCCATTCTGCTAGTACAGCAGAGACACTGGAATTAGGGTTAAATTCGATTTTAAACAAATGTCCTAACAAAAAGTTAATTAAATGTGTTTAGTTCAAATTTCCATTTACTACTTTTTATGTGAATATTAGCAGTTGGTAAATTAAGAAAAATGGTTCTCTAGCCAGGTGCTATTTAACCACCTCAGAAGAAATGGATGATGAAGTTAAAAGAGCTGCTGTCATATTCAAGCATACACCTACAAACTGTGCATTCATCACGTGATCCATAGTAGCCTGATGAAAACATATATACCGTATCTTTGGACTGCAGAAATGCAGATGACCTACACAACGCACCAAACACGCATTGATGAGAGCCTGCTAACGCTCATGATAACATGGCTGGTTGGGATTCAGAAATGTGCTGATATCCGTCTTCAAAAGGTTCTGTACAGTACAACGTTAATGATTACTTCGCTTCGTAGACTTTTCAGGTTGGAGAATGCAGGGATGTTGTGAGATGCCTCACTATAGCAGCCATTTCAGTTTTATAAAGCACAGAGCCATTTTATTAGGTCTTTGTTTAAAGAATCCCACTTTTGATGATACTTTGGTAAGTCCAGGCTTTATCAGTTAAAGACACATTTACAGCATGCTGTGGAGTAAAAACTGCTATAATTAGGGATCAATGCAAGCATTGTGACTCATCAACACATTTCACGCAAATTAATGTATTTTGTGTAATTAACATAGCTTACACACACCTTGATGACTTATGCCCTGTCTGTTGTACTTTCGAATTTTGTTTTATTTTACCCACTTTGTAAAAACCCTTATTGTGCCCATTGACCTTGTTATTGCTGTTTCCACTTAGGGTTATCCAAAATGATTAAGGCAAAGTGACTCTCAAAGATGCCTCTTTATTTGCTAGGGTAGAGTAATAGTCTAAATTCTCTTTCACATGTTTTATTGAAGCCTAAAATGTTCTTAATCCAGAAATGTCAGTATCAGAGCTGGCTTTCACATAGCTTGTTCATATTTGGAGCCCTGGTCACAAGGATTCTCTGTTGCCTGGTGAAGGATGGACACCCCTGGGCACTCTTCCATTCCCCTCTCAGCTTCCCCTTTTCACACCCGGCCAGAGGAGCGGCTGACTGCCTGCCTTCATCCCACCGGCTGGTATCCCCTCGTCTGCAAGCTCGCAGCCTGCTCAGTTGGCAAAAAAAAAAAAAAAGGAAAAGAAACCCATGGTAAAACAGAGCGGAGAGTGATGTCAGAGTTGGCTGGGCTCATTTCAGATGGACCCCTGGCAGGAGCATGAACGCTGCGCTGTGGTGTGTGTGCAGAACTGCTCTTAAAAAACGTATCCCACTGCCCCTCTTGCTGTTTTTACCACAGGGGTCTTTACATGTTTTCAAAGGTTCCAGGGTTTTCTAAGAATGCAGCAGCAATACCACTCCACCTATTCTTGAAAATGAGACTTGAATAGCAAAACTGTGCTTTAAAAATATTATGAAGTAACCCCCCCCCCCCCCCCCCCCTCTGGTGGTCAAATTAAAACAGCGACCACTCACCCTGCCTCTCTACCTCTCACCGTTTTGCCAGCTGTGCAGCCAGAGACGGCTGCCAAAAGAAACACAAGCTTACGTCAACTTCCAAATAAGGAGCTGCTACTTCACTTTGACCTGAAAGAGAGACACTAACAGTCGGGTGTATGAAAGAGGTGGATATAGACGGGGAGAGAGTGTCCCCTCCTCCTCATTCATACGCATAATATACTCAGCTACCTGTTTGTCAGCCCAGTGCACGTAGAGCGGAGCCTCGATTACCCCTCTCTCTTCACCGTCACTCTCATTCATCCTTTTCTCTCTCTCTCCTTCCCTTCACCTCTCTCTGGCTCTCCCTGCTTCTAGTCATTCACAATCGGAGGACGACACCACCTGCTACCAGGTAAAAAATATATATAAAAAACAAACAAACAAACAAGCCATTGATATCCTTTTGTCATCTACAGTCATTTTTATGTGTGTAAGGTGATGTTAGTGATGTGATGCCAGTACTCCATTCAGGTCTTTGTTATTGCAAAAGGCTGCTACAGTAATGAGACTGTGAACGTTGGTGGGGGGAAAAGAACAAGAATCATTTGCGGAGCAGAGACATTTGGAATGAGCTGAATATTTTTGCTGTTTAAAACATGTGCAGACAGTGCAGCTTCTGCAGTGAGGGGGATTGTGCTTGTGTGTGTGTGTGTCTGTGTGTGAATGAAGGAGAGGGAGAGCGCATGGAGTGAGTGGTCCGTGGGCTGTGTATGTATTAAAGCTCACAGCTCAGACAGGGAGTGAATGAGCTCCCTGTGTTGTACATCCAGCCTCCTATGCTTGGCATGTCCTCCTGTGGACGGGAGAGCTCTCCCAAGGCGCGCACGCACACACACACATACATACACACATACAGAGGGATGGCTGTGTATGCACTGACTCCCAGAGGGCTCTCCTCCTCTTTCCCCAGAGTGCGCCGCTATCAGGCTACTGATGAAGCTGTGCCTTCGGATTCAACACCGTCGTAAATGCACAGCTGACATTGCAGTGGAAATACAACAACAGATGAGGGCATTCACTGTGTTTCTTAGGTCAGATTAGTGTGCAAGATGATGGTGGAGCCAAATTAGCACATTGTTTTCAGTGGGTTTCATCGTAGAATTGTCAGTGAAATTCCTCCGTTTTACATAACATCCAGATATGCTGTTAGAAACCATTTTTTAAGTGGCTTATTTTCAGTGCAGATTTTTTGCGTGTAAAGCTAATGCATTGGCCTTTTGGAATACTACACTATTTGTGCTTTTTGTTGAATTATTGAGAATAATATGGCTTTATTCTCAGTTTTTCATGAATCTTTATCCAGTGTTCTTTGTCATGCCCATGCTTGAATTTTGTCTGGTTTATGGTTCCTCCTAAAAGAATGGTATCCATGTAGCCTGGATTCAAGACTCCCAAAGTATTGATTTTCTTGTGAGATCTGTACCGTTCTCTATCCAAAAGAAAGAAATAGTAGCTTCTAGGAGGGAGGCACCTTCGTCTGCTTCGCTCTCTCCCGCTCTCTCGCTCTCTGTAGTCAGTGAGGATGCTGGAAGATAAATTTAGCCCTCCAGCTCTCCTTCCATCTGCTACCACATGGTTTAGGGCCGTTACCATAGGAACCACCGCTGGGTACCCATTAGTGTGAGAGGAGGAAATTGACAAGATTTTTAAAAAGCCATTTATACAATACTCTCTTTCTGTGTGATGTGAGAATGGAAACATTTCACGATTTATGTAAGAGACTTGTTTTAACTTAACATGAGGTCTTGTGTTTCAGTACCTGTAGGTTTAGAGCTTGCTGCTCAGACTGTAACTGTATGCCCACAATGCTTACATGTACAGTTTCATATTGTTACTGTGTGCTGCTGGAGCATGTTTACAGATTAAATAGAGTATGCACAGATTGCTCATATCACTACTCGATGCCTGATGATACCCCATCAACATGTTTATTGCATTGAATTTCAGGGAAAGGTGTTATTAGTTGCACTTCTAATGGCTGCATTTCATTAATGTGAGTCAGTACCATTAAACTGCTATCACGCATGCTGACTCACTGGGTTACCAAAACACTTAAATGAATAAGGTTGAATTTCTGTGTCAAAATGTTCACTGAGAAAAAGGTCACATTTTTGGGCTAAGATGGAATTATGGTAGACAAAAAACTACCAGATAGATGCTGGAGAGGTATCATCCACATGCGCTTCATCTTTGACAAAACCTGGCGCCTACATTGCCCACAATACAACTTCACCATGGACAGTTTGGTCAGACATTTGGGTGTGTAACACTAGTTGCAGCTAATCTTACCTCAGGCTGCTATCCTTAAGCAGACAGGTGGACTGGACCTCTTCCTGTCTATTTCCTGTCTAATTTTTTCAACCGACACTGAGTCAAGTGACATAGTTTTAGGCAGTGTATTAGACTTCAATGAGCACCCTCAGACACCATAAAAAGTCAACAGTGTTTTGAGTTTTGAGTCTTTAAGAGAAGTTGTATTCATTTTTTATGGATTGGTTAAAAAATATTGATATTAAGTTCTTACAAAGAAAATGGCCAATAGGCTAGCAAATAGCTGTCTGATCTTAACACATTACACATAAATGTGTGTTTCCTAGCAGAGCCTAGCAGAGGTTCACCCAGGGGAAATCACAAAGGCAGGGATCCAAGGACTGGGGGATCCATGTGGAGAGACGGGATAAAGAATAAACATCGCCAGCTGGGTTCATTTGCACTACGAGAGGTGCACATTAATGACCTTTATGGTGGCCTGGTGGCTCAATGAGTAGATTATTGGCTTTAGATGCAGAAGGTTTGGGGTTCGAACCCCATAACCAACACCAGGTGTGTCCTTGAGCAAGACACTCCATGCTAGCTCTCCCCAGGGGGATTGGTTAAATGCAGAGGACCAATGTTATTGTGGCATATGACAAAGGCTTTCTTCTTTAGTTTTGGGGGTGGCTGTGGCTCAATAGGTAGAGCAGTTGACTGCCAATCATAGGATTGCCCCCGGTGAGTCAGGTCAGCTGCATAGCAGCTCTGCCATCGGTGTGTGAATGTGTGTGTGCTTGTGCGTGTGAATGGGTGAATGAGATGCAGTGTAAAGCGCTTTGAGTGCCTGCTACGTAGAAAAGCGCTATATAAGTGCGGACCATTTACATTTACCATTTTAGTTATTTCTGGAACAAGTCCGACACATGCAAGTGTAAATGAGCAGATATACTGCACAATTTAGAAAACGATACTTGGTTTCAGGTGGTCCTGCAGTTCTGCACCACCTGGAATCAATCAAATCAATCATCTATCTGCACCTTTATGCAGAGTATGCGGGTGCTCTTCCCCAAAAGCTCTTCACCCAGTTATACTACCTATCTGACCTACATACAGCACTTATTAGCCTCAATGCAAGATATTTGAGACTTTGACATATGAATGGTCTGAACAGTAGACCTATGGAGTATACCTGTTTTTTTGTCTCAAAGAAAGGCAATTTAATCTAAAATTCATACACAAATATTGCCACTGGCATGTATGCTGTTACAACAAGTGAAACTAAAGATGGTTAGTAACCTGTTACCAGTAATTTGAATATAATCCAACAGCTTTGCCGTCTTCCACCAGAACGTGGGTGTAGAAACCAGCTGGTCAGTGCGTGGGATGCCTTGTTTACTGTTTCAGTGTGCTGGCACAAAAAACACTGGAGTTTTCTTCAGTATCTCAACTGAGTCACCTTGTGTATGCACTCATAGCTAACAGCCATTCCTTGCCTTCTCTTGACTGGGCCTTTTTAAGTATCTAAAATCACAGTTAATCAGACAAATTTATCTGTACCCTAAAAAGTAATAAAAGAGGTAGAATTTAGTTCTAATTCAGCACTATTGTACAGTAGTGCTGTCAGATGATCATCATTTTAAATGAATTGTGGTCTAATATTGGACAACACCCTGTGTCAAATAGGCAGCATTAGTTAGAGTATGTTGAGGCACTACCACAGTCGCTAATCTCTGTAATTAATTATGCAAAGAAAACCTCAAGTGATCCATTTTCATTAAAACTCAAAAAACTGTTATTTTAAAATATATTGTAATGTATTTAATGTAATGAAATATGGACAACATTAAATAATTTATTATTATTTTACTGAAGGAAAGTTTATTTCTCAGCAAGGAGGGGCTCTTACTTCCATCAGAAAATTACATACCTGTCCATGACTGGTGAGAAATTAGACTATGACAATATCAGATTTTGCTGTTATTGAAATGTTCCTGTCATAGTCATTGAATATGTTGCATCTCTTGGTAAATGCTACAGTAGCAGAATGATCATCTCACTTGCTGCATTCTGATATATTTTTATACAAAAAGTATTACATAAAACATTGTAATTTAAAAGTACTCAGCAGCCGGGGGAAAGTGAAATCTGAATGTTCTGACACATACACTTCTTATGTAATACATGAAACATAAATATCTATATTTGTCAAGAGGAGGGTCAGAGGGTCTTCTGTCTTGAATTGTTGAATTGTATGCCTGATTCTATATAATGAGTTGTTTGTTTTCACAGATCTTCATATTGGGAAGACAATCAAATGTTCAATTGAGCCAACTGAGAATCACTTTGCAACAGCGAAACCGACAGATTCCTTCATGATGGGATACTTTACTTTAGGAATTCAGAGGGCTTCCTCCACAGGACGTGACCTATCACAGCTGCTTTCTCTTTTGCTGCCATTCTACATTTGATGGTATCATCACCCTGTCAAGCATTAAGTTTAACACAAGTGAAAGTTATGAAGACTGACAGTCAACCCATTTGGGTTTAGTCTGACATATTTCACCTACATTAAACTCATTGTTCAGTTGATGAATTGGTTTGAACTTCATAGCCTGGCACAGGCAGACGCATCCCACGTGTCTACCTGAGGCTGTCCTTCCATTTTATGGAGGCCTTGCATAGTTGCCTGACAACTGGGGAGCAGTCTGGAGGTCTAGAACATTGTCAACCAGAGTCTCCTCATCAAGGCCTGCTGAAGTCTCCCTCTCAGCCCTCACAAACGCAACAAACTACCTCCTCGAAGCCCCATGGAACAACACAGCAACCTAAACAATCCAGAAGACAGAATCCTGAACGTAAACGTCTCAGGAACCAGCGGCAGAGCATTGATTCAGATACAGGGGTTGAACACAAACATGTGGCAACAAAGACAGCCACAGTTTCCAGTTTGTCTCCTGGGGCTTCAGCTTCCTCAGTGGGTGACCCCAGCCAGTCTAAATCAGAAACGCAGGAAAGTACCCCAAAACAGAAACGAGAGCGTAAACCTCAGAGACCAGGTAAATATGTCTGCACCTACTGTGGCCGTGCATGTGCAAAACCTAGTGTCCTACAGAAACATATTCGTTCACACACAGGTGAAAGACCCTATCCCTGTGCCCCATGTGGCTTCTCTTTTAAGACAAAGAGTAACCTATACAAACATCGCAAATCGCATACCCACAGGGTGAAGGCAGGTCTGGCACTTGGAGAGCAGAGATCTGAGGAGCAAGTCACAGAGTCAGAAGATGAAACAAGACAGCTATCATCAGCCTCTGGCCATACAGAAGGCACTGTAGCCTCAATCAAAAGTCATGAAACAGACAGGGCCAAAGACTGCAATGCAGGAAGCAATGACTCCTATGCAGTAAAAAAGAGACTGGCTCTGCGTCTAAGCAGGGGTAAACAAGGTGCTCAAGATTCATCTGATGAAAAGACATCATCTCTAATTTTAGGCAGTAAAGGCAGTACAGAATCTGGCTATTTCTCTCGTTCTGAAAGTACTGAGCAGTCACAGGACAGTCCTCCAAACACAAGTGCCAAAAGCTATGCAGAGATTATCCTCGGCAAATATGGACGTCTCGGACACCTACAGAGGATGTCTCGTCATCATAACCAGCAACCCTCTGGCCAGGAGGACAAAAGCATCCCATTCACAGTTCCCAAGAAGCAGGTCATTGACCATATCACGAAACTTATCACCATCAATGAGGCTGTGGTGGATACCAGTAAAATTGACAGTGTGAAACCAAGGCGATTCTCTCTCTCAAGAAAGAATAGTTCAGAGTCTCAAAAGAGTTTACCTTTGAAAGAACCACTTATTCATAGTCCTACACCTGGGGATCTGGGCTATAAAAACAGTGGCTCCATCACCATGGGAGTTCCATGTGAAAAATTTCATAACCCATCCCTAAATGTAGAGCAGCCATCTAGACAAACATCCACCACGCCTTTGGTAAGAAGTCAGTCAATGCCATCTGCACCTAGTGCATTTGACCTTTCCAGTCAAGGCCCTAGTAAATTCTGTCAAAGTCAGTCCTTTGATGAACGACCCCCTTCTGAACTGCAGGCATCCCGTCGTTATGGGATGTTAAGACGGCAACCAGCCATTGAAATCCCATTAGGTGCTGAAATTACAAAAGAGGAACATGAAAGTTATCCTGACAGCATACTGTCAACTACTGTGCCTGACCACAAACATAGTCAACCACAGCCATACAGGTGTGAGGCCTGTTGCACTGGATGCAAAGATTGGGAAAGTTATAAGAAACACAAGCAAAGTCTGTGCTTGGCACATAATCCTAGAAATGAAGTGGTTATTAGTCAAACAGAATGCTCACAGATTAACCACGCTGTCAGAGCAGGACCTTCAACAATGCGCAAGAGGAGGAAAGAGGAGAGTTTTGAATTTGATGACCCTTCTTCTCCGACAGTACCTTCTACGGCCCTCTTGTCTGGTCAGTGTAGAGATGAAAGCAATGTAGCTTATGGGGGTTCCAGGATACCTACATTGCAAACATGTTCAGTAATTCAACATACTAGTTTATTTGAAAAACAAGAATCTTTGTACAGTGAGAATCAAGGTGCAGAGAGAACAAAAAACTCTCCACCCCATGAAGAATATCAACTGGTGCCTCAGAACCAACCCCATCAGTCGACAAAAGTCTCAACTCGAAAGCTGGCCCGCCAGCACAGTGTGCAAGTTCCAGAAATACTAGTGACAGAAGATTCTAACATGAGCACAGAGACATTAGTAGAGCCAGTGTCTACAGCAAAACATTCAGAAAAACCTGATGAATTTCAGTGGCCACAGAGAAGCCCATCTCTGGCACAGCTTCCTATAGAAAAGCTTCCTCCAAAAAAGAAGCGCTTACGTCTAGCTGAGGCTGCCCAGTCCTCTGGGGAGTCCAGTTTTGACTCTACATCCCTGCCCCATAGCCCTAGTCAGGACAGTAGTGCATCTTATGCATCTAGTCTTTCCACATCTTTTGATGAGTCAAAAGGACCAGACATGGAGATAATGTCAACACCACTGAGGAGATCCAGAGCTCCTCACATGTTAACAGTGCCTAGGGTCCATCAGCACAAAGAGATGAGGCGCTCAGCATCTGAGCAGGCTCCCCATGACCCACAACCTAGTGTCCTAATGACAGAAACCCGCAGTAAGTCTTTTGACTACAGTTGTCTGTCCCCTGAGCGCTCTGCAGTTGGCTGGAGGGAGAGAAGAAAGTGTCTTCTTATGAGACACACTGCTGTTAAAGATCCAGATGAGGAGGAAGAGGAGCAATGTACCATCCCAAACCCTAGTCCTGAACATGTGACAGTTAGCACATCTTCTCAAACAAGCCCAACATCTGTGTACTGCAGTAGATCTTCTACTTCGCCTTTATCAAGTGACACGGTTTTATCTCATACAATTAGATCACATTTCAAAGGGACTTTCTCACAGTGGAAACTCAGTCAAAATATTCAGTCAACAGGTAGAACGGAAACCTCACTTGCTCCACCTGTACATCCTGTAAAAAAGGAGGCTTCATACATTCATACAGATCTGCCAGCTTCTCATGCACAACAACCCTATCATACACAAGGACCATCTGGGGCAGCCAGAGCTCGCTACCTCCCAGTATCTACAGGGCTAAAGTTAGAGATTCCTTTACAACATGAAGATTATTCAGATGTTCGAGTAAGTCATTCCCACACCCAGCTCTCTGTTCCTCACATCACATCAAGTCTGGAATTACTGAGGCCAGTCACATCTCATTCAGTGGCAGTACGTCTCCAAACAGAGACGCTCACACCAGCATGTGCTATATACACCACATTGTCTCAGTCCACCTCCCCCAGACCCCAGGAGGCAATTGATGCTGTTTCATGCAATATAGGTATCCCAACTGCTGAATACAGAAACCAGAGGAACATAAGTCCAGACTTTCAGTTATGGTCTGATGCTGACCTGAGGTTGTCAGGCACAGGGGGTAACAAGCGTATGCTTTCCCCATCAAACAGCATAGAACTCCCTCCTGAGTCGCAACAACAGCAGAAACGAGTAAAAGAAGAAGAGGAGAGGGATACTGAATGTGTTGAGTCAGTGGACACATGCAATCAGAATCTCAAAGAGGAGAATCAGTCATATCTACCAAGTGTTTGCTCTCCCATCACACATGCTGAACCTTCATTCCCCAGTCTGCTGTCCGGCACCTGTAATAGCTGGTGCTATTTGAACTATATAAAGCCAAATCCTTCTACTCTGGATGAACAGAAGCCCTCAGTGTATTCATCGTGGTCTACCAGTGGCTATGACCCCAACCCACCTGGCCTATCCAGCAAGACTGCTCTTGCTCTTTTGCACTGTAAGCAGAGGTTAAGTCCATCTATCTACACCACATCACCCATGTCAGTCAAGACAAACAAGTCCATGGAGCAAGAGGACAACAAAAGACCCTGCTCCACTGAGGTAATTGCAACACTAACCACCTACTGTCAATCTCTATTACAGTGTGTTATTCGACTGATTGAATGTAGAAAGACATAGGAGAAAGGATAGTTAATGCAGATGGTGCTCATACTATATTATACTATTGTGTTTGACTCCAAAAAAATTAAGTGATTCTGTAGTCCCCAAATTGAGGATAAATGGAGTCACAACTTTTCATGGCATAGTTTACATTGTTAGTATCTTAGCATAGCAAGCCTCTTCATGATGCTTTGGTGACCTGAATATAAACTGTTAGCAAAAGAGTATGTGCTTTATGGTACCCTCAATCATCAAGAAGGAAAGAAAGACACTTTGTTCCAGTTTTTTGATAACTATGGCAAAACTAAATTTATGAATATTAAAAGAAAATAAGTAAATCATGAGAAAAAAATTGAACAGATTTAACATATGCTATAAAGCTATATGCTATATATTCAATGAAAATTTCCAATTTTTGTCTCCATGGGCATGCTGGAGCAGAGTTGGTGAATTTGCCCATGTCTCTTTTGAGTGTAGGTCAACAACAGCCAGTCGTACTGTGAGGAAACAGGGAAAGGACAGCACTCATCAGATGACGACAAGTTAGATGGAAAAGAGGAAGAGAAGGCACAGAAGCAGAAAGAGGACAAAGAAGTTCCGTCTTGCTCTAGAAATAAACAACCTGCTGAAGTTTGGCATCCTGAGGGGTGAGTATGACCTTTTGACAGATAGGTGCTGTATAAAAATAAATTAATTTCTATTAAGGATCTCACTGATTACTCATTATTCAATTAATCACAGTTAATAATAGTTCATCATGATCATGGAGAGGATGAAGACATATCGTGTCAGAAAATGTACTATACTGTAGTTGCTGTAGTACAACATCCGGTTGCACCACTACGCAGTGCTTATTGCTGTTTAATGAGCTGGAGTTGCATGTAGGGCTGCACAAATCATTGTAAGTGAACACACCTTGTTCCCATGAAACATGAAAAATCAGGTTTTGGATCAAAATTGTTTATTATTAGTATATATGGTCTGATGTTTATTTAATGAACATTAAGTGTAGGTAAATGTGTTTCCAGCATACTGAAATGACAGCTGAATGAATGAGCTATTTCATTTTAATGCTTCTTGATGATGATTCTATTGTTATTAAGCTTAATCTTTTGATTTTTAACTTTTTTATATGAATGAAAACAGTAACTGGGAGGATGTGACTTCTGAAACTGGGATCCTCCAAAGTGAAGATTTGTTTGCTGGATTTTCTGGAGCTACATCAATCAATCTTTGGCTGAGTACAGACACAGGGCACTGAGACAGTTTAACTCAACTAACAAGTTACTCACAGAATTAATGCAGCACTGGCTAAAGATGAGAAGCTGCTAGCTGGATGTTTTGTATACTGCCATATACTAATGATAATAGCGTTGGACTTTAGCCCATTTTTCCTCAAACTCAGGGTGTAAACTGAGACTTTCTCTCCACTTTGCCCAAACTATTTTTCACATTGTCAAATATATTGTTATTTTTATAATGTATATTGTCATTATTACTGTAATGCTTTTGGTCTAGTATTTTTGTATTATATTCTAGATTAATTCTGTTCCGTTGTTTTTTAAACATTTGTTTTTGTGCAACTGCAGCTGTGACAGGATTTTAACTTCAGGGGATCAATAAACTGTTATGTTAAATTTCAATTCACTCACCTATTCTGCAAAATGCTGCACCGTACAGCCCAACTGTGAAGTAGAGCAGCACTGCATTACTAGCAGGTTTGTGACCTGACTTTCACTATTGAAGGGCACAAAAAGCCACACAACTAACTTGTAGTGTTGGTTGTAATTTCTGACGATCTTTCCTGTCCTCATAGACCTGTCTACGTAAACAGAGTCAAAAACAACCTGTTTAGGTCCTAAATTACGGCATAATTCAAATAAGGAAAAGTCTATAAATATCATCATGCTCGTTTTCCCTTCAAAAAAACACAAATACTATTGTTAGACTGAAATTGGTAAAGAGAGTGAGTAGCCGTCATTTCCTTTTTATTGTCTTTGTTTTTGTAGAGAGGAAATTAATGCGCAGGAAACGGACTAAAATTACTTTTTTCCAGTACCCGTTTGTATTGTTTTTTCACTCTGGGGTATTTGCTGAGGTTTCAGCAAATGTTGAAATGAGGAGAATGAATTGAAGTTTGGGCCTGGAAACAGTATTATCTCTGAGATTAGACAACAGCTACTGGAGTACATAACTGACTCATGGCACGTGGCACAAGGAAAACACACGTGCAAGTGAAGCAGCCTGATGCATATTTTTTACATTTCAACATTTTACATTTTAACCTGTATAACCGCCGAGCTGGTGTATTGGTATCCAAGCATAAATTGTGTGTGACCTACACCTGCAGCTAAAAGCCTTCATTGTGTCTACACTGTATTGATAATTTATCAATATTGATCAATATGAAAACATATAATTTCATATATTTATAGACATATTACCAAACCCTACTGTTGTCTATTCATCATGTTGTAGAGGCCAAGGGTTGGCCGTCTGCACCAACAGAGCCCGTCTGCTGAGGGGCTGACGCCAGGAAAACTACCAAGCTTCCTCTGCTCATGCAGAGATTCATTTACACCAACCATCCCAGCCATTCACGTTGAGCATAAGCATGTTTCATTACCTCAAATTGACACAAACAGAACATGCAGAATACATCTAAACCTATGTACATACGTACGTAGAGCTTCACTAATTGAAGGGAACTTGCCATATGGAATATAAATAGTAAGATAAACTGTATCAAAAGAAAAGTGCTGGAGTCTGGAAATATGCTGAGAGAACATGTAAGGAGGGTTTGACCAGGCCTTTAGTTGTAGGAGAATGGCCCAGCAACATTAATACAGTGGATATACTATAATGCCATTGTTATAGCTAAGCATAGACCTAAATAAGCTGGAGGGTATAATGACTGTCAGATGTGTTGTGACAAGGTCCAATCAGACATAGTTGCAGTTGAATTTAGTGCCAGTTGAGTGCATAATTGTATAATTGTTCAAAGTGTAATAATGGGACTCATGCAAGAACAGATTTGTTCTTTACTGCCCTACTGAATTGTTTATAGAGATTCCAAGGATCAGTTACAGGGCTGATATGGTCATATTTGCCTAAAATAACACTGAGAAAATGTAGTCGTTACCCTACTGGACCCGAATGTGTTATGTCCATTTCAACCTGCTAGTGTTGCAGCACTGCTCTCCTTCACAGCCAGGCTCAACAGAGCAGCATTTTGTTGCATATGTGAGAGTGAAATAATGTGTGAAAGTGTGTGAATGTGAAAATATTTTAGGCACAGACACTGATACTGACAAAATGCGTGGAATCTATAAACTCTGATCAAAATCATATGGCAGTGTACAGAAGTTGCTGGTAGCATGTTGTTTTACTCCCCCCTTCACTGGTCGCGACCCACTTGATGTTTTGGGTCTGATGACCAGTTAATGGGAGAGACTAATAATCACTTTGATGAGCACCAGCAAGGAAATCACAGTATTACAAGAACGAATGCTATGTGTGAAGATCGCTCCTATAACTCCTGACAAACCTGCAACTGCATAAAAGCCGCTTTTGGTCTTATTCAGCGTGTCCTGGATGCATGGAGCAAGCAAGCAACAGCCCATCCTGCATAACAAGGATTTTAGGGCAGGACAACACACATGAAAACCCACTTAAGGAGATGCCAGCAGCAACAGCCACAGTGTTGTAGCTACGCAATTATCTTTTAATTATAATGATAATGTTATTAAATTAGGTTTAAGTGCATAAAAGAGTGAAAATTGTTAATTACTAATAAAAAGCACAATCTTGCAGAAGTTAGCAGATGTGTAAGAATAAAAGATACTGACTTCCCACAATAATCTGAGGAAACCTCTTGTGTGGATGCCCCCTGTCATCACCATGTCAATATGTCTAGCTTCATACTAATCTCCCAGTATGACTTTATAGACATTATGCCATCTCCAACTCTCAGCCAGTTCAATTCTTAGAGTATTTAGAGTATTAGGTCTTGTTTCCCCCAGGTTTCTCTGTCTAATACCTTTCTGATTTGCCTTTTTTTTTAGAATTCTGAAACTATAGACAAATGTCAAAATTGACTACACTGCTAAGTCTCGGCTATAACTATTTTTATTATTACTATGTCATGGCAGTTTCTTACTATGTGGAGCCATGTTATATTAGACAAACTACAGAACAACATTTTCACAGGTGTTTCTAAAAGGACACTTTTTACAGATCTGTTTGTCTTAACTCAAGCCGACACATGTCTTCTGAAGATAATTTGAAGCCTGGCTAACTCAGACATGCTCCGTACTTTTGATATCAATCAGAAATAAATACTGCGAGGGAGTGCAGCTAGGTGCCATCTGTGTGTCTCTTTTTGGTTGGGGAGTATGTCTGTGAACAAATCCCTGTTGTGACTCATGTTGACGCTCATCGCAGCCTTCCTAAAAGAGTGAGTCATCCTCACGCCTGCTTGCTTTCTCCTTCACCGCCTGTTCAGTCTGTCTGAGGCACAAAAAGACAAAACTGAGGCAGAAAAGTAGCCGAACATTGCCTTTTTTTGTTGCTGGCATGGGGGAGGCACAGCACTTGAATCTTGACTGTGAATGGGTCTTGCATAAGAAGTCAATGAATATAGCTGATTTATAGCATACGAGTACAGGATGACAGAAAAGGGGTTCTCTTTCATTTTTTCAAAGTAGTTTTTGTGTGTAAAAGCCACTTTTTATGATGTCTGCTCAGTTTATCCATTCATGAAGCCTGTAGTGAAAATACAAGAAAAAACAGCTGATTATAATCAGGATGGTTGTTTTTCACAGGAATGTGTTTTTATTTTCCATGTTTTTTCATGCCTATTTGGAGCAGCAGCTGGTCTGGGCCAGGGTTTCCCTCCCTCTCTGAAATGTTTTTACTGGCTGCTCGCAGCAAACACCGGACCTTGGGCCATATCGCAGCCTCCCCCGTGTTTGGACTGAGTGGTGGTGTGAACTGTGATGGAGTTATAAGGCAGTGGGAGGTGGGGTCTTGTTTTGGCTTATGAAAGCTCCTCTGTTGCTGCTGAAGTGGTTGCCTTTCTGAGGGACCCTCAGTATACATGGAAGGGTGGATCCCAGGACCAGCTGCCACAGTGTGAGCTCACTGTGTAGTAAAACAGATAGCGTACTTACTCTGGATAAATAAAGGAACTAAAAAGCTGCTCACAGGTGCTAAAGGGCATGCAGCCTGTCTGTCAGCTCCAGTTACACTCATATTGATTGTCACTATCATCCTGAACGGAGCAGCATCAATAGACAACTGACAGGGAAATGATTCGAGAACCAAACTGAAACCTCTTGCTGTCTTCACACCTACAGATCAAATGAAGAGCATGGCATGGTGCAGAGTGAAGGTGGAGGGAAGTGCCATTGTCAAGAATGTAGAATCCACCTTAAGAATACCAGTGTGCTGCAGACGTGCACCCATTGCTCAACACCATCTGCAAACTGCAAATACTGCAGTGTTACTCTCAAAAACAAAGGTAAGGGGAGAGAAAGAACAACTCTAGAAAAGAAACCATAGACCATGTAATTAGTTAGAAGATCAGTGTAATAAAAACTGCTGTAACCTGAGCCATATGCATTTTCTTGTTTGAAACCTTTAACTTGATTAATATCCTTTAACCGTGAGCTAATCCTGTGTGTACACGTTATAACATGGAACATAGATGGGAAAAGGTTGGACTAGTGAAAACATGAGAGAGGCTCATACATGTTACACCCAGGGAAAAATGTGCTTGGCTTGTAATAAATGGCCACAAAGCTGCTACAGTAGGATTTTGTTTCCTGGCCATCTCTACATATTTAGCAACATGAAATTTGAAATTAGAATTCACAGGACCTGTAAAATAGTAGATCACAGGTCAGTACAGATATTAAGCTGTTTGAACCTGAGACCCCAGTTGGTTAGTAGTGTATCTGAAGCGAAGTGAATGTAAATAATCAAAATGTACTGAAAAGTGAGTTTTTCTTATCCTAGGAGTTTGTGAAGACCAATCAGTTCACCCAGTTAAAGAAAAGGACCATCAGTACTCTGATTTGAGGAAAGGTAGAGATGATGAAGGCAATGCAAAGGACAAGGATGGCAGTTGTGAGGAAAGCCATGGGTCCAAAGATGTTGAATGCTCCTCTGACAAACAAAAACTTCAACCAGGAGGCCATCCGAAGGAACCTGAGCCCAGCCGATCCGTACTGCTCACACCCAAGGGTTCTATCCAAAAGAGCTCAGCCAGCGCTAGAAGAGCCCTGTTCGCCCGCAGACGCCACGATGCTTCAGCTTCTGTATCCACCAGAGAGCATCATTCCCCCAGCACTCAGTGTCTGACTCCACAAAGGGAGCTGTCTCCACCTTGTAGCTTGTCGCCCAGGCCTCACCGGTCCCCAGCTCCCCCTTCCTCCTTCTCCCCACCCAGTTGTCATGTCTCCAACTCCCCACTGAGACCAGACTCTCCTGTTAGACGTCTGTCACCCGCAGTTGTCCAGTCCCATGGATCGGACTCCACTGGGCCTCCAGGCTCCCTGGTAGAAACCTCTGCTCAGTCTCAAAGTTGTCTTCACTCAAGTGACCGACTGTCTACAGCGAGACTGGTAAGCCACTTAAGCTTCAAAAATCATGGTTACCTACAATAACATGTTTTCACCATTTTCATTGGCTTTTTACAAATAACAAGCACTTCCTTTTTGCTTGTAACTCTGGGTTTTGTTCATGTTTATAATTAACATAAGTCAAAACGTGGCCTTTGTTCAAGCCTTAGTCTTCGCTCACCTGTGACTTGATACAGCTCGGTTAGTTTAGCCTACAGTTTTAAATAAATCAGCTCCTGGCTTGCAAAGCTAATCTGGTGTGGCTCAGTTGAATCCCACTAAGTCAACATCTAGTAGAACAAATATAGATAGGCTGGTACATACAAGGTTATTTTAAAGTTGTGCATTTATTGGAAAAGAAGGAAAGGCAACTCTCTTGTTTTATGTCTCTCAAACCAAGCCTGCAGCTCCCAGCCTTAAAATAATGCAGGAGAGCCTCCAAATAGACACAACATGTTTTCCCTGGGCAGCCGCTGATAAAACGAGAAGCAGGCTCATCGTTAAATACCAGAGATAGGAACCACATGTCAACGACAAAAACAGCATGGGTGAAGATCTCAGTTCACCCCAATGAAATAAAATGTCTATTCCAAACTTGCGGTTATGTTATGCTGCAACCTCACCACTTCCTCCTCACACTAATATAGGTCTACTAGGAGTATTTACTAATTCATCCTCTCTGCATCTGTACTCACTGACATACATGGACAGTATGACCTTTTGTAAACCTGCTGCTGGGAATTGATTTGAACACTATATAAATACATTTTAAAAAGGGCCATACTTGACCTCCATGTAGATTTTTATTAATGCACACATTTTTTACAAATTCTAGTAATTTCATTATATTTAAGTATTATTATTATTTTGCACAATAATACCACAAACAATAGCCCTTAATAGCAATGTATTCATAAACATACTCCAAATAGAAAATAGTAACTTGATATTGCACCTCTACAAATGGCAAAAATGATTTAGCTATTACAGTTTTTTTTTCTCGTTCAGGTCATATCAAATTGTTGCATTGACTATGCCTGATGTTTGTGAAATGCCTTTGATGAATTTTCCCTCTTTTTTTTCAGATCCAAAATGTATGTTGATTTATCTTTTTTACCAGTGATTTATTCTTTTTGGTTTTATATATAAAATTGTCTTAATTAAAAGCCAAGGCTACAAGCAATCTATGTATTGTTCTGAAACAGTCTCACATCCCTGAGTAACAAGAAATACCTGCCAGTCATATGTTACAATTTGGTACAGAAGATCTGACCTAGAAGATGCTGTGTGAGACTGTGTAACCTATCAAGGTGTGAATCCCACCAAATGAGTCTCAACATTTGTCTCATATCTTTGTCATAATCGCAAACGCAAATGTCTGTGTAATATGTAATACTTTTGGAGGGGACTGCAGTATGTCCAGAGAGAGAGAGAGAGAGAGAGAGAGAGCACAGTTTTATTTGAGTGTAGTTTAATTTGCCACTAAGTAAATAGCCTGGTTTGCTCATGTTCCAAATTTAGGTGAACAAATTAAGACAACAGCCTTAAACATCCAGTAGAGTTGAAGCCCTAACTGATACATTTTTGCTTTGCAACTAGTAAACTATTAAGTGAGTCTCTGGACACTGACTCACTTTAATGATAAAACAATTGTCCTAAGATAATACAGTTTGCTGATTTTACAGTTCTTTTCTTCTTTTGCTGCTACACCTTAATTCAACTTATGGTCATTGTGCTGCACAATCAAAAAGTCCTCCCAGTCAACATTGATTATAATAAACTAATTTAAATATTACATTAACATGTGTTTAAAGTGAAATTTGGTGTATAAATAAATGTAAATAAATGGAGGTTTTTTGGAGGTAGTCTTGCTTTGTCATCCTTGTCTCGCATTGTGAATTTGGACAGTCACTGCATTCTGAGGACAGGAATGTACCCGTTACTTTGCTGAATCTACAAGTCCAGACGGGGAAGTCCACAATAAGTTAGTTGTTTCCTGTCTGTGGTCCTGTTCCACTTTCAGGCATGTTTCCTTAAAAGAAAAAAAAGTTAACAGCAGGCTGAAATGAGTGTTTCACTGCTTTGTCTGGTTGTTTCACTGCTGACCCTACAGTGATGTCACCGATCCTGGAGTGCACCTGTACATCACGGCAGCAAACGCACGATTTTGAAGATTCCCTTTAAAGTAACTAAATTACCGCTCGTGGCCATAAGTGGTCATATCATCAAGCAACATTTTAGAACTGTGCCTCTCTAAGTTGTTTTCTCAGCACCAAGGCTAGATTATCGATGAGTCATTGCTATTTATCGACAGTGTTCGGAACATTTAGTGCTACAGTGCTTTAAAACCTGCTCTTCCTGTCCCATTAAATCGATTTTATTTCCATTCTGTCTTTTCTTAACTCTATCCTGTTAATATTGTTGCTTTAGTGAGCTAGTTACCTCAGCAGAACCACTAGTTTCATTTCATTTCTGTTCTTTCTTCTATAGTCTATGGGTGAGGCTGGTCTGACCCACATCGCCCCGCATCCCACACGGCTACGGGGGGCCCACAACCTCCTGAGTCACCTCCCTCTGCACTCCCAGCAGGTCAGCAAGGCCCCTAGCCAACTGATTCCCATCGGGGGCATTCACATGATTCAGCCCAGGTCCCCTCTCCCGCTTTACAGCCTGGTGAGCAGCCCCACGGCAGCTGCAGCTAAGCCTGCAGGAGCAGGGTCGTCCTGGAGAATAAGCAGCACTCCGAAGACAAGGTTTTCTCTGCAGCAGCGTCAGGATACTCTCAAAGAGGTGACAGCCACCAGCCGAGCCAGCCCGCCAGACCAGGAGGCATCAGGGGGAATATCAGGAAGCACCCAATCAGAAGCTCTTTTACACAGAAAGAATGAAGGATGCTGCAGCATCCAACAACCGTTAAGTCCCGGGGCAGAGATGAGGCTTCCAGAACTGAGCACAGACGTACATATTACAGAGAGGTGTGTTTACCCCGAGACCACACAAGGCCAAAAAATGTCTCCTTCCTCCCAGACACAACTCTGATAGGAGAAAGAGTCCGAAGGGACAGTGCAACAGACTGAAAACCAGGGTCTGAGGATGAAAACACAACACTGGTTTCAAATCAAAGGACAAAAGGCAAGAGCACTTGACCACCGCTTCTGAATGATGCTGTTATGTAATTATATGAATAATATATATAGACACTATGTTAGATATGCAGTATGTTTTGTAAATCTTTTTTTACCCTTGTTTGGATTCATCTGTGTTAATTTATCTATGTGCTATTATGCAAATTCTGTACTATATGCAAAAGCAGCTGGAATGAAAATAGACAAAGTTTTAATCAGTTTCCCTATTAACCCTTTTGACAGCTCTAATATACTATTGCTATGTTAATGTACTGTATTACCAAAATGGATAGAGAAAGGTACGACAAATATTTATTCACCCCAACCAGTATTTTGAAGTGCAATTTTATGTCAAGATTGTGGTTTGAAATGTCATTGTTAAAGGCTGTGATTATTATTATTATTATTATTATTATTATTATTATTATTATTATTAGTTTTGTTGTTGTTGTCGTCTTGTTGTTTGTGTTTGAAGAAGCAGGGTTATGTTCACCTCCTTTTTTTAAGATGTTTCAGATCAAAACATTTGGAGTGCACTGACAACGGATTTGATACCCAGAGGAAACCTGTTTCACGTACATGGTAGCTACAGTTTTTTTCATAAACAGATGCATGTATTTTTGTGTTGCTGCTTTTCTAAATGATACAATCACTCGTCATTTTCATGTTTACCATTAAACTTCTCATTTTTACAGATTTATATTAAATCTGTGATGCACGTGTGGTTACTTGGCCTGTGGCAAGAACATTCACAAATGTTCCACTGGTTTATTTCATGGCGCTGAAATGTAGATCCAATATATCAAGTACTGCTCATTAGACAGAGGATAACTAAACTGTACCTAACGGGACATGTCAGTATCAAAGGGTTCGGATTGGGTCCGGGATAAAATTAAAAAATCATGTTTGGGTTCAGGTAGGAGGGCGTAATTACAGTTTAAAATATGACCACACTAAAGAAAATATTAGACGACCGGGGCACTCGAACGTCTGATCATTTAATGGTCAGAGAAAACTGATGCTGTGCCTCGTAGGTCTTCTTCAGAGTCACAGACACACAAGGACAGCACACACTCAGCTGTAAGAGTCTCAGACGAGGTTGTAACATGAAACACATAAAAAACATATTTGTTGGGTTCGACATTCTTTCACAGTGCTCACAAGAAAAAGGCAAAACTGTGATGTTCATGGCTACAGGGCTGAATATATTAAACACCTGACGAGCCAACAGCCAGTGTAGTTAAAGCTAAAGTAAATGTTTAGCACATGCAAAGTTCTCTATCATTTAAACTGTGTCAAGTAACCCAAGTAAAACTTATGTCAGATGTGACACATTTGTTTGTAATATTATTAAGTATATTCAGCAGTTTCTATTGCTGCACTGTTAGTCTGGCACAGGTTCATATGTAACTTGGTAAAGCTGATGCAAGCTGAGACACACTTGTTACTCTGAATAACTAACACAACACATTGGAGCTACTTTCTTCTTAAGAAACAGTTCATATGCTTCAGTCTATTGAATATTCAGGTGTAATTTTGCAGCGCCGCCTAGTTACTGACAGACTGTCCCTTTAAAGAAATGAATCATGCCAACACACCCATGGGTGGTCCTTGAAACATATTTTTAGCATGTTGCATGTTCTAGTAGTGCACTGCAACAAGGTTCATAGTACTAGTATAAATATATAATTTGTATAGTTTGTATTTATATATTTAATATTAGAATTTATCTATTAATTCATACATTGTAGTGCTTACATTTGTTTTCATGACTGTGTATTCTGTGTTTTTTCCTGTTGTACACTGTGTTCTTTCATGAACTAGAAGTCACAGTCCTGTTTCCATTTTCCACATAATGATGAATGTGGCTCCACCTTGTGGCTAAGTTTAGGTCGTGCTAAAAAAATTTAAAACCTGCTTTAAATGTGGACACAATATTTTGACATAAAACCCACGCTATGCATTATTAATATATGGTCACATTGCATTTAGCTGATGTCAGAAGTCCTAGTAGATTTTCATGCTCACTCTGCCGTCTGTCATCAGGGTAGTTTGTCTTTGTTCCCCAGCAGTGAACATGTCCTGTGTAACCACTGGGTGACAGTAGAAAGCTACTAACTGTCCCTGGCAGGTTGGAGTCCTGAAAAGAATGACATCACTGAAGGTAGTGGGCCCTATGCTGATAACTATCTTTCCTTTTTTTTAGGACCAGCTTAAGCATATGTTATTTTTCTTGGGGTCCAACACACAAACAGACATACACACACTTCTACTGTACTCCACATGCACACTACATACAAAACCCAACTCATCACACTAATGGTTAACAGGCAAGAAGACATTAAGTCAGAAATCAATTGCAACACAATCACAATTCTTTATGGAAATCTTTAATGGGTTCTGAACTTTCATGTCTTTATTGAGAACACCTATAAAAACCTCATGTTGCTAGTTGAAAAAGTATTTGAACCCATGGAATAATGACCTCAAAAAAGCTCAGTGGAGTGGTGCTAGTATACCTGGAATCTTGTTAAGAGAATTAGTTTGAAGGTGTGGAATAGAGCTACTTTTATGTGAACCATGTCTCGCCAAAAGGAGCTTTCAGAGGATCTACGATCAAGAATTGTTGATTTAGAAGTGCTACAAAGTGATGTCAAAGACTTCAGAAATTCACCAGTCCACAGTTAGGAAAACAATCTACAAATGAAGACACTTTGGGACTGTGCCTACTCTACCAAGAAGTGGGCGGCCAGTCAAAATGACCCAAAGAGCACAACAAACACAACAACATCAAGGCATCATTGGAACTGGCTAACATCTGTGTTCATGAGTCTACAGTAGGTAAAACATTGAACAAGCAGGGTGTCAATAGCAGGACACCACAAAGGAAGCTGCTGCTTACTAAAAAGAACATTGCTGCACACATGACATTTGCCAAAGAGCACATTGACACAGTATTGGCAAAATGTTTTGTGGACTGATGGAACTAAGATTGAACTATTTAGAAAGAACACAGCACCAGATTTGGCTTAAAAGGGAACAGCTTATCATCATGACAGAATCTTCCCATTCATAAAGTATGGTGGAGAAAACGTCATGATCTGGGCCTGCTTTACTGCATCAGGGCCTGGACAGCTTGCAGTGATGGGGGGAAGATGAATTCCCTAGTGTATTATAAATTCTTCAGGATAATGTGAGAATGTTTGTACGTCGTTTGAATTTTTCTACATCACTATGAGGTTTTTATGCTTGTTCTCAATAAAGACATAAAACATCTGATTTATTTTTTTGGTGTTATCACTTTAGACTTTCTCACTGATATTTGTTAATCCTCTTGACTTAGATAAAGATCAGATTTTATGACAAATTCATGCAGAAAACCATTCAATCTCAAAAGATTCACATACCTTTTCTTGCCACTGTATATAGTGATTTGAACTTTGAACTTTTTCTACAACTAGTGGAGGATCATTTAGTGAGGATAGGATATAATAATAATTATTAATATTATTATATACTATTATAAAGTCCCAAACAGCTACTGCAGACTCTCCAAACTACATACACAGATGTCACATTTGTGGGAAAAAAGAAGGTTTTGTGTTATATCACTAGATGCTATTCAGAAGTCTTTATTATTGCTCTTTTATCAGCACTTTCCCTGTAAAATCTGTGGAAGTTGGTTTTGGGTGTCAGAGGATCCACAGTAACAGTAACAAGATCAAAGAATGTCTAAACTATGATGATATGATGAGAAGAAAGCTACACTGATGTTATTGAAAGCCGTGTCAAGAGTTCACGATGGGAAACACTTTGGCGGTGATTTCTTCCCCTGTATGCAAAATCAAACACACAGGGCAATAAAATGGGGATTCCCATCATTTATGGAAACTCAACAGAGCACAATGACCTAAGAGTGACCATCATATCTGATAGGCAACAAATACATTATCATTGACTTGTACTATGCAAAGGTTCATGCAAAACTAGGAAAATGCAAGAACCGAATATGCAGACACTGTTACACTGACTTGTGGTCAGCCTGGTCTCGTATCAATAAGCAGGCTCAAAGATGAGATTTTATAAAACCAAGCAAACAAAAAAAACTATTATACATAAACCTTTACCATTAAAGACAGGAGTTTGTCATTTCTGAGAGTCAGTTTCTATTTTACCGGCTGCAATATAACAACAATATACTGTATATAACACTGAACAAATGAGTGGAATAAAACAAAAAACAAAACACTAAAAGATGCATCTTTTTTTTTTCTCCAGCATGTTCCATTCTCTTGATGCTACAGCCACAGCTTCTATATTACCCTGCAGAAAGTCGGCTAAAGTTGGGCGACAGACATCATGTGTATTAAAACAGCGCTTCTAAATCCAGACAGACAACATTCTTGTCCAGTTACTTTAAATTTGTGCAGGTGTTTGTGACACTTTACTTATTTTTCAGACAAATCTAAGTTTTACATAGCTGAAATCATATTACATTGTGTTACTGACTTTTAGTAACGTAAGTAACTAAGTACATTTATTAAGGTGCTGTACTTTACAATTGTAGGTATGTAAGTAACTAAACCCTTCAGATAAATGGATGTATACACATGTATATAGCTGTGGTGTCCATTACAGAACATAATTAGCTAAGTTACAATGTTAATAATTCAATTATTTAAAATGTCTTTATTGCATATTTCTTCAATACTGGTTACATTAAACCTGTTTCATAGTGGAGTATTAGTACTTTTGTACATTAAGTACATAAATATTCAGTACCTGCTTGTAATACTTCAGCCAAGTACCTGGTTTTCACATGGTTCTAGTTTGGGGAGTAAATGTTATAAATTATTTAATTATATTAAAATGCCCTCTGTCTTTCTTTTATTAACAAATGATTCTGGACCACCTGGAGGATTTTTTTTTCTGTGGAATCAGAATTCTTTTTAGGTCGATTGAGGTTAGTTCTTCACTTTACAGAGTTTGTAGTTTTGGTCAGACTGTTCCTCCACAGTTAGTTACGATCTGCAACAAAACTAGACCTGAAAATGTCGCCTTGAAGAAAATTCAGCAGAGAATAACAGGTCCACTGACAAGGAAAGTAAAGGACACATTTGTTGCTGCTCTATATCTCCATGTAGTTAAAGTTACCTTATTTAGTACCTCATTTCACTTTGATACACAATAGAGGCACACCTTAGACTCCACATGTAGTTCATGTTCTATTGGAATTATCTTTGCGATGTAATTTACTGCAGCATTTCTAAATATGACATGACATCACTTAGTCAATATAGAATATATGTATTAATTGTTTTGTTGGAGTGCAGCCAACACACACAGTAAGTATTAAAAGTCAACGATGTTTAAGGCACAAAAAAGAATTCGACTCTCTTCATTCTTACAGTTTATGTTAATGTGTGATTTGTGATGATAATCATTCCTTTTTATGAATCATTCAGTGTTTAGTTATTCTGTAATCTCAGCATGCACTGAGGGTATTTCCTTGTATGATAAAGTTATCAGCTTTAACCTTTTCCTTTAGATCAGAGGAAATTACTCATGATAATCAGATTCCACTTGCTGATGTCTAGTCATATATTATGTATTTGTAAGACATTATCCCACAGTCAAGGGTCCCTTGCATGTTTTTCTCCAAAGGTTTTAAACGTATGGTAAGAATAATTTCATCGAATAAACTCTGACTAGTCTGGTAACTAGGACGAGCAGCCCTCATCAACACCACTGTTGAAACTTAAAATGTTAACACGAGCTGTCTCCCGTTGGCATTTCAGTTGATTTGTGTGGTGAAATATGACATATTTCTTATTCATGAATGACTGAGTGAAGGAACAAGTCCCATGACGTTCATTCTTACTGGAATGAATCAGACGGTACAGGTGATGGGTGGTTGCAGACAGGTGGCAGACACCCTCATCATTCACAGCCAGACTGAAACCGTCCCTCTGTAGTTTTTATAACGCTGGTCAGCGTGTTGCTTCCATTGATACTGCTATCAAACTAGTCATCTACCCCTGGGGGGGGGGGTCGGCCCACATTCTTCACCTTCTTCAGATCAGGGTCATGTGTCTGTGTGCATGTGAGTCACTGTTCAGTGCTCTTACCTCAGAGCCCACAGACTCTTGCAAAATGTTCTCCCTGTGGTTAACATTTCATCTGAAGACCTGATGCATGTTTATGTGAGTCCTGCTGGTCTGAAAGCAAGCGGTCGCTCACCAGGACTGCCTGATTTCTAGATTCAACTGAGACACATTTAACACCTAATGGTGCATTTGGACGGGGAAGTCATGACTTCTGTGCTCCCAGTCCAATGTCCATTAAAGGAATCTCACCATCCTCAACCTCAAACTCCAAGATGGCTGTTTAGTTGTGCTGGTGACTATGTGTAATTTATGTAATTAAATTATCTTGTTGTTCTATTCACAGTAAAACCAATAAAAACAGCTTTACGTCTTATTCTAACTGCTCCTGAGAGAGGAGGAATGTCACATCATGATTTCTGGATTTCCAGTTGCCTAGAATCCACGGAATGTTTCCACTGTGTTTTGAATGTGGGGACTTGCTGGTGCGTTGTTGTGTCACAGGCCATGTGTTCAACCTCATCCGAGAGGAATTTCAAAGGATTCTGCAATCCTGGCTCCACTATTTGTTTGTCATCGCACCACCTCGCATTCCTCCGTCGCCCTCAGCAGCAGCCGGAAGTGGGAAATAGATAAGGACACTTTTTTTACACTTTGTCTGCCTTGTCTGGTTAAAACAGCAGGGGAAAGGGACATGGTGGGGAAGGGGAAATGAGGAGGAGGAGGGGCTATCTCCAGATTGAGGCTGTTCCTGCAGCCTGCACAATTGAACAAATATTTGCCCTAGATGAGTATTTTTTTCTTCACTGTAACAAATAGTTGGTCAAATGCCAGTCTTTCTACATTGTGACATGCTGTTGGCATTTCCCCTACCCCTGAACCCCTACAAACCATGACTACACACAAATAGGATTTTTTCAGCACTGTTTTTTCCTGCTTTTGTAGGTGTCTCCTTCTGTCTTCTGAGTTTCCACTGAAGCTCTGATGTAAAACTCTTTGCAAGATTTTCCATACTTCCATTGAAACTCTTCAATGTCCTTGTACACCTTCCTGTTTTTAAGTGTGGGCTTTTTGATCTGCATTGATGAGTTTAAAACCATTTACAGAAAAACAATGTAATTATTAAAATGTTAATAGGAAATCAAATTCTCTATTAGAAGTTTAAACAGAGCTTTTCTGGATCACAAGTGTCATTATTCAAAGAAACTCTTTAAATTATTAGAAGAAATTTAGGACAGAAATATACTCTTAATATTATATAATATTAATAAAATACATTTTAACGACGAGAAACACGGACAATCCCTGAAAAACCAGGTACTGTATAAACAATGTGCAGCATTTCCACTACGAGGCAGAATTTTTAGTAAACAGCTGTACTACTGGGTGCTCCACTAGTCTGCCCTGATAAGAAGCGCAGAGTAAAAAAACATGAATTATCTGTCCACATATTGAAAGAATATGCCAACGTCAGATTTGTCCTTTGCATTGACTGTGTCATTTTCAGCTTCATCCCAATCCATTCATTCTTGTGCTCTCCTCTTATCAGACGCACATGCTGTATTAGTGGCTTTCGTTTGCACATGCCAGTGGATTTGCATTATAGCAGATAAGAGGAAGGAATACTTAAGGTTGAGTGCATGACATAGTGTAACTGTTGAGACTGTGTAGGCGGACAGGCAGTGGTCAAATCCATGATGTCTGTTTTTCCCGTTGGTACAGTGGCGTATGTGTGGGTAGCAGAAAGCTCGTGTGGCAGACGACTGCTTATCTTCTTTCTTTTTTTTTACGAAGGTCAAACCGTGTTACATGCTGAGATACTGTTTATGTGACATAGAAGCGTGTGGGTTGATCGTGCCATGACCTCACCTTCCTGCTGGGGGGTGCTGCTGACAGCACTGCTTGACTTGATCGCCCTCGTATCAGCCGTGCGTGGCACATGCACACCCTCTTTCAGTTTCTACTGTCGCTGCTCATCTCTTCCTCTGCTGCCTCCAGCCTCACACTCTGTCTGTGGAAAAGTCATGCCATCACATGCACTCCTCTCGTATCTACTTATTAATGTGTTAACACTCATGTAGATAAACACATAGAATGAGTGAGTTTTCATATTTTACATTATTATAAATTTGAAGTTTGAATTAAAATTTGATTTGTTTGCTAGTTTTATTGATAGTATGTTTTGCACACTGAATGAAATTCTAAATATAATACATATATATGTATATATATCATGAAAAAAAATCATTAGTGGACCTTGAGTTAGCTTTTTATAGATTTTTTTGTCAAATTACTTTTCTACTACTACGTGTCTTTGTAAGTTCCAGATGTATTTCTAAAACCGTTATAAACATACCTGTGGAAGCAGGAGGAGGAAAGATGAAACTCCATCCAGTGATTCAACACATGTAACACCTGAACCCTGGAGATAGATCAACTAAATGCAATGCACCTTTTAATGCTATCAAATACACACAGAAGTGCTTTTTTCTGTTATGTCACGTCCACTCATCAACACTTTATTTTACACAGTGTTTGTTCGTGTTTCCCAATATATGATTATAGCTACTATAAACTGTGTTATCAATTAGGTTTTTATACAACAGGTACAATTATAATTAGTCTGCTTACAGCTGCATTGTTAATCCTTGTGTGTTTAGATAATGTGTGTGTGTGTTTGTGTGTGTGTGTGTGTGTGTGTGTGTGTGAGACCAGACTAGGCTTGTCTCTTTCTTTCCCCATTAACTGTTTTTTTAACCTCGCCACAGTTTGTCTCATATATATTTTCTTTTTCTCGCGTTTCTGTCTCTTCCCTTTCAGACACGTCCACACAGACTGTCAGAAAACACACACACACGCTATTTAATACACAAACATAAGCAAACCAAATCAATTCCACACCTCTTTTTTCAACTCTGCCGAACTCTGCTTACATAACAACTGTACTGAGACAAACTGTCTAGCTTTTTTGTTTTCTTTAGTTTATCATGTATGAATATAAACCACCTCCACTTCCATTTGAGGCATGTCAGGATGTTTTTTGTCACTCAAATGTTTAATATGCTTATTTTTTTCAAATATCTAACCTTTGCATTGTGCCAAGAAAACAAAACTCCCTACTTGTCATTTATTTGCATTAAAAGCCCACTTTGCATCCACTTCAATCCCAAAGCAATGACCTTCAAAAACTATTTATTACTCTAAACCGTCTAAACTGTGAGGAGGGCAGGTAGAGTGTGTGTGTTTTTATGTAACAAACTGCAGAGGAAGATGAGTTCACACAGTGGTAGGAGGGGCTATGATATCACTCACTAGGGGGTATAAGTAGACGTCCTGGTAGAGAGTTGAACACAAAGCACCTGTTGCCTCGACACACACTGCTGCTGCTGCTGCTGTTGCTGCTGTCACATCAGAAGTTCAGACGTAGAAGATGATCATGGATTCCTTCATGTGCAAGACCATAACTTTATTCATCATGTGCATGACCCTACAGGAAGGTAAGCAGCTTTTCCTTTTGTAGTGCTCTCGTTATTTCTTAGGAATTGGATTGGTTGTGAAAGCAGTTGTGACTATGTTTTTGACTTTTGTGTGTGAAATCCAATTAAAAGTCATTATAGATTCTTCCTTTTAGCTGTTCATGCAGTAAAGGAGCGGTTCTTTCTGGAGTGCAGGACCAGAGTTATGGGTTTTATGTTTTACCTAAATGAACAAAGCTACAAAATGGCAACATCCTAGATTAATTGAGCTTACAGTTCTATTTAATGCTGCAGTCCTTGACCCTGTGCACTAGTCACTGCAAAGGGTGGTACTTGTGTACAACGTAAGAACTGGGTTCAACATGCAGAGAATATTTTTCTTTTGATAAGGAACCCTCCTTCTATTGGAGAGTAATCACATAATTACCACAGTGTTATTGATAAAGTGACTTCTAGTGTACCTGCATGAATGTTTAACTTGGATCAAGTCCTTGATTTATTACTTGATAAAGTTATCCAACACAACCATGTCAGTGATGGGTGTTAGCCCGCCAACTGGACTTATTTTTTATTTACATGTGATAATCACTGTGTAGTCACGCTCCAAAGAATTAGTGGGCACTTTCTGACAAGGAGATTCTTTGTGTTTCCTAGGTTGTGGGCTACCCTTATCAGACCGGGCAGAGCTGCCAGCTCAGGCTCCAAATCAACACCACGTCAGGACCAAACGCTGCTCCTGCAACAACTGGGATGATAAAGAATGTGTCTACTTTTGCCACCTAGATATAATCTGGGTTAACACACCAAGGTGAGGCTGCACAGCACCTTTGACACACATCCGGGGTATCAACATTTGGGAATAGAGTAGGAGTAAAATTCTCTTCACCTCTAAGTCTATCCCCAGCTATAAATCCAACTCTGACCCCAACACTGTTGCACATGTACCCAACATTATTAGCATTGTCCTAACAAGTTTCCTTTTCTTTTACAGTAAACTCCTTCCATACGGTCTGGGAAGTTTTCTGTCTCGTGGCCGCCGTTCAGTCAACCGTTGTGAATGTCTCAACTCAGCCGATAAAACCTGCTCCAGTTTTTGCTCTAAAAGGTAAGCACTGTTTCCTCCCCACCTGTCTACCTACAACAGACAAGCAAGTCCTTCCCATCACGTACCATCCACTGGATGATAGATAATATCAGAGTAGCTCCTTTGTCTCGCTTCAGTGGAAGTCAAGTGTGACAAGCTTGAACAGCATGTTGATGTAGAGGATGAGTCAGTGAGGAGAGTGATAGTCCATGATAAAGGTGTAAATGTATGAGGGCAGTCGTCATAGTGAGAATAGAGAACGCCTGCATTTCCTTGGAGGCCTTGAAAGTATTCTCAAAGGTTTATTAGCAGGGTGGCTATTTTTGGAAAGTTTACATTTCTTCTCTTGCTCAAGGAAGCGTTTGTTGCGTCTTCAAGTTAATGTGGTCATGAAACCACCAGTATGGATTAGTCATCATCTCTAGATATTATCCTAGGTCATGTTTGGAAGGCACACCCTGCATTCCTGCAGCCCATGAGGCATTGAGCTGACCCTGAACTGATTTTGATTCAGCATAATAAAGCAAGACACAATCTTCCGTTTAAAGAGGTTTAATTCTCTTGTTTGCCCTCGTTTTAATGCTTTTATTGTTTCTGACCACAGCTCAGAGAATCCAAGCACTGACAGGAAGGGCCCTGTGGGAGACTCTGGAAAATTAAACAGCAACAATTTGCTTGCCTCTTTAAGGTAAATGAAGAGGAATTTAACGATCAGTGTTTAAATCTATATTGCACCGTGTTTGATGGTCTGGGTGGTTTCTGTCTGACGTCTCTCTGACCAGTTTTATTTTGTTTCTTTGTGTAGATCTGTGGCCAAGTCAAACACGGCCATTGCAAAAGAAACTCTTTCATCAAATGAGAACCTGCCTGGCGTCAACATGCTCAAGAGCCAAACAAGGAGGTAAAGAACTGACTGAAACCAGATGCAGTGGCATCACCATGGATTCAACCTGATGGATTGGAAACTCAACTCATGGATTGTACCAGCACCATAGATTTAAAACATCAAGACTCTGGGGCTATAGAGGTGGAAGGATAAAAAGAAAAAGAGGCAGTGGATCACCACCAAGACTCCCCGAGACAAGCAGTTCCTGAACTCTCCTTGAACTTACCAACAGTCTATATGCCAATCAAGGATCTCTCAAAGCCAAGAATGTGGGAACTGACTTCAGGACTGTAGTGCAGCTACATCAAGGAAGAGTTCAATGACCAATCTGTGATAGGTTTCTGTGGTTAAAGCTCTGGTTTAGCTCATCTATATGGACAGTTTCAGATCTGGAACTCATCTGCAACACTGAGGATTTTAGGATCATTACTTATTCCAGAGTAATATCAACTCTGCATTTAGTTGGGAATTGTTTGTCCATGTTTACTCAAATACCTTTCTGTCATTGCTAACCTTTAGTTTGGTTTAATATTCCTCTGTATCAGAGCTTGAATCGACTGTCCTGCCTTACGTTTAGGGCAAATTAGCAAATAGCTTTTTAATGATCATGCTTACTTGAAAATGGCAGCTTGTTCACTGTTGGCACACACTGCCGCAGTGAAATGAAGGTTACTTAGCAAATAATTGCCAGCTCCTCAACCCAAAAACACATATACACTCTGCTATAGTAGGTCTAATTTGTTGTGTTTTCAGCGTAGCTCCTGTTTGACGTTTCGATTGAAGATAAGCCAGAAGGATTCAGTGAAGTGCAGCTTGCCAAGAAATTGTTTTTCCACCTGTCAAACTTAGTTTTGTATCTCTGTAATTAGCCACCAGGAAATGATGAGTCTCGTGTTATGTACTCCAAAAACCACTTATCTCTGGCTTAAATATGTGCCATGAATTCATTCAGTCCATCTGGCGTCTTTGACTAGAGTCACCAGGAACTGACGGGAAAGCAATCACTGTAACTCAGAAAATATCCATCCTCTAATAACTCGTTGCTGTACACGGTGGATAGTTTACCAGCTTTGAAGTTTACTGTTGATGTTGAATGATTATTGTATATAGAACACTTTATTTATTCTCTAACTTATTCAGAGATGTATTTATATTTGTATGAGTGATGCAGTGAATGTGTCGTGTATGAGAAAATAAATGTGCAAGAAAATACCAGAATTTCTTTGTTTGACTTTTTTGGCATTTAATGATTGGGTTTAATTACATCTATTAGATGATTAAATTACAAAGGGCACATTTCAGAAATCACTTGGAGTTACTTGACTGTAATGAGAATTTATTCAACACTGATTGTGAACATGTGTTCACAGTAACTTCTGCTTCTATGAACTCCTGAAAATGTGTCTTCAGTGAAGATGTTAGTCACACACACTAGGAGCACCGATCAGTCATTCCAGACACCATTATGATGTTCCCAACATCTGCCATGGCAAGAAAAAGTATGTGATATGATCTTCATGTCAAGAATATCAACGAGTACAATGTGTCTGAAATGATAACACAACAAAATTCTGATCTTATATGTCTTTATAGAGAACAACCATAAAAACCTCATCATGCTAGTGGAAAAACCCTTTTGAGTTTGCTTTGCACAAGAAGAATATGCTTACGTGAGCCATGCCTCGCTTTCAGAGGATCTACATAAAGATCAGAATAGTTTTTGTGTTAATATTTTAGGCACATTATATTTGTTAATACTCTTGACTTAGATGATCACATTTTATAACAAATAATGCAGAAAACCACAAAATTCAGGGTTCACATCCTTTTTTTTTGCCACTGTATCAACATCAGGTGATCTGAACTGGCATTTGTGGAAATTATTCTTCACTACGTGAACCAGCGGAAAAAAACAAACAGATTTCAAGAATGAAAACATGCAGGGTGTCCTGGCGTGACACGTGACTCACATGCTGCAAATCAGTGCAATGATACGTTTGATAAAATGATAGATTGGAAAGAGACGGCATGATTAAAGTGTTAAACGTGGACTGGCTTGGTGACAATTCACCTGGTAGTGTCAACAAAACTAGAGGGTGTTCTTCTCTTCCTACTTGACAGCTTTGGTACTGGAGACTACATGAAGTCGAAGCCTGGGGCTTTTGTGGTAAGTTCATTTTTAACAGGGGAATTTTTTTATTATTACAGGTCAAGTGGCTCAAATTTGCAAATAGTGGTAAGTCAGTCTGGTGCTTTTGGTTTATATCTCCACCTTTTGTGTCTAATTCTGCTATTGTGTTTATAATATAGTAGAATACAAACACCACAATAAATAACTGAGACTGTGCAGATCCAGACTGTAGGAGTGGAGGACGACATCCACCTCCTACAGCGTGTCTGCTCTAAAGGTGCACTAAACATTTATAATCACTACACGCATACATAGCGAACCTGCAGAGGGAAGAAACTAAGAAGAAGGTATGCGGTTACAACACATAGGATTCCTTTGTCCATAGTGTAACGTGTGCTTGTTATCTGTTTGTGGCGGGGAGTCCGCCTGTCGCTCCATAAACTGATGTTTGTTTTAGATACGCTGTTCTAGGAGAGGGACGTGAGCATAGAAAATGTTTATTAAAGAGGATGTTGGAGACATCTGACTTCCAATTATCTACAGGACATCCTAGGTTACAGGTCAAATGTTTAAGGAATTACAGATGATAACAATAAGTCAGGCATTAGCACCATTTAGAGTCAATGTGAGATTAATATGATGCTTTTTTTACCTGTATGTTTGGTGAAACTGAAGCGAGTTTGTGTAGGTGTGGGAGTTGAAAGGCTTGTAGGATGAATTCTGTACTCGGAAACAGTAATATGCACCTGTGTCTCTATTAGTTCATGTAATGACTTCCTAGTTATTTACCCTGACGTCAGAATGAACTCTCAGAGCCCCCAGTGTGCGCTGCAGAATGTGACTAGCTGACTAAGAGTACAGAATGAAAACAGGATGCTTTTTTGCATTCCTCCCCAATTCCTTTAGCACAGGAGAGGACCAGGAGAGGAAAAGAAACAAAGGAAAAACAGGAGCACGTCTGCTGTTTGCACAGGGAACTGATATGGGCTGGATGAGGCATTCAGATTGCAACCTTAATCACAGTGTTGTCATAACACCAGTTGCCTTGTTTTGCTTTTAGTCCATATTCAGTGTTGTTACCTGTTTTCTCCTCAAGATTCGGGTTGATGGTAAACTGTGATTCTGTTGCTTCTGCATAGACAATGCCAACGTAACTCACGTTTCTTTGCTTATTACTGAGCATTCAACAATGAAATTAATAGAATTAAGGACTGCATGAACATTTCTGGTGGGGAGGGAAAGTAAATCTTATAGTTGAATTTTTTTAATTGCAAAACCTTTATTAGTTATGATTATCATCGTCTCATCCTGGTAGAATGTTGTTTGCCATCAGTGCTAACATGCTGATGCTAAACATGTAGAACTTTATTTATAATGTTCATCATCTTCATTTAGGTAAAATGCCACCATCATATCATCATTGTCAGTAGGATTTATTCTCAAATACAAAATGCTACCACATTATGTAGCATTGAATGAATATCATTTAGTTACTTTTTGTTCAGGACCTAATTAATGGAGATCCTGCTGAGTAACATGCAATAATAACAAAGCATAAGGTTTGAGCACAATATAATTTAAACATTATAATAGAATTTTTGATCTTATGCTATATCGATCCAGTTTCACTTGATTCCCAAGGAATAATAGTCTTTATGTTCCATTAAAGTGCACATCACAAGTGGAAACTGAATGCCAAAAAGTGCAGAAAGAAACCACATACAGGGGAAATAACTTGTGTGCATTGCCTTAGTGCAATATGACAGAAGCACCTAGGAAGGGGCAGTGATTGGGTTTAGGAGTTAGAGCTTGTGCTGCTGCAAATGAGTAAAAGTACTGTGTAGTATGTCTAAGGATCTGTACCCTACAAAACGTCTTGCCACATCAACTGTTTTTGTCTCGTCACTTGCTGTTCTACAGTTCCAGTCCAAACCGGCTGTGATTACAGTAAAGGCCGGTCTCTGTACATTCCTTCTCTTCCAGGTTTTGTTTGCTGGGACTGGAGAGGCTCGGGGACAGACATGGGGACAGACTGGCCTATCAGCACCGCTGGTCCAAACACGCCTGCTGATACTAAAACATGAAGTCTAGCCATAACCAAACAGCCAGCAGCAGGAGGAAGGAAACAGACATAGTCAGGACAGAAAGAGAAACTGGTTCACTGCATAAATGGATAAAATTCCAGTCACTTCGGAGCAACTGTCTCCACTTCAAAGAACTCGCTCAGAGTGAATCAGTGAACCAGTTACGTAGCTGTTGAATGGCCGGCATTCCTTAAAGGGTTGCACCTTAGTCATTCAAAGAGTGTTTAAGTATACAGTATATCTAACAGTATATGTGCTTAATATTTCTTTTGAGAAATTTGCTTCTGTCATTTTTTTTCCAGTAATACAACCAGACTACCAGACATTCCTTCCCCTGCTGCAAACAGACATCTTTATTAACACAACCTCGCTGGCATGTCTGTACTGGAAGTCATGTTTCACATTATAGTCTGGATTATCACTGCATCTTCTTCAGTGTCTGGGCAGCATGTACACCAGATAGATTGATAGCTACTCACAGTGCATCTATATACCTACTGTAACGTTCTGTAAACAGCCACTGTCCTCTGTGTGACATGGCTGATTGAAATCTTAATTTGCCATTCAGACACATGGAGATGGCCATCTGCTATCTTAGCAGGTAAATATGCAGCAAGTGAATACGTGATGAACTGTGTTAGATCAGTGTGTTGGCATGCACGTCCACTACAGCTAGATGGACAAATGCAGTGTGGACATGACTGTTGGTATGGATGCATCATGAAGGCAGTATGTGCCAAAGCTATGTACTATCATAGCAATGTCCACACTGCATAAAGGAATCTTTTGTTCTGTGGCTCTGTTGCCTGACAGGCTCCCTGAGCAGCTCCTGTTTGTTGTACTTTATTGAACAAGTGCATGCACATAGCACGGCAGGTCCAACCAAGTATAAAAAAAAGACTTCTGTGTTATTAGCATTGTGGTAGGAAATTAAAAACATTTTTTGGGATGTGCATCTCCTAAATTTATTTCTTTTATTTAAAAATCTATTTATTTTTATGTGTAATTTCCGATTTTAAGAATAAGCAGCTGTGAACAGACATGGACAATTTTCCCATGTAGAAATTTGGAATAGTATGACAATATGAATACTGAAATTGCACCTTTTTTAAGGGTTTTAAGGGAGTTTTTTTTTTTTTTTGTGCAATTTAATAAAATAGAAGTAGAAGTAATAATAATATATAATAATCACTGCTACTCCAGTACAGCAGCATATAAGAGTAAAATTTATTAACTGGGACAGGGCTGATGTCAAGTTGTTTGGGTCAAATCCTGTAATGCTGATTTGTGTCCTAGCTGGCCATTATTTTAAAGTCATTGAGAATACTGTAACTGTGAAACATCTTTGGTTATCTTTGGAAGACCTTCGAGAACACTGACCGACATTCATTCAAAGAACTCTGTGCACAGTCACTCAGCACTGCAACGTATGCTTACAAGCTAGTTTCACACTTACACGTTATAGATACTCCAAATGTGAGTTAGGTTTGACATTAAACACTATCTTCCTCTTCAATAGAGGTCAAACTCCTTTTTGACTACTAATCAGGAACTGTGAAGACTTAAAGCTCCAGGCCTGAGTGTGCAGCAGGTGGATTAATGTTTAATACCCCACACTGGTGTCATTTGTTTCTGACATTCAAAACAAAAGAACAATGTACTGGTAATGCTATCATCTGCGCAGACGATCTCCAAAAAAGGAAATAAGCGTTTTGCATTTCCACCTGCCCGTGCAGATAAACATGCAGAATCATAGGACAAGAATTTATCCCTTCATTCTTCTCCTCATGGGGTATCCACTCAGTTGTTTATTAAGTGCTTCCTAACCTGTTCTAACCATTACGCAGATCATTAATCTTCCACTCCCTCCCACCTTCTCTACTACAACCACAGGGAGAGTACGTGTCCATTAGTCATATTGACATGAGCAGCAGGCACGTAGTGCTTTCTGAAGAAGCTCACAGCCGATTTAACAAAGCAACACTTGTTTGCCCACTGGCCAAAATTAGCCAACTATTTCCCTGAAGGTACTTTAAGATGTTGTTGTCGAAGGTCAGATAGAAGTCTGACTAAAATAGAAGACAGATATAAAGGGTTTGACAGGAATTCTTTTAATCATCAGATAACCTGGTTTGACGTGGTGATTAATATCCTCCCTGCAGAGGGAGTGAAGGTGAAATAAAACAAGAATGGATTTCCCCTGTTAGTATCTGTGAGGAATGCTCTTTGAAAGGTAATGAAGCTAAATGTCAAGGTGATGCAAGTCCCACGACAAACAAATACACAAGGAAGAAAAAATACAAGATGTGCTGATTAACTATTGTCCATCATTAGCTGTGTTATTTTTATTTTTTTTCCACAGTAGATCACGTGACAGTCCATGAGTGAAGTCTTTACTCAAGCAGGAGTAAAAGTATAGACAGTACAGAGGTATGGAAGTATGCCCTGTAAATAAAGGAAGACATGACACAGTGCAAAAATGTGTCTTGTTCTTGTGGACAGTGGAGCTCAATGGGACATAATATAGTGTGTATCTGTTTTTGGATAAAGACTCAGTCCTTGTTAGTGAGCATGAATTGGCATTTGTGAATTGCTCATGTTTTAGAGTGGAACAGAGCTGCTTTTAGTTTAGTTTGACTTATTTCTGCAGTTATGTTTAGGCTTATATAAACCTGACTTTGACAGGCCGTCGCAGAAAAAAGTGTAATAGATAAGATTGATAATGCCTATGTTCCATTTGGTGTCCTAATAAGCTGTTACCGTGAGTCAGCATGTTCGACAGCAGCTCTGCTGAAGTGCAGAGTCATCTAAATGGAATGCAGGCATCCTAAGTGTTATAGCATAGTGTACACCTGTGCCTGTCCTGCCATGACATGACAAAGTGTCTGCCAGGATAAACATCTGTTGTTATTGCTCTCTTTTTCCATATGTTCTGTTTGGTTAATGATCATTTGAGCACTTGTCATTTAATTCTGTTTGTAATAATACCATATCTCTGCTGGATAACAAAGACAGTAATTTGCAAATTGTGTCAGGTCACTATTATCACTATAAAGTTCAAACAGACACAAACTTTGCAATTTTCATACACTTATCAGTGGAGGACCTTAGACATAAGAGTACAATGATTTTCTTGATGTTCTCAGTTTTACCTTCAGTTACAGACATGTTAGGGCAACTGACAAGATAAAACACACCTGCGACTCCTTTTTAGAGCTGGTTTTACATGACAACAACTGCTCTGCACTGTTAGCACAGGGATGTTTCAGCATTTTTGTCAGGTAGGGTAGCTTTGCACGTAGCCACAAACAGATGCTCTCCAACTACCTCTCAGAAAGAAAGCAAAGACCATGGAATAAAAATGTATTTTCCAAACGTTCAAAGCACTTTTCAAGTCTGGCCCAGTTAGTTTAAACACTGAGCACTGCAATAATGTACTCGTGTAAAGACAATGAAGCTGCTAATCTTCAAACATTATTGCTGCCTTCAGGTTGCAGCTAAATAACTTTGATATATTAACCAACCGTTCTCAAGAAGAAATCTCTCTTAAACTGCACATATAACATGCAGTTTTCATAAAGGTCCTCACATTCACCAATGCTTTATTGTTTGGGATTGGTTTGTAGGTAAGAACAAATTCTACACACGATCAAGAGCATGTTAACACACATTCAGGTTTGTGCAAAATAACTGGTTAGTACATTTTTGTATGATGTTGTAGGATTTAAATGGTCAGCAGATATCTATCATTAATCATATTATAAAGTACTTATTTTACAAAGCATTATGGCATTTGGAAATTAATAAACACAACACTAGCATGTCAGTTCACATCATAGAACATCTCCATGAAACGAAATGTTCCACTCTCTCAGCCACCACCACAGCATTCTGACAGGAGACTCTCAGTGAGCCTGTCCTGCATTAGAGAAGCTTTTTTTGTGATATCCAAATAGTTTTTATTACATCAGTGCCTTAGCTTCAGAACTACGTAAGTTTTTGTTTTTCGTTTGCTCGCCATCTTTGACTTTTCTTTTCCAGTCCTGTGTGTGTGCACACGGGACTGCAGTCTCGTGCCATTCTGTGGCCGCAGGTGGGGCATTTACCTGTGATACATACAACAGCAACAACTAGAATGCACTTTCAATTCACAAGGACAACGGGATTCATCAATATAAGAGCAAAGGTACGAGCAAATCTGCCGACCTGAATCCAACATAGATTTTTCTTAACACTCTTAACATAAATTTAAGAAAAAAAGATAATGTTGAAAGTGCCCTTATAACTGTATGCATGAGAGCTGTTAATTACTGTCTAATCTTGTTTTAATCTCCGAGATAACCGAGATTCTCAGCTTTCGTTCTGGTTGGATTTTTCCAGTTTTAACATGCTGTTCTTCTAAAAATGTCTGAGGTAAAATTATTACAATGTCCTTGTTCACACAGGAATGTAAATTCCAATGGGTAAATTCCGTCTCAGTCCTGAGACACTAACATGTCATCGTTGTACATGTGGGGGAAAGCTGATTCAGTGCCCCACTGAGAATGTTTATTCCCTTCTAAACATTACAGACATTGGCCCGCACCTCGATCTTATCAATCTACACTCTCACAAATTCCATAACTTCAGACACCTTTGTTTTATTTTCTAGCCTAAATATATCTGACACTCTGCAGATCTTTGTGTAACTAATTATAGTCCCAGGAATCTCCCCTCAAAACAAAGACCCTGCCTCCAACGACCTTTTTTTTTTAATCAATTTTCCATGATGTTCCAACTCCTCTGGACTTGCTCCCATTCTTGGCTTTATCAAACAGGGGACGCCCAGCATGATGGATCTTATTCTTGATGACAGGAGAAAGGTTGCAATAGGAAGGGAGGATTTAGCAGTGGTTGACAATGACTGTGCCACACGATGTGATAGTGAACAGTACTCAATTGATGAATCTGGCTCCTTTGTTCACTTAAATTTATTTATTTTGTCTATGGTCCCTTGGCAGATTGTCCATTTCCACTAAGAAGGCATGCAAATGAAAAAGGAGGGTCTTAGCCACTTATTTTGTTGGCAACGTTTGTATATATTCTGTCAAAAAAGTCAACAACATGGTTTATTTGAACATGTTTGCTGCTGGGATGTCACTTTTCATTTCTAGTTGTAAGTCATCAAAAGAGAAAGAGAAACAGAAACAGAAACAGTCCACAGTCCAGCATTCCTGCACTTGGCTGAAAAGTGGGAGCAAAGCTAACTACTATGTGACCACAAAGATTCGAGTGTCCTTGTTCATGTGAAGAATTTGTTTTTTCATGACCAAGACATCACTAAACAATATCGCACAGTGTATCTTCTAAGCAGTGTCACCTGTCCTTCAGGTGCAGCTGGATTGCTGAATCCTGCCCCAAGGAGCTGACTCTCCTGTGCTGTCAGGTGTCTAGTAGTTTTCCACCTATCTACAACATATCACTGACACACTGGACGATGACAAAGCCCTGGGAATTGCTTGACCTCAAATCTAAAACTATTAGCAGACAGGGTTTTATTTGCAGCAGTTGCCTTGGAGGTTTCATTATCACAGTGAGGTAATCTGTCGTGTTTTACCAGTTGTTGGCAAAAGGAAACCACTGTATTACACAGGGTGTAATACAGAAGGGCCTACTGATAGTCTCTCAGCTACCTTCCCGACAATAGGCAATGCTTACATTAGTAAAAGGTGAGGCCTTGTAACTTACATATCTCTTAGATTGTGTCTGTTCCTGTAACTCATTGTTTTTGTTTTTTGACACTTTACATCTTTGAATAACAAAGTTGTCTTTGGTACCTCATCTTGGAAAAGATCCCTCTTAGCATAAAATACAGTGAGAAAGACGAATGCTGACTGGATTTTTAGGTACTGTAGTTCTATGCACCAGGCCCAAACACTAGCACCATTTAGAAGCAGGTTTAACTAGAAATGTTAGTAAAATGAACACACCAACCATTTTCAAACTATCTAAATCTTGACTCGATTCAACACTTACAGTGGAGTATTTTTTGAAGGTGAAAGTAGTTTGCTTAAGTGACAAACTTAAGGTTAACTAGTCTTATTATTTAGCACTATATCACCAGTTATGAACACACTCCTAGTGACTCAGGCATAGATCTTATGTTCACCTGTCTAGCCATCATAAAACTATCAACCATACAGTACCATATCAGCGAGTCCATGAATAGACGATGTGTCATCAATGACTGAGGGACTTTGTTGAATCCTGCCTAGCTCATACATTTGCTTTAAAGGGACTGGTTTAGACATAAGCAGGTAAGTGACTTCTCAAGAACTTGACTTTGATAATCAGCGGTCCTGTTAGAACACTCTCCTGCCAAATAATCCTGTCTCCCATCACATTACCATTTGTTCTTGTCTTTTTTACAGCTTTATCTTTTTTAAAAGATAAAGTTGACAAGAGACTGTGTAAGAAGTCACAGTGGGGGATAATTGCTTCATATGTGATTTATATAATTACTTTGATTCCTTATAGACAGTAATATGAACCTTCAAGCTTGACAACAACATCCCTGCAACATCCCTATCTCATGAAGAAGTGTTTATCACCCAGACACCAGTTGCTTAAAGTCAGACACCACACCTCTTTACTTTATTTTGTGATAAAGTCAAGCGAATGTGCTTATTCCGGCAACAATGGAACGTGAGCTGAAGCTGGGAATGACGTGTTGAAACCAGACATAATACCTTGCTTGTGTTCTGTTGACCAAGTTTTTGTTGAACCGACTCTAAGAGATAAGGTGTCACAGATTTTTACTTTCATTGAATAACATACTGCAACCACCTTGTTTTTATGTATCTCTATCAATTTCATTTGGCATGTGTTGCTTACCGTTTGAATTGCACCAAAAGGTGCATTATATGCATTATTAATCGCCATATGGAGACCATTGATGTATATAAAGTACATCATCACTAACAGTTGCAGAGTAGCACTATATGGAAACATCTATGTGCAACTATGCAACTGTTAATGAGAAACTTTCCAACTGTACACCCTTTTGCACATCCAGTTAACTGCACTGACAGATCATCAATAAAAGAAATGCAATAAAATATCATCCTGCCATACACTGTTGTTTACATGAAAAACAACAGGTACTGAATTTGTCTATTATACTTACATTTTTTGAGATTCTCCTTAGTTCTTCCCTGCACTCATATTGCACCCCACAGGTGTTCATGATCAGTAATGGCCAGTTAAAAATATATCAATTCAATTCAATTCAATTCAATTTATTTGTATAGCGCTTTTTACAATTGACATTGTCACAAAGCAGCTTTACACAAGCGAGAAACCATGGACGTTTACATGAAAAGTGAATGTATATGAATCATAATAATCAGATTGTCCCTGATGAGCAAGCCGAGGGCAACGGTGGCAAGAAAAATTCCCTGAGAAGGCAACAGGAAGAAACCTTAAGAGGAACCAGGCTCAACAGGGAACCCATCCTCATATGGGTGATGACATACTACTGTATGTGTTTGGCAGTCAGTCCAGTATAATAGTTAATGTCTTTAAGTTAATGTGGAGTCCAGTTAGTTATAGGAGGCTCTGGTAGACTCTTATCGAGCGTTGAGGCGAGACCTCGGAAAAACAGCTGCTGACATCCGTCCAGGCCAGGACCGTCTTCATGGTAGAGTGGAACCAACCCCGGTCACCACACGCATCCCAAAGGGACCATATGGGAATCCAAGCAATGAGATCTCTGACCAGAAGTGGGGCACCAGGACGAGTCAGACAGGTCAGACATATCATGAGTCTACAGTACTTTTTGTTTTGGAAAGAACACACTGCACTACATCTGGCGTAAAAAGGCCAGTGCATATCATCATGAAAACATGATCCCAATTGTAAAGGGTGGAGGAAACATCATGAGTTGGGCCTGCTTTGCTGCATTAGGCCCTGGCTATCCTTCTTTTTAGAGTAGCCAAGTCAGAGCCAAGACCTCAACCCAATAGAGATGCTATGGAACAACTTGAAGATAGCCACACAGAAGACGTTCAAAGACTATGACAGAGCTCAAGCAGTTCTGCAGGAAGAATGGGCTTAAATTCCTCCTGAATGATGTGCAGGTTTGATCCACAGCTACAGGAAGCGCCTGGTTGAGGTTGAGTTGAGTTTTTTATGGTTGTTCTCAATAAAAACATGAAAGGTCAGAAATGTTTTTGTTATTATTTTAGGCACATTATATTTAAGTTAATACTAGTTAATACGCTTGACTGAAGGTCAGATCACATTTTATGATAATATACAGTGGCAAGAAAAAGTGCGTGAACCCTTTGTGGAGTTTTGCATGAATGGGTCATAAAATGTGCTCCGATCTTCATCTAACTCACAACAATACAAAAACACAGTCTGCTGAAAATAATAGTACACAAACGTTATATGTTTTCATGTTTTTATTGAACATTACATGTAAACATTCACAGTGCAGGATGGAAAAAGTATGTGAACCCCTAGCCTAATGACTTCTCCAAGAGCTTATTGGAGCCAGGAGTAAGCCAACCTTGAGTCCAATCAGTGTGATGATATTAGATGTGTTGCTGTGTTGCTACTCTCCCTAGGTGTGGTCGTCCTGTAAAGATCACTGCAAGAGCACAGCGCAGAATGCTAAATGAGGTAAAGAAGCACCCTAGAGAGTCAGCTAAAGACTTACAGAAATCTCTGGCACATGCCAACATTTTTGTTGACACATCTACAATAAGGAAGACATCAAACAAGAATGAAGTACATGGGAGGACACCATGGAGGCAGCCATTGCTGTCCAAGAAAGAATTGCAGCACGTTTGAAGTTTACAAATAAGCACCTGGATGTTCCACAACACTACTGGCAAAATATTCTGTGGACAGATGAAACAAAAATTGAGTTGTTTGGAAAAAACACACAACACTATGTGTGGAGAAAAAAAGGCACAGCACACCAACATCAAAACCTCATCCCCACTGTAAAACATGGCGGAGGGAGCATCATGGTTTGAGGCTGCTTTGCTGCCTCAGGGCCTGGACGGATTGTTGTCATTGATGGAAAAATGAATTCCAGAGTTTATCAAGACATTTTGCAGGAAAGCGTAAGACCATGTGTCCGCCAACTGAAGCTCCACAGAGGATGGGTGATGCAACAGGACAATGATCCAAAGGATACAAGTAATTCAACAAAAGAATAGCTTCAACAGAACAAAATACACCTTCTGGAGTGGCCCAGTCAGAGTCCTGACCTCAACCCAACTGAAATGCTGTGGCATGACCTGCCAAAGAAGTCTCAACCAGTGAATGTTAACATGTTATGTTCAATAAAAACATGAAAACATATAATGTTTGTGTACTAGTATTTACAGCAGACTGTGTTTTTGTATTGTTGTGAGTTAGATGAAGATCGGAGCACATTTTATGACCAATTCATGCAAAACTCCACGTAATCCCAAAGGGCTCACACACTTTTAACAAATTCAGAGTTAATGTCACAGATATCAACATTCATTCATTAATACTTCATTCATGATAACATGATAACACTCAAAATGATGAGTTGCAAATTCTAAACCTATCATTGCAATCTCTAAATTAATCCAATAATCAAACAGATAATTATATTCCTTGTTTTTTGAAATTCAAATTCCAGAGGTGGTTCACAGCAAAACAGTGTGCTGCAGATCCCTTCCCTTGCAGCCATTAGTAACTCTGGTATGCTGAGCATCAGAAGAACAGCAAACAAAGCTCCCAGCTGGTGGCATGTAGCACATTCATGTTGTATTAAAGTACATTGCTTGAGTAAATGCACTTAGTTGCAGTACAGTGCATCTGTGCATGCATTATGTTTTGATGTATCATATTTTTGTTTTACTGCCTAAACAACTAATGTGTCCTGTAGTGACACTTAGAGCCTCTATCTTAACAGTTCCTAATTGACTTCTCACAGTGATCCTACTCAGGCAGTACCATTAGTACTATGGTATATTGTTTGGAAGATATTTAAATATTGCAAGTGCAGTTCATGATCAACCTTTGTGGTGACTGACAGGGAAATTGTGTTCAGGGTCATTGCAGGTTTCTAAAGGTCAGTAGGGTAAGTGTTATAGCCATGAGTCACCCATAATCTGTTTTTCAGGACTGCTTGGCATTGGCTTATCTAATGTTTGAGTAAAACGGTGATAGCCCAGTGTATAATCAGCCTCTGTGTCCACAGTGATGAGCCTATTGTTTTCCTGTCTTTTTCCTGCAGGGTGACACAAGGAAAGTGTAGGCGGCGCTATCATGGTCAGTGGCTTCACCCATTCACTGGCTGGGTTACACATGCTACCAAATACAACCCACATTTGTGCTTTTGCTGTTTCACTTTTTCCATGATTATATTAGGGCTGTGAGTGGAAACTAATCCCCAATGAATGCATGTCCAGTCTAGGTTTACTATTACATGCAAGAATATCAATTACACATCATACATTTATTTTGTATGGTGCAGTAACAAAAAAAAAGAAAGAAGAAGAAAAACAACAAACAAAAATAACAACACTTCTTATTTTTGTCAGTTCAACTCAAGAACATGTTACATGCAGGCATTATGAAAGTCAATGTATGCATATTATACAGAAGGCACAGAAATGTTTGCTTCAGCAGTCCCACAACTGAAAATATTTAACCTACAGTATTCTTCTAGGGTTTGCCAGCTGGGGGAGTCTTTTATTGTTTAGGATAATGTCCTGATTTGGAACAGCACTGATATACATACTTAGAATGTTTAAATGTATGTAAATATAGTCCATGAAACAGTTTACAGCTGAGAATAACCAAAACTTTATTATTCAATGCTACAATATGCTACAGTAGACATCTAGTCTACTAGCATATATAGACATATATAAACATGTTGCATATTTATTGGTTAACAGTGTACATAAATCATGAATTCACCTATCAGGACTTAAGAACAATCAACAATATCTCATGCATGTGTTAATGTAGGAACAATACATCAAGTATTTGGAAACATAAAATAAATAAATAAATCAGTTTAGTTAAACTTTCTTTTCTCATCTTTTTTTTCTTGTATTAACCAGTATTATCTTACAACAAAACAAAGCATGCCATGCCATCATAAATCATATTATAAAAAATAGAAAGTGGTGATTGACTTAATAAAATCCCCACTTCATTAGCAGGGAGACAAATGATGATGATGATCCCAGGTCTTGAAATTTGTATTATTAATAGAATACCCTACAATATCCTACGTATAATATGTACATTGTAGTTGCTACCAGCAACTACAATAGGCTAAGTTCAGTTGCCAGTCATGCACTATGTGCACAATTTCCTAATAATATTATTTTCAAATGAAAAATCAAGAGATGCTAAACATAAGACAAAATGTTTTATCCAGGAGCTTTAAACCCTAGCCTAGCTGACCTCCCCTGTAACAAGCTGAACAGCTGCATACTCTAGGTCTAGTCTGCCGTGTATCTGTCATCTAGTAAATTTCTTGATTTGAATTCTGGACTATATTCCTGCTCTTTGCAACATGCTAATATCCAAGTCTAAAACATGTAATGGCTCTTGCCAAGTGGTATCCTATAAGCCATTATCAAAAGAGGATCTGCAGACCATGTCTTTAATATTTCTTTTATTTTGCCATATTAGACAGAAATACACAGAGGGCAAAAGACATGGAAACAAATCAATGATAGCTTTGCTTTAGTGCTGATCCCAGAAATGCTAATCTGATTGATAAGGAAAATTTACTGTAGTAAAAAAATGTGAGCAATCTGTAATCTATTAATAAAACAACAGGTAATTGAGTGAGTTGAGCAGATATGAATAAAACCTTTTTTCTCTTTCTCTTCCAAAGAATATGGTCCGGTCATCCAAATTTGTCACAAGAAAGGAAACTAAAAAACGGCACAACAAAGGCTGTCATGTAGTTCTGCTGTCTAATTTTAGATTCGAAGACGTGGGTGTTGCTAATAAAACAGCACATGTATTGTGCTGATTCTATTCACCATAAAATAGTCAGACTACAGCATATATTTATAGTTTGCCTTTTCAGGGTTCACAGACACAGGTTTCCTCTGTTTGTTCACTGTTTCTAAGTTTAATAGGAGGGTGTTCCATTTAAGATCACAATGTTGATTGGGCAAATGGTTCTTTACAAAGAAAATGTGATGTTGTGATGAAACTGAAATCTGCTTTGTGGAAAATCACGATAAAGTTGAAAACATGTACAATTTGTTCAGGAACAACATGGATCTGTGAACACCATATTTAGAGATAACTACATTAGCCACACCATTAAAATTAATCCATCCATCTGTCCATTTTCTTAACTGCTTGTCCACTCAAGGGTCATGGGAGTGCTGGAGACAGCCCAGCTGTCATCGGGAAAGAGGCGAGGTACACCCTAGATTGGTTGCCAGTCCATCACAGGGCAGACATACAGAAAAAGACAATCTTTCACACTCACATTCACACCTATGGGCAATTTAGAGCCACCAATTAACCTAACATGCACGTCTTTGGAGGTGGGAATAAGCTGGAGTACCACATCAGCTGGAGAGAACATCTGCACATTTTCCACTTTGTGATGATGTGCATGCGCATGATAAATCTTGTGTGATATTACATACAAGATGCATTGATTAGGTGAGATAAGTTGATTAAATTTGATGGAAATGCATAAACCTATCCACATAGGTGGTTGCTGTCAGCAGCTGGAACAGCAGTAAATCACTTCTTCACAGCACTTTGACCCTAAGAACTTAACTTCTTAAACCTCCACTTGTCTCAACCAATGACCCAGCAAAAACACTATCAAATCAAAAGGGCATTCGAATTCAGTACAGTAAGAGGGTGGGACACCGTGTCTGGGGCAGTAAGACAACACTGGGTGCAGTTAAAGGTCACAGGCAAACTTGCTTTTGCGTGACTTGTTCTTCATACTTTACAGTTCCACACATGCAGAGCAGGTCAGCTCCAGACTGGGAATGGCTCTCGCTCATATTCTCACAGTAGGCAGCGCTGCATGGTGTGTTTATTTCCTAATAGCAGGCAAACAAAGGGAACATAAATTTTATCAGAGCTACATGAATCGAACGATCATGCTATCAGCCCTGGCATCTATGCCTTGTTCTTGGTTTATGGTGATGTCTGGAAAAACATGTGAAAAGTCTGTTTTTGTCTGCATTTCTTTCCTGTTTGTTGAAATCCGAGAGAGAAAGGTCGACTCAACACAACGTGTACATTTCGTGTGAAGTGAAACATCCATAACAGTGGTACTAGTTAGTCCTGAAAAGACGAGCGACTTTCACACTTTTCATTTCCATTGTGATACAGCAACTGGACAGTATTTCTACACTCAGCAGCCACAGTCGGGTCGCTACCAGCAGATGGCAGACAAAACGTTGTTACTGAACTACAGCGAACAGTCAACAAAAACAGGTAGAGCACTCGTGGCATGCAGTTCAGCAACCGACCAGAAGAGATCACAGTCTTCAAACATTTGATGTACTGTGTCTACCTTCTGCAGACATGTAACTAACACACCAGTCGAAATATATGAATGTTTGCATGTGCAGTGAAGTTATTTCCTTTTGAGATGCACAGAGAATATTGGAAACTCTTTACTGGATAAACAGTGTACATTCATTCATGCCCCAAATAATGTTAATGTGTTTTGTGTGAAAAATTTAATAAATATAAATGTTGATGTTGTACTATTTAAGATTGCTACTGATGCTGTCATACTGTACTGACTCTTCCAAAGCTCCTTTTTCCATTGTAATACGACAGTTTACTCCGATGAGTTCCTTTTATTACATCTGTTTAATATTTAAAGTACAGTCTGTGCATACAGTTACAAAATGTACTGTATATGCTATACACTGTGTACAAGATCCATATATTATACAGTTCATGTTCAAGTTTATTCTATTTATCATCTGTGGAGAACTGTGCACTGTGCCGTACTCTATACCCTAACATTTAGAAATATTCAACAGACTTGTCAGACTTTTGCTCTATATGGATCTATCTACATTGAATTGGATTTAATAATAATAATAATTTGATTTAACAGAGGCAGCGGAAATACACAAAATCCAAAACTTGTTTGAAGAAGTCTTATTTATTCAACTTTAATAAAGATTGATTACTTTACTGGGAACTCAGTACGTGCTCTAAAATGTACTTCAAGTGGGAAAGTATTCCACTAAGAAAGGTGAAGATATGTTACGTAGAGACTAGTGAGGAACAAAAAAATCAGTGGTAAAGGTGGAGCAGATTTGAATCACTTTTTATATGAACAGGAAGTTCATCTATAATAATACATCATCATTGGTTAAATTATTATATTCTGTATTAAGAATCTCAGTCTTAAAAGTCTCTACAGGTGTCACACAAAAGTAAACGGAACATATGGCAATGCTAAAAATAAGATACTTAAGCACAGAACTTGACTAAGTGTAGAAGTGTAGGTAAACCCCAACCATCAGTTCACCGCACGTTTCTTGCCACCGCCTCCGCTGTGACCAGCCTCCACCCGCGGTGGAGCGGCTCGTGTGGTCACGTGGTTCCTGAGGTTCGTGTTCAGCGTTTCCTCCAGGTGGGGGAGCAGCCCCGCTACAGAAGGGCGCATGCGCGGCAGCACATAATCTTCCTACCGAGATAACTCGCATGTAACACCTAACCTCACCTAACTTAACCTAGTGAGAGCAAAGTGACAGCAAGTTTTCAACAGAGCGTTTAGCCTAGCTTTTAGGGGTTGTTGCAAAGGTTCCGCTTCGGAAAGTTACTTTTGGGATTGTATTTGGGTCAAAAGGTAAAGTTTAGTCAGTGAAGCTAGTTCCGCCTTGCGTCCACTCTTGTGATGTAAATGAGCGACAAGTGTCAGAAGGAATGAGTGATCAATGATATGCGGGGAAAACACGCTTCTTGCCTTTTGGATACGTCTCTGCACAAGTGTACTGGTTACTAGAAAAGGTGAGTAGCCTTTGTTGCAATATAATACATAGTTGTTCTTTTGCGCTAGAACGAGTGCTAGTGTCAGGTTAGCCAGCAAAGCTAATGCTAACCTAACAGGACGGGGACAGTAGCCACCTGTTGCTGGCTCCAACTGACTTCAGCCAGCAGCAGCCAAGGATTAAGTTAGCATTAAACAAGGAGCGGTGTTGGCTGGAATGGGTTTCTGTCTTTAGAATATGAACCTGCGTTAGTTTTAGTAGGGGGAAACTGGAAAACAGAAAGCCAGAAAGACCAAAAAACTGCATGAGACTGTTTTTAAATTATATTACAGCACTCAACTTTCCCCAGTTCGCTTAATTTGTCCGCTAGCAGATCTCGGCTGCTAGCTTGTTGTTTGTGTTGTTAGCTATAGGGCGCCTCTGAGTATCCCTAAATAACCTACGTTTGACTCGTTGGAATTGTTATGGCTGTTTGTTCTCAGGGCACTTCATCTTTTAAACCAGATTTTTTTTATCGTTATTTATGGCCTTAGACTTTTGCATGGCAGCTATAGCATTATATGACATCCATCTTAAAAGCCTGAAGGGAAACCTCAGGTGTGAGGTATTTGGCATCCAGAGAAGCACCTGGTCTCTCTGTCAAGCATTCTTCTGCGTTCCATTCACAGGCCCGACTACTTGTTTCAACAAGCACCCAGTGCTTTTAGGACTGGGTGAAGACAAGTAAAACGCCCTACAGTATAGGAAAACACAGGCTCTTAGAAGAGAGAAGACAAAAGCAGCTGCAGCTTATTGTATTTGTTCTAGATAGCTACCATTGTAATCAGGTCAGACATGTTATTGTGCTTTGTATACGGATATCTGTGGATTGTTTGATCTGACAAGAATTAACCCTCATTGATGGAGCAGAAGAGGTGTTGATAAGTTTCATCTCAGTCTTAACTACATTAAGGTGGGTAGATGGTGAATAAGCTTGTGAAATTAATGCTGATGGGACAATGGGGATTGGCATTGTTTTTAGAGGATTAAATGATGGGAAAGAGACACCCACAGTGACTTGCAACTGTAATCTTGTTTACAGTAGCACATTTTTTCTGGCAGATAAGAAACTGTTTGTCTAGAGGTAAATTTTTTACCCCAGCCCAAATGGTAATGTGTTTAGTCAAATCAGTATTATGATACATGTGGGGAAAAAACTATTTAAATAAGATTTTGTTTAAAGTTAGGGCCATGTTATCTGAACACATGAAATATTTCTAAAATGGGCATTGAATGTTGTGGGGGTTACATAATGAGATGTGTGTGCCATTATCAGTTAGCTGTTGACAGTGGCTCATTGAGAGCCATGCAGCTCACTCCCAAACAAACTCCAGCTTTGGCTCTTTATTTAGTGATTGCCAAGTCTGCAGAATGAACTTAGCACACAATGGCTGATTGTGCTGCTCTGGGCTTTGCAGAGCTCTGTCCCTTTATCCCATGAACTGGGAGTTCTTAATGAGCTAATTGGAAGCTTACAGTGAACAAATGCAGTTGTGTAAAAATTATGAACTGACAGTGCTGTGCAAACAGAACACAGCAGTTTTATACACTGACTTTTCAAAGGGCTTGTATTCAGTATATCAGCAAGAGTATGGAATAGCTCTAACATTTTTAAAGTGTGTCATTTATCATACAGCAATATATGCAGCTGTTATTGCTTTGCTCAGGCGACATGCTCTGTTATCATAAAGCAGCATTATTTTAACTGTGTAAAATCTACATTAACAAAGTGGGGTTACAGTTTGAATTGCTAACATTACTACAAAGGAAGGTTTCCTGGACTAGGTTTTATTTTCATGTGAATACACACGTGGTGTATTTTGTGTATCTTTTATAATGACAAGCAGGAAGCCTGTCTAATTGACGCAAATGCTTTGCAAGCTTTTCGGTGACTTTTACAGTGCATGCTTTTTCGTGTGGAGGTAGCTGCCAGGTTAGGGTTAAGTAATTAACATTAACTTTATCCATATAAATGAACAGCTGAAAAATGCATTCTGTTTATAGTGTGCTATCCTTGACAGCCCAACCATATTCTACCACTATACTAACACTAGCTTAGCTATTCTTACTAGCTACCAGATAATTTATTAATAAGAGTTGATTCTCAATGACTGAATGTGTGGAAACATGAATGACCCAATCTTTGTATAGCCCTGAATGCCTCATGAGTTTACTGTCAAAGTTAGAGTAACAAATATTAGTTACAAACCTAGCTATAGCTAACTACTTTGTATCCATCAGTGCACTCTAATTTCTCCATCTGCAGGATCGTGTCATTGCTTGGCCATTGTGTCCACATGCAGAGTGGCCCAGCTGTGTTGTCCGCCACCTGCTTTGCAAGCACACATTGCAAACATTGGAAGACTTCTTCTTGGCACATTTACACAAATGAGATGGGAGCAGTGGCATTAGTAGCCAAAACCAGTGTGTTTACTTGCACACAAGTAACCAGGTTACAGGCCACTTTCTCGAGAAAGATGATTTCTTAGGTGTCTTGTAAACAGGAAACCTGGTTACTGTAATTGGGCTATGGGATTAGAGAAACCGGATTTCCAAATTTAGATTTCTCCCAGAGAACTCCAATTTCCCCAAGGGGATCGATAAAATATGTAATTATTATTATGCTATGTAAATGCTAACTAGGTTTCTAATCAGCTTTTTACAAGAAAGCATGTTGGCTGCTGACACTCACCATGTTACTACTATCAGCTGAGAAGTATGGCTGGATGAAATAACTCATTATAATAAGTGATGCAAATATTTCTCAACTAAAACTGAAACCAACACAAAGTCCCCCATAGATACCTAAATAAGTAACTTTTCAATGCTTTCTTTAATTTAGTTTACTGCTATAAAAAAAGAACACTATGACTGTCACATTCTGTGTTTCTCTCAAAGGGCTGTCGGTCACCTCCTCTGACACATATATCAAAAAGACAGACAGAAAGAAGCTGTTGTTGAAATGTGCAGACCATGCTTTCAGAATCAGCCCTGGGCAGAAGAGAAATCAGATTGCTCTTTTGCTGCATGTTTACTCGGATTTCCAGTAACCAGGTTTCTTGAGTGTATGTAAACTTGTTTCGCCATTACTTAAAAACTCGGATTTCTCTCATTAACCTGGTTTCTTGAGTGCATGTAAACGCACTGAATGTTGAGGACATTCATTGCTAATTAAATTTACACAATTCAATTCAATTCAATTCAATTCAATTTTATTTGTATAGCGCCAATTTACAACAGAAGTTATCTCAAGGCACTTTACAGTGTAAGGTTTAAGACCTTACAGAAAATATTTATACAAAAAATTATAGAGAAAACCCAACAATCCCATTTGAGCAAGCTTTAGGCAACAGTGGAGAGGAAAAACTCCCTTTAGAGGAAGAAACCTCCAGCAGAACCAGGCTCATAGTGGGCGGCCATCTGCCTCGACCGGTTGGGGTGAGTGGAAAGAGAAGAGAGAAAAGAACAGCAGGCAATAAAGACAACAACAAGCATCAAGAACATTGGGCAGATGAACTGGATTCTGGAGATGTACAGCTCCAGGCCGAGGATACCTGCAGAAAAGTACAGAGAGAGGGAGACAGAGAGGAGGAAACACAACTAAAAGAGAGAGAAGACACAAAGAAACTCTAGGAACCACAAGTAAACCTGCAGTCTGAGAACGGAGAGTTCTGCTTGGAAGATAAGGAACTATGAGGTCTTTAAGATAAGATGGAGCCTGATTATTAAGGGATTTATAAGTTAGGAGAAGAATTTTAAATTCAATTCTGGATTTAATGTCCGCATAAATTATAAAAGTCATGGCTAAGTATATTCATAAAGCCATAATATAATTCTTGTGATGCAGTTATTATGGTTTGTACTATGGCATCAGATTCTTCATGAATTTAAGACCAGTATTACTGAGGAACAGCATGAAAAAATGGACAAAGGATCTGAATGAAGTCTGTGGTTGAAGTGTTGGTTGTACAATTTTGAAACCACAGAAAACAAGAAGTGACATATTAATTTTCAAGAGGAAACAAATCAGACTCCACTTGGCTCAGATTGTCACGGTCTCAGTTTTTGCGCAAGTACAAAATTCATATTAAACAGGGATTGGAAATATTTTACAGTGTTACTACTGTACCTGCATTATGATTTACATGACAGCCTCTTGTTAATTTATGATCTGATTCAGATTTATTTATTCTGAATCAGATTAGATTTATTGTTGTGTCAAAAACATGCTGATTTGACTTATTGCAAGTGTATTGAGAGTTTTACACAATTGGTTCCTACTTAAGTATTAATCATAATGTTTGTCCTAAATAGTTCACACAATACTTTGGCAAGGTATTTGTAACCTTATTGTGTAAACAGGTGTGAAGCCTCACCTCCATAAGAAGCATGGAAAGGTGAACACTTGGCTGTGTGAAAATAAACAAATACTGTTGGATCCTGTTACCAAGCCTGAAAATCTAGCTGCCCTTCTGCCACTACAGTACACTGAGATGTTTCATGTGGACCTGATACACAAATCCATGGAAGCAATGACTTGAACTAGCAGTTTCATCTTCAAGCATCTATAAAATAACCACAGGTCTGGGTGTAAACCAGTTTGTGTGTCTGTACATGTTCAAGAGATGTCCCGAGATCATTAGCATTACAAAAGAAGCCTGTGACAACTAGCTCTGAGACAGCTGTGTGCTAACAAAGCGGTACACATTAACTCACTGTGTGTTTGCTTTGCTGCCAGCCTGCACCAGCTAGCTGGTGTCCTTCAGAGGTGGAACTCGCCCAGGCCCAGTGAAGTGGGAGGATATTTGAGAAAGGAATTGGGTTGCACTGCTGCGGAACTTTATCTGGTGAATTATTTGTGAGTTCAACTGCGTATCAACTTCTCTGTCTTTATGGGAAGTTTGATTTAACCCTTTTTAAATAGTAAAAAATGTGCTAAATCAAATAGGTCTGTCATTAATCAATTATCTCTTTTATTTTTTTGTCTTAATTTACATACTTCATGGTTGAACTGACTATGCTATACTATATATTTGATTATTTATTGAAAAAAAAATTCCCTGCTGAAAGGAAGTGTAGTGTAGTGTACAGTACAGTCATGTAGTCCCGCATTCAGCTGTTGAGCATTTGTTGTGTACTTTATAGTCAAAAACTTGTTAAACCAGTTGAACACAACCAAAGCTGTCCAGGCAGAGGGTTGGCCTCTAAAAAAACAGATTAAAAGTCAGGACAGAGTTGGTTCTGTAGTTTGCATATGAGGTAGTAGATTGTAGTAGTAAAACAGCTTTTTATATTTTTGTCAATAGTGTCAATAGTGATATCTGTGTCATCAACTTAAACTCTACTATATCTAATAAACTTAGCTTACCATTTTTTTAAGAAGCCTCAAGCACCAAGAAGGAAGTTGATTTGTGTTCTCATGTTTTGCAATATTGTGTGTTTGCATATTTTACAGGAGCTCTGTGATCAACTCCTGAGTTAGTCTATTGGAAGCAGAAGTCACAGCCAAACTGCAAGGACTGCATTTGTGGGGAAGATTTCATCAAAGATCAATGATATTCAGTAGAAGTAAGTTGGTGTGAGAAGGCTGCACATTGGAGTAGAGTTGTTTTTTTTTCTTCCCCAACGTTAATCTATCTAAAAGCTGAATTCACAGAGAGCTTTCATGTTTCATTCAGAGCAAAATAAGAACTTGGCTTAGACAAATTTGATAAGAAGGTCAAATACTTGCCTGCCAGGCTACACTCTCCCGTTTATTCTACAGTGTACACACTGTGCACACAGGTTGGGTTTTACCAGTTTGTTGTTGAGAGACTTTGACATTCCAAAGGGCAGCCTGATACTGCTTTCAACACCATCCCTTGTCATTATGTAGCCCCACCCACTGATTTTGACATATTACAGACACGTCCAACAATTAAATAGAGTGAACTTAACAACACAAATAGTCTTAAAGTTTTTCTCTGCCAGCTGATCAGTAATCATAATCTTGACACTATCATTAGTCCCACTGCCCTTTGACTCCTACAGATATTCGGTATAGTGTATTTGAAACATATGCGTGTTGTGCTTCTCTGCTTCTATGTGTTAGTTGATGACCACTGTTCAAATCATATAGACAGATTCAAAGGCTTTATTTAAACATCATAAGTTGCAGTAAAATGCACTGTGGCATATTCATTAAGGCTGAGCTAAAATATTAGCTTGAAAAATGAAAAGGAAATTTACATCGCTTGGGAAAGTATTTACAGTGCTTCAGTATTTGCACATTTAACTGTGTTGTACATACATTTTCAAATAGATAAAAATCCAAGCTTTTTTTTAATCACACAATAATTTGTAACAAAGTACAAACACTGTACTGTGTGTAATAGAATTGTTGTTTTTTAAAAACGAAAAACATATACAGTATACATGTGTGTGCCTTTCTGAACTATGCCCTGTGAGTTCGGTTTACCATATGTGGACTCAACTATATATTTCTTTAAATTTTTTTAACACTGAGAAGCAGAAGCAAAGTATGTAATATAGAGGTTTCTGCTTGTGCCATTCTGTAATTCTTGCTGTTATATCAATCTGTCAAAGCTATATGCAAAAATTACAGCTAATAAGATTAACTAGGTGCTGTTCATAATGTTAATATGTACTGGTGCTTGCGTGCATGTACATAATAACATCATCATAACATTATTATTACTCATGTTTTCATGCAATGCAGGATTTTACTTTGAACTATTTTGTATCCAACTGCCACTAAAGATTTTTTTTGTCCATTAACTGATTATTTTATTATTATTGTTAAAATTCTGAGCATAGTAATAAATGCCATCACAAGTTCTTTAGATGAGTATTTTAAAAGCTGCCAATTAACTAGAGGAGAGCAACAGGTTTGAAAATGTTTGATGCATTGCGTTACTGATATTTGTTTTTCTGGGGCTGCAGATTGGTGATGTCAGCTGGTGCATGTGTGTAGTGTTGAATCAGACAGGCATGTGCAGTTTAGATTCTTTGGTATCATGGTATCCGCTGAAACTGTTATAATGCTGCAACCCCATACTGCAGAGGTCTGAGCTATTGCTTTTAATAGTTCTTTTAGATTATGTAATTTGGAGGTGTTTCATGAGCATGCAGATATATGTTTTAATGTCAAAAAGGCAGAAGGAAATGTCACACCCTTTATGTGCACTGCACTGAAATTAGGCCTATAGGAAGCCAGTTGAAAATCGGCGGAGTTGCCCTCCAAACACTGCAGCTTCACGTCATTTGTTTAATATTATTCCCTGTGTAATAATAGGAAACTGAAGTCTTCAGTGATTAGGCTAGATTGTTTTCATAATGGCAAGTGGGACAATTTAATGAATTGAAACATTTTGTTAGCCTTTTTCTTGTAATTAGACACACATTAGACACTGCAAAAGTCTGTTGAGTTCAGCAGTTTCATTGAAGATTCATCTTACTTTTGTTTCAGGAGCTGCCAACTGCTGACTGCTGACTTTCGGACACTGTGATGGAAAACCCAGGTAAGAAAAAACGTTAATGTTTCAGTCAGTTTTTATTTTATGATGCACAAAATAGCATCCAAAGTTTTCAGCTTTTTAGTTTGTCTTGTGCTTGGTAGAAAAAAAACAGACAAATATTGCCAAATATAAAAATAAAAAACTTTTATGTTCCAGCCCTGTTGGAGTTGAAATGTTCTGTTACAACCTGGTTAAAATTATTTCTTTTAGTGTGTATACTGACTGTAGTGAGATTGAACTTATCTCAGCCATAGTTTCATGATGACAGAAAGTGGTGAGTCAGCACACACAGTACATGGTTGTGAAACTGTCCATTAAGGGGTTGTCCCTATGACTTAATGCACTGTTGACAGGGCAGCCATTTGATTGGCTCTTGCTGAGAGGACACACCTGTAGGGTGGCACAGCTGCCGGTTTCTCTCACTGCCACACATGGCCTTGGGTTAAATCACCACTGATCTCTGTTGTTTGACAACCTCAGCGTTGCTCAGGATCTTTGTCTACAGCCTCAGCTGTTGTCGAGCATTTGTGACATCTGTGGGACAGATCTGTAATGGCTGTGCAGTCTGAATATGTTTGTGAGTAAATGAGTAAACCTTTATATTGTTTGTGATGCTTTATTTTGTCAGTAGTCCACTTTTGTGACTTGAAATATGTCCTTTGTTCAAATACTACACAAGAGAGACTGTAATGAAACCAGTTTGCAATTACTATAATTCCATTGAAATGGCAAAACAGAACAGGTTGTGGATCCTTGAGCACTTTACTTTTGTTCTAAAAGTGGTGTTTCCGACATGAAGGCACAGCCGGAATGCTTCACATGTCCGTTGTATTTTAATTTGAAAGGGCAACCCACATGTTAGCTCATGTTTCCCCGTACAACACGTTTTTTAGATTTGTTCAACAGAGTTTTACATTTTCAGTTAAGAAGAATTAAAAGTCTGCGTTTGTCTCCATCTGCTGCTGCCCTTCAGAAAGTTTGACAACAAGCATTTTAGTGCCATATGTCAGAGGTCCTCATCTTTGTTTATTTACTGTTTTTACCAGTGATTTCAGGTATTGTTGTCCTAATTGTCTACTAAAAAGCCGGCATTTAGTCTTGCATTCCACACATTTCTGTTTCCTAGTAGCACTTTAGTGCTGTAGCTTCACTTAGACTGCAGAGGGGGCAGAAGTTGCGTAGTGTGCAGTGAACTTATTGTGTATTGAATGTCTGAATACACAGCTCTTTTCTCGCCTACAAAACCTTTTATTTCATGGCTACAATGTTTCTATTCTGCTTGGGGCTGTTTCTACAAGTTTTTGGCCTTGCTTCTTCTCAGATTTTATGTGCTCATGTTTATTTTCTTGTGCCTTTTTACCTGCATGTTACAAAAGACTTTAAAGAGATATTGTATGTAAAAGTAGAAAACCGCTTTCCCCCAAACTTCTGACATGTACTTATGAGAATACATGAGCACATTTCTAAAACCAGTGCAACCACTGGCACTCAGCCTGAGGGAGGAATGTCAGTTAGAGTTAGCTAAAATCTAATAAAATTATTTAGTTTGCATTTTATAGTTGAAAATGATAATACACTGTGAGTCACTGGATACCTTTGCTGTGTCACTTCCTCTTCTTTGCCGCTGAGCTCCACCTTGGCCCAGCTCACCTTCCACTTCTCGAGTTACCTCACCATGTACCGCCCGCCCCTTGCCCTTCAGGGAGTAGTGTTTTGTCAGTCAGTGAAATAGTCCTAACAGGGGGGTTTCTCACTGCATTGCAAATCCCTCGAAGGCTTGATGGCCTTACTGGCCAAACCTCAAAGCTCGCCTGCTGTGAACTTTGGCCTCAAAAAATCTGCTCTTAGGAATGAAAGGCATCTGCAAGACTGCTGGATTACCTTAGCGGTGTACCTTATTTCTGAAGTCAGGAGGTCCAAGAAGGGAGGGACTTAAGTGAACGAGTGAGTGTGTTTGTGTTTTGAAGTTAAAGAAGGAGGCAGGAAGGGAGGAGAGAGAGAGACACCAAGTAACACAAGATTGAAGGGAGGGGTAGGGCAAGACTAGAGAGAGAGTGAGAGAGCGAGAAGTCAGTGCAGCCTAAGTTACAAGAGCTCTATGTCTGGTTGGAAGAGAGCGAGGCGGCTTTAGGTTTTCCTCTCCTGCCGCGGGCCTCGGGAGAGGCAGGGACCGGCAGAGCAGTGGGGAAAGGAGCCGTAGCATGGGACACAGTGCTAGTAGTGAAACAGTGGCCCAGCAACCAGTCCAACACAACACAGGTAAGTCTAATGCCAGAAGCTCAGCATTAAACAGGTACTATTAACATAACTTCTCTTTTTGATGAGAGTACAACTTGGCAGGTGTGTTTATATTGGGGTGTAATGGGAAATCAGCAAGAGGAGAGTGTGTATGTGTATATAAGCAGGTGTTTTTTAAATTGGAGAGACACCGGAAAGTGGCAGGCTCAGACAGGTGTACAAGAATGCGTGCAGATGGAATTTGGTGATTGCGAAATGTACAAACCACACAAACCTCTCAGTGCCTGTGTGTAGTACTCCATCTCCTTGTGTGGAAGCTTCTCTGGAAAAACAAGATTTGGGGGTGTACCAGGCACAGACTGACACCAGCTTCCTCCCACATGGATCTGTGTTGTTTCTACTTAAATGACATATTGTAGTCAACACATTGAACACTGTAACCACCGTAAAACCACTGACTCTGTAGCTAAGCTAATAACAGTTTTAACATTCAGATCCTGTTTTCACTGTCAAAAGGAGGATCTTCTGTCGAGTTGTATTTGCACACCTACAGTACTTCTTAATGAAACAGTCTATTGGAATCTAGTATCTGCGTAATGTAGGGCCACCCCTTCCTGTCTTTCACCTCTTTTCTGCATATCAGTTTGGCCATGGCTTTCTGTGTGCTAAACAACAACAATGGCTTATTCACCCAGAGTTAGTAGGAACAATATTTACTATGTATTTTACTTTAGGCTTTCTGTTCAAACGCCCGTCAACACCAAAAACAAATAACATGGGGACATCTTAACATATTTGCTTTCACTGCAAGTTGTATTTTTGGCTGTGGTGTGCTATTTTGTGTAGTTGATGTTAACATGTCTTGTGATTGACATGAGTCATATGGACAGCTTGAATAGGCTGGATAGTGTAGCTTCCATGCTGTTATTAGCCCTTTGAGTTTGAATTGGAATTATACACTGTAGGTGCAGAACCTCTGCTACTGTTAGTCTGAGCTTTATAAGAAATCTTTTCTTGTTGACCATCCTTCACCTCGGTGCTTCAGTTCGTTTCAGATTGTCAAGCTCTGCTGTCACTCTCTAAGGTCATCACTTCTACCACTTGATTTGTTGTGTTTTTTTTTTGTCACTGCCACCCTTCCCAGTTTAACACCAAGTGGTGTCTGCTGAGTTATGTGTCAGAAATAGATATGAGCCAACACTCTTTACTGAAGGTGAAGTTTACTGAAGGTGAAGTTTCATCTCTGTGTGAATTTCAAAATGGGATTTCACACATACGAAACAAGTTAAAAGTTAGGACACACCTTTTCCCTTAGTATTTTTTTTCTTTGTCAACATTGTACATTAATACTGAAGACAGCCAAACTATAAAGGAACATGTATGGAATTATGTAGTAAGCAATACATTGTTAAACAAACCAGAATATGCTTTATATTTTTGATTCTTTAAAGTAGTAACCTTTTGCTTTGATCACAGCTTTACACACTCTTGGCATTCTCTGTCAGCCTCATGAAGTAGACAACAACCTTAAAGGAGGTCCCATAGGTATTGAGAACTTGTTAGCTGCTTTTCCTTCACTCTCCAGTCCAACTTAAACCAAACCATCTCACTTGTATTCAGATGATTGTGTCACTCTTATTCTTAGACCAATAATTCTTAAAAATCTGGTTTAAGAACAAATGCAAAAAAGATGGCAGTGCATGTCACTGCGAAATTCTGCTCAAGTGTGCCCTCAGTTTTGACTACAGCTGTTTTCACATATGCATTCCAGACTATTTCCAGAGGAGCACACAGCAGGAGAAAGTCCGGTTGACATACATTCCCACTCAGGGAAGTATTGAATTTGATTTTGGAGTGTGGGGGTTGGTCGCTGTGTAAAGCTTGCAGGAGGAACAATGTGACACAAAAAGGACACAACGGAAATCAATTGTTTCGTTTACAGTGCATCAGAAGAGCAAGTCACTTTATTAGAAATGACTCCTTATGTTTATAACTCCAGTTTGCTGAAGGAAAGAAGCACAATCCAACAGAAAGCTGGTTTTAACTCCTAAATTTTCTGATGTTGTGCTAAGCGGCTCAGCTGACAGAAAAGGCTTCCTGACTTGCTGTGAAAACTCTGGACTGTTACCTACTGTGTTCACACCTGGGCTCACACAGACATTATGCTGACTTTGTACTAAGGGCTCGCAGGATAAGGTCTTGGTAATCTCCGAGCTGAATAACTCAAATGTTTGCGTTCATGCATGAAACTCGCCTAAGTAAAGATGGAGATGTTTAGGGTGTCAGTGCATGTGTGAAAGCAATTTAAGTCACCAACAATGTCACGAGCAAAGCACCTCCACACCATCACAGCTTCTCCTGCATGCTTCACAGTGGGGGAACCACATATTCAGGAACTGTTTACCTTCTCTACATCTAACAAAAACAGAGTTAAAACCAAAACTCATCAGACCAAAAACTAGTTTAATCAGTTGACCTTAACTTCTTTAAGTAATGATCGACTGTCTTTTATCTTTATGTAACTCACTATTTGTTGCCACAATAAGGATTTATTCAGTAGTTCTAGTAGCACTAATAGCAGTAATGACTCTGTACCCACCCTTTCTTTGCACAAAAACCCTGATGGTCTAGAGCATATTAAGAAAGAAAGAAATGTGATAGATTCACTCTTGACAAGGCAGTTATAATAAAGTGTTTTCGTCTTCTAATAGAGATAAATGTAACCGTGTGTTATGTCTGAGAGACACTCAAAAAGGAAGGACAAGGCTAAGGAGTGCACATTGTCCATGTGATACATGACAGTGTAGCACTGCAGCCATTTGGAGAAGTGCTTATATTTGCACTGCAAAGTTTGTACTACACTGATGGTAAATACATATTCTTAATGGCCATTTTACAGGGTTTGGCAAAAATGGGAGCCTTGATGTGACCACGCTATTACATTTCAAGGCTCCAGCTTCTAAACAGCGATAATGCCCTGCTTAGAGATCTAGGATTTAAGACCTCATGATGGCTACCTCTCACTTATTTTATGTTTTATAGAGTAAATGATACATCAAGAAAATCTTCTTTAGATTAAATTTGATCAAAATCAAATTTTGCAATGAAATGGTAACAGAAAAAGTACAGATTGTATATAGACAAGAGATTGGGAGTGCAGACAAGGCAAACACGTAAAGGGCACTAAAAAAAGACTTGAACCATATTACATTGAAAACAACTAGAGCCCTGTTTGACTTGATTGGTTGCATATTTATCTCAAATGTATGGAAATTGAAAGACCAGCTGCTCAAAAAATCCATGTGACTAAAACCAGTGTGCAAATTTCTGCCCTGTCAGGTCTTATATTCCTAAATGATCAAATTCTGTCTAGTGGTTCATTAATCATCAACACCTCTGCCCAGTATACTAAAGTTTAGTTTTTTTTTCCCAGAAGAATTTGATGTCCTTAGCTTTCCTTTCTGGCTCATGCCTCTGGTTACCCTTATCTGTGCCCTTGAAAAATTTATCCTCAGCACATGGTATTATAGTCATTGTAATAGATAACAATGTACTTTCAATTCATCATTGTTTGTTTTCACCCTGTCTTACCTAATGTCTCATCTTTCCCCAAACTATTGTTTTTGCAAATGTACACTTTTTGTCTATGAAAAGCTTCGCAGGAGTCTTAAGAAAATATAAATACGTTTTATTACTTATATTGTGTCTATTCTGAAATTATAGATTTTCAATTAGTTTACATGCAAACAGCATAAAGCTACAGCTTACTTTTCACTAGTGCTCTTAGTGATGATGGTGTTTCTGAGAAATGTATATACTGTATTCTCATATTGGTTCACAGTTATTGCACAGATGTGATTTTTGTTTTGTTTTTTAAATGTGTTTTTGTGTCAACGGGGCCACCTTCACACTGTGTGTCATAATGCTAAGTGTGACTGACTGATCTAATGACAAAATGAGCTCACCTTCTTCCTGTACATTTCATAGTGAAACAGCACTCCCTCTATGCACTCAAACCACAGGCTGTCTGTGCAGTTCTTCACTTGCTGCTATGTTGCACAGTTTTGTGTAACTGAATGCAACTCATCACCTAAGAATTGAGTGGTTTCACAGCCAGAGTCTATTGCTATTCAGTGGTGTTGGAACAACTGAGGAATTTGAAACCTTGTGTTCACAGTTGTGTGCTTATATACCTACTTTAACCCCCCCAGTTCTATTTATTTATTTTTGTAGCAGTTTTAGTTGCATTGCTTTGGAAAATGAAAACATTTAATAACATGATTCTATACCTATCAGAAGAGTGGCAAAAGTCACATTAATTCACACCTCTTTGATAATAATACCAGAAGAGGCTGTGCCCATATTTCAGTTTGGCTGACAGCCCATATAGCTTTGCAGGCAGAAAGAGATGAATTTGCACCAGCCTTGTTTGAAGGTTTGGTTCTTTTATTGTGACAGATAATGGATACATCAGCTTAGAGCTCAAGGCCAGCCCTGTGTAGGCACACACTCATCTAATCAGGAATCTGACCTAGTGACTGTTGCTGCCAGAAAAGGTGGAATATTTAGAAACACTGGCCTGTATGTCAGCCAGTAAAATGCCATTTGTTTATTTCCTAAAATCCATACATACACATTGATTTGTTTATTGAAAGCTCATACAATAAAGGAAAATGAGGTTCCTTTTCTGTTTTTTTGTAAAGCCATATGTATAGTCATTCTTCTTTTTTTCAAAGAATAAAAGTCAAAATGTTGTACAAGTCAAACTTTGAGCCATCCCTGTTATACCACTGTGTCATTCTCACACAGATGATGAGGTTGACCTGCAACACAGCACAGCAGGGGGAGAAGAAGGAACTTCTGGTGGGGGGACACCTCCAAACAAGCGCAAAGGCAAGTTTTCCAAAATGGGAAACATCTTCAAACCCTGGAAATGGAAAAAGAAGAAGCCAAGTGAGAAGTTTGCTGAGACATCTATAGGTAATCATGCTGCCACAGTCTACATCTGTTTTGTGCATTTATTAATGGTTGGTTGATTGGTTTGTTGTCTGAGTGATAAAATTATTTCCCTTTTCAGTTTTGGAAAGAAAGATTTCTGTTAGAAAAAGTCGCCAAGAGCTGATTGCCCGAGGGGTTCTAAAGGACATTCCAGAGAATGGTAGGTACAACTTTTTTAATTACTTTCTTTATTTTCTAGTATATTCTTTGATTGAAACACTGACATTTGATCTGCTGCATGTTTCTTCTTGGAACAGACAGCAACAACGTGAACAACTCGAAACCTCCACCAGTGAAAAATGGTCACCCTGTGCCAATCGACGTGGACAGGATTTCAGAAGCAGGGGTACGAGTGTCTAGGGGAGAGTCTGACATGAAGGTGAATCCCATCAGACTCCAAGTGGATGAACGTCGAAACAGAGCACTGTCCGATGCCTCCCGAAGTAATCGAGCACCTCTGGATGTGGACTCTCACGCACGGCTTTCTCTGGATGTAGATAGACGAATCCGTTTGCCATCAGATGTTGACAAGAGAGGATCTTTACCCAGAGGACCTCCTCAAGATGATAGGTACCGCAGAGAGGAGAGGAGAGATGCAAAAGATGACAGGGAAGACAGAGGAAGGAAGGACAGGGAAGATATGGAAAGAAGAGACTGGCGAGAGGAAAGGGAAAAGGACGGTGCCGAGCGCAGAGAGGACAGAGACTTCAGAGAAAGGAGAGAATGGAGAGATGATCGAGATAGGAGAGATGATAGGGCTGACCGAGACAACAGGGAAAGGAGAGATCGTGATGAGAAGGAACAAAGAGATCGCGAGGAGAGGGAGAGGAGGAATCGGGATGAGAGGGAAAGGAGGGATCGGGATGAGAGGGAGAGGAGGGATCGGGATGAGAGGGAGAGGAGGGATCGGGAAGACAGGGAGAGGAAAGATCGGGATGAGAGAGAGAGGAGGGATCGGGACGAGAGAGAACGCAGAGAGCGAGATGAGAGGGAGAGGAAGGAGTGTGATGACAGAGACAGGAGAGAAGATAGGGATCGGCGGCTTGAGAGGGAAAGGAGGGAAAACAGAGATGACCGAGATAGAGAAGACAGGGAGAGGAAGGATGATCGAGATAGAAGAGATGACCGAGACAGGAGAGAGGACTGGCTCAAGAGAAATGAAAGAGAGTGGAAAGATGAGCGGGAGAGGAGGGAAAAGCTGGATGACCCACGGCCTATAGCTAGGCCTATGTCTGACATAAGCTTGAGGCCTTCCCTGCAGAAAAGCTCATCCGAAGACAACAAGAAAACACGACCAGCCTCAGAGGCTGACCGGAGGAGCACCCTGCCTAGATACGCCCCAGTTGCAGAGTTTAGAGAACAACCAGGTAAGAGCTGTCCTTGTGTTTATTATATGTGTTGAATTATACTAGCTAATGGTTCTATTAATTTGTCAGAATCTAAGTCTCAATGTTATCAAAAGAAGCAGAGTTGTCAAATTATTTTGGTTTTACTTAGTTGATTATGATGTTTGACAACACTATGAATCCTGAATGAGGCACAAAAAACAGAGAATCAATCCGTGTTTCCTGTGGATCTAGAGATTTTACGGGAAGGCAATGATTTGCGCTTAACTGGTACAGCTTTGGCCTGGGGGCAAGTTTCATACTCTTACTGCCTCTCTACTGGTGTATGGCAGGGCTTAGTTCTTGGTCTTCTACTTTTAATACTATACTAAATCCCTAGGTTCCATCATCCAGTCACATAGCATTTGCTATCATTGCTATGCTGACGACACACAGCTTTTCCTGTCCTTTACACCAGATGACAACACTGTACCCATCTTTCACATCTCTGCATGTCTCTCTGACATCTTTGCTTAGATGAGAGAAAGGCATCTTCAGCTAAACCTGTCTAATACAGAAGTTCTCCTAGCTGGCCTTGTCACACCACTTTTCAGATCTCTGCACTAGCTTCCTGTAGCTGCCAGCATCAGGCTCAAAGCCCCGACCCTTGAGTGTTCAACTCATCAGAACCTGCCTACCTGAACTCCATTATTCAGGTCTACAACCCGTCCTGTCCGCTGTGCGTGGCCAACAGACAATGTTTTTCGGTCCTCTCACCTCACCTCAGAAGATCCTTGGCTAAACTTTTCAGCTCTGTGGTTCCACAATGGTGGAACCATCTCTACACACTCTGCCTCACTCCTCGTCTTCAAATCTGCTGAAAACAGAACTCTTCCGCAACTTTCTCTGCACTTGAATTGGTTTAGATATTTTGCTTGCCTTGTACCTCTGTCGTTTTGGATAAAAGCATCTGCCAAATGACTAAATGTAAATCTGCTAAATGACAATTTAATAGCAATTTAAAAGCACTTAGTATATAGTACTGTTTTGGGCAGTTGAGGCATTTGATTAGAAGATTGATTGAATCAACAGGTCGCCATGGATGAATGGTACCAGTTTTTATCTATCAAGAAGTGTTCCTTTTCTCTGGCTCCTCATCTGCTTGGATGGTAAAATCCAGTTCAGTTCTGAGGACTAATTTAAAGTGGGTTATGCTGATATATGCTTGTGCATCACAGCCCAGGCTGATGTGTGCATACACAAAAATTACATAGAGGTTACATAGAAATCATGTGGCGCCAACAAAGGCATGTTTTTTTTCCCGATGCTGGTGCAGACTGTTGATGGCAATGAAAAATTGGAGCAAGGTAAATAAAGGCTTGGTGATCCTCTCCTCCCTCGAACAGTAGACACATTTCATAGTTTGAGCAGCCATTTTCAGAACAAACGTTCTTCTCGTGGTAATCCTGCTTTTTATTACAGTCAATGAGAGAATGCAAATGATTGTAACTCTCTCCAATCTAGGAGCTAGACACACTTCTAATTTATGAATGAATGAATGAAAGAATGTTAACACAGTTACTTTGGCTAGAATAAATTTACAAGTCATACCTAACATATTCCCTTTCAGTTGAGCTGCGGGATGATTTACTGCTTTAATGTGCTGTAAACAAAACATTGTTTTCCAAACAAACTATTTTTACCCAGTGAACTTACCTACTCAGACAAGGCACAGACAATTCATATTGAAAAATTGTACTTGTATTGTATTGTATTGTATTGTATTGTATTGTATTTCGTGAAAAGCCAGGAGGGATCAAGAGTATGTCTGTGGTGTGTATGAGGGAGTCAGACATTTTAGAACAAATGCAAGGCTATTGTTGTCATCAGTGCAAAAATATGAAGTTAAGTGTTTACTCAGCCTTAAAGTTAAAATGGTGTCTTTTCTTGTGTTGCATTTTTTGCCAGGGTCAGGTCAATGTGTGAGATTAACACACACACACACACTCTAACCCTGCCTCGTGGGTAGCGTGAATCCTTTTCTTAGTAAACAGTCAATCGTTTGTAGTGATGGGTAAATGATTCAACTATAACAGTGGTTTCTAAGCTGAACCAGCAGGCTCTGACACATGGATTTATGGGTAGATGAAATAAGGGAAAAACGGGTCATTATGATTCTTTGATTTTTCTGCATGTCTGTCGTGTATAAACTTCAGATTGTCTTATTGATCTGCTAATGACTGTAGAACCATCATCAGAGATTAACTCTGTATACGACCTGCTCCTTTTCCACCTCAGCTTTGTCTTGAGTATGTGATTTCCCATTTGTGTTTTCCATATAGCAACAGTAGAACACTTGCTGCTGTGACATCTTTTTTAATGTCTGTGTTTCTTTTGTGTGTAAACCTTCTGTAGAGTCTGCTGGTGTCCACTTCGTCCACGACCCTTCTCCAAAAGAAGAGACTCCACAAGACCCTCCTTTATCCAAACAGGCTCTGCTTCCCCCAAAATACCTCAGCACTCCTACTGCTGAGTCCACGAGGAGTCCAACCCCTTCCTCTTCCTCATCCTCATCTTCCTCCTCCTCCTCGACCTCTGTTCCTGTAGCTGTGGCCAAGCCGCAGAGGACGGTCTCTCTAATAGCTGATGACCCACCTCGACCCTCCCTCACCGCTCCATCCTCAGCCGACTCAGACATGCCACCTCCTGTCCCTCCCCATGCTAAGCAGCCTCCTGTCCCTCCGCCCAAACCCACCAACCGCAACAGCAACCCTGCACTGCTTGGTGAGTTTAACATCTGCTCCTCAGTTGAACTTCTCTCTATGAACAGGTGCTTAGCCTCTGAAACCATTAGTCAAACAAGCTCCGGAATGAGCTTTGTAGGTTTCATAGTAGAGAAACTTAAGGTTTCAGAAAACAGTGGTATCAGATTAAATATCCTCTACAGAGAGCTGTAGACTACGTTCCCTCATTAACATCAACAAAATGTGTTAGCAACACATGAGAGAAACTCCACAATAGATTAAACCTTGGGCAAGTGGTATCATTACACTGCAGTTAAGCAAAGTCTAACAAATAATACACTGATTAATCAGCAAAGAGTTGGTGCTCTTCTGGAATCAGTTTTCCTGTCTAAGAACCCCTTTTGACTGTGGAAACGCAAAGAACTGGTATAAAATTAAGCACTCAATCTAAACTACCCTGCAACTGGCTTGGTGGAAAAGGGGTGTTATTCAGTTTTTGAGTTGGTTAAGAACAATGCTGGGAACGATTGTTTGAGCTTAACAATGTTAAAGTAAAACAACACTATTTCATTTTTCCCCTCCCTTGATTTAAAAAGTCAGGTTTCATCCATATATTTATGAATCGATGGTTTTCCTCAAGGTCAGTTCAGTGAGTTTCTTATCTGTCATGATCACATGTTTTCAGATGTAAAGCACCATTTACTGCGGGGTGTGAAAACTAAAGAGCATGTACCACTAGCTGTGAATATGCTGCTGTTATTGGCAACTTCATATTTTAAGAAGAAAACAACTTACACATAGTACATTTCCCTTTCCAAATGTTTAGTGCGAGAGGAAGAGATTTGTTGCTGTGGAGGTGTTTTCCGAGGAGTTGCTAGTGTGCAGTTTCAGTTTGTACAACTGTAACTCTCTGGAGAGGACGTGCACCAGCTTGTCTTTTCACCTTTTATGCAAAGCCAGCACTTCTCTAGTGGTTAGATAGAAACCGACTGGCTTTTAGTATTGGGTATCCTTTGTTCCTGCATGCCGCAGCTGCTCTTATTTACAGCCCATCCCAACACTGTGTGTTAGAAACAGTGGCTGTTGCAGTGACACATTCCACCACCATTTGTCAGGTGAGCTTTGATTGCTGCATACACGGGTATTCATGAGTACAGAGCAGCTGGTTCTATTGGTATGTCACTGGAGATGTACAGTATCTATTTCAGTCCATACTTAATTTAATACAGGCAGTCCCAGTAAAACATACACATGGAATAATGTGGTTTCTGCTTTTCCCATTTCCAGTGTGTTGGATGCAGCCTCAGTTTCTTTTCTCTTGAGACCTTATTAACACTATGCTAAATACATCATAAGCATTGTAGCTCTCATACTGAGACTTTGAGAGTGACACAACATTATTTTAATGTGGCTTCCTTAGGTTTTCTCTGGTCACCTATTCTAAATGAAACCTAGTTTACTTATCGGAAACCATTAATAACAATATCGGTATATCTGCAGTAACTTATATTTATTATTATTAGTATCTTGTTTTATCACTTCAGATGACATAAGCAGAAATATCAGAAAACCTTCATAAAAAACGTAATGCCAGTAGGAAGTGCCGTGCTGTAGTCATAAGTCGTAATGAGAAGAATTAGATAAAGTGTTTATCCAGAGCTTTATCTCCACAGAAGTTGTTTATCTTCCGATAATCCATCATGTAGACTCTGCCTCTGGACAGCGTAAAACCCAAGACAAACAACAGCCCAAACCACCCTCTTGAATTTATCTCCCAGCTTGGAATGTAAACTCGGCCCCATCCCTGACATCTCCACTCATTTTTGCCAGCTTCCTCATTGAACAGGGGCTCTAAGGCCAGGCAGCCTTGTTACTGGACCAGCTGGAGACGCCAGAGTGAGCTTGGCCCCTACCTTTCTCTACCTATGTACCTGCGGCACAGGGCTAGCCAGACCTGTTCAGGTACCCAGCAGGGCACCACATCTTCAGTGGTGTCAGTCTTAACAAAACCAGCGGACTGGTGGTTTAGATTGCAATAATAGGACCACTATATTGTCACATGGCATACTTCAACTCCCTTATAACACCATTATTGCATTGCATGTGTATTGCAGCCATTGGAGCCATTTACATCTCAACTAACGTATTGTAAATGCTGCATGGATGTTGAATTGTACTAAATGTTCATTAAAGACCTTTGATACAGTTGTCTGTTAATCTGTACGTGTCACCCTCGACTGACTCAGCAACCAGCTCAGCCGTAACAGGAGTCTCTTCTTTTCTCTCAGACTGATACCATTACAGACATATTTTTTGCTTGCTTTTGTTAAAACTAACGTCACCCTCTACAGAGTAAATGTGCATCATCATGTTGTGACTGAAGAATATGTTTGTAACTACCATTGTGTGTAACCAGTACTAATTATTGTTGCTGACTGGTTTATTCACAGCTGAGCTGTCACAGACTGGCAGCAGTGTCATCGTAGTCCCAGTTCCAGTCCCAGCACCAGCTAAACGTTCTCCACCAGCCCCCCCAAAGAGGATGACCCCCGTCGCCAAGCGCAGTTCCTCAGATTCTTCTCCTCCCAATCAAGTCCCAGACTCCTCTACCTCAGACACAGCGGCTGCTCATGTACCTGTGCCCCCTGCTGTCCTTAAAGGAGATAACAGCGAGGACAAGACAAACACAGCAACTCCCCTGACCTCCACTGAGACTGCACCACCATCGCATGTACCTCCATCTCCTCCCAGGGTTCAGTCGCTTCAGCCCAGCACCACCTCCTCTGGTCCTGTGCCCACCGTGCAGACCGATCCTCCCAGCCCGACCACAGAGCCTCCCAGCCAGCCTCCTCCAGTACCCCTACACATCCGCATCCAGAGGGCCTTGGCCAGCCCCGGACCCATTCAGCCCCACTCAGATAGCTCCCAGAGGGCCCACTCACTACTGTTTGAGTCTCCTCCAGACATCCTTGTTGACACTGGGGGTACCTCACGGCACTCTCTGCCCATCTCCATCGAACCTCTTAGGCTGTAAGTGTTTCACATACTGCACATTGCACGCACAACCAAACTGCATTGAAAGAAGTCAAAGTTTTGCATTTGTTTAAGTTAAATTGCTATAGCCTGACATACTGTTCAGTTACTGATTTTTTTATTTATTTATTTTTTTAAAAGAGGGGTAAACTAGATCTATAACCTGAAACTATCAGTCTATTAATCATTGACAGAAAAACATTTAATCATTACTCAAACTAAAATGTGACAAATTTCCAAAAGAGTCGAATGTGACACGTGATAATTTGTGGCTTTTCTTTGTTCTTTATTAACTTAATAACCTGGAGTGTTGGACTGATGTGTCCCCTTTATTTACAGGGAAATTGTAATCGACTTTTCAAACTTAAAATGAAGAATGTCAAAATTATTAACGGATGAATCCTTAATGAAAGTAATTATTATTAATTAGCTTCATGTGTCCACCTGTCAACATTTGCTTTTTTTATTTTAGAAAATTTACATGTACATAGTTCCAGTTTTTACTTGCATTATCATAGCAAATGAACAGTGTTGCAGTTCACTTGAATGTGCACAAACATTGAATTTTTCATCAAGGGGCGACATAGTGGAATTAGATACATGTATAACATTAGTTATATACAAAAAAAAAACAAGAGAAATGTAGATATATTTTTCAATAATCTGCCAAAGAACAAAATTGACACAAGAGATAATTGGGCAAATAAAATAAAGAGGCACAAACCAACCTTAATCTGGGGAGCCTGGCCCAACAGAAACTTTGGGTGGGCCACATCAAAGAGTCATCCCCCTCCTATCAATGTGCTGTTTGAACTGGGACAAAGCAGAATAAAAATATAGCCTTACCATGCTCTGAACAACACATATGTAGCATTTAAATTATAAAACAATGACTTTTTACGTTGACTTTTCAACAACACAATTAAAAATTAAGCAAGTAATAAAATCTGGTTTTATATTCTGTTTTGAGGATTAGTTTTTGTTTAATATTATAAATTCATCTGGCCAAAGTGTTACCTGCTACTGTGCCTAATAGTACTCGACTGTGTACCAGATTAGAACACCAAGGCACTTACATTAGTAGTTACTCGAAGGCTAGCCTTATTTTTACCTAACGGAAGCATGAGTCACGCTGGGCCTGTGAATTTCTTCAGCTGTTTCAAAGCTTTCATCTTTCCTTGCAGGCCAGAGGATGATGACTTTAACCTAGAGGAGGAGCTGCAGAAGCTTCACCCTCAGAGGCCTCTCCGAAAACCTGAGTTCGAACCCCGCAGCAGGAGAGGTATGATCGGAGACGACAGAGTGTCTGTCATCCCTGAAGGCGGAGGCCCAGGGGAGGACAGCGAGGAGGACTCAGACTCTGATGGTCCCATCTTGTACAGAGAAGACAACGACGACGATGATGAAGACGATGAAGAAGGCCCTCCAAGTAAGTCTGTCTTTCTTATACATGTGAGTGAGGTGGTGGAGAAACAAGTGCTGTGGTGAGAAATTGATTAAAATTGCAAGCACTCTCAGAGGCTAACCAATTAATGACCAATATTTAACATGAATTCTCATTTCTCATACACTGGACGTAGTGATAGCAAAATTATCTCTAGCTATAGAGACAACATGTGCACTTCTAGTGGAATTACAGTAGATTAAAAAAGAAGTAATGTAAAAGAATTAGAACAACTAGACATAATCACATAGTTTTCCAAACCAAATCATGTACCAGCTAAACCAAATCCATGACTAGATCCTTACTTCTGAAAGAACCTCTTTTTCTATATATAGTGATACGACTAGCCTAAGTAGTTGAGATGTTCACCAGCATTTTCAGTCTTTTGGGACCCCTGTCCTGACTTTTTTGGAAACTTGCTGCTGGCATGAAATTCAGAAAAGAAATTCTAACATTTGATAAGCTGTCTTTGTACTATTTTTAGTGGAATCAGGGTTGTAAAATATGGGTCATATGTGCAACAGGTGGTCTGGCGAGCCGTGTGAAGAGGAAAGACACGTTGGCCTTGAGGCTGGAGAGACAAGAAAAAGAGAAAGAGGAGAGGAACGCTCAGGATAATCACAGTGACATGAGTTGGCAAAACAGGGAGCAGTGGGTGGAAGTGAGGAATAAGATCGGCACTGCACTCACACGGTATGGGACTCGCATTACATCAGCAAATGAATGGACATGAACATGATGCATATTCTCACCGTAAAATTGGATGTGGCACATCAGTGCTATCCATCTACTATAATAGCTACAGGTATCATACAGTTTGATCACATCCATTATTTATAGTGTAATCCATAGAGCAATCCCTCCACTCCAATGATGAAGTACTCCCATGTTGTTTGTTATGGAAACACAGCTTCCCAAGAAGAAATATGTGTCTTTTTAATTGATCCATATCAGCCTTTAAAAGTGGCTTTTTCTGTCTTCAGGCGGCTTAGTCAGAGACCAACAGCAGAAGAGCTGGAGCAGAGGAACATCCTTCAAGGTAAAACTCTCTCCATCCATCCCCCATTTTTTTATTCAACTGAGTTTATTTACATTTGATTTCTCAGCACCACAATGTCACAAAGCACATTTGTCATTCTTCTCTTCTCAGATTAAATCAATAGTCTGTGTTAGTCTTTTCTCCACAGCTTACTGGAAATGACTTAACACTTAGTATGTTGAAGCCATGTGTCTGCACCACAAACAGTGGTATTTATAAAGAGCAAGAAAAAAAGAAACTTTTTTTTAATTTTAGCAATGAACTAAAACTAAAAGTTTCCTAAATAGGCGACAATAGGTGACAAACAACAAAAACAGTTCACACACTTAATTGTGAATAACTTTGGTAGTTACTCATATTGTTTTGAGTTACTACAAATGATCAGTAAACAAGCTTGTTTGTTTGCATTGCCGGTCTGGACATAAATTCATTAAAATACACTGCCCATCCAAAAACAAATATTTCACTGTAATATTTTGTTGGACGGCCTTTAGCTTTAATTACTGCACACATTCACTGTGGCATCTTTTTAATAAGCTACTGCAATTTCAACATTTATTCTTGTCCAGAGTTGCATTCATTTTTCGTCAAGATCTTGTATTAATGATGGGAGAGTCGGGCCACTGCACAAAGTCTTGTCCAGCACATCCCAAAGATTCTTAATGGGGTTAAGGTCTGAACTCTGTGGTGGTCAATCCATGTGTGAAAATGATGTGTCATGCTCCCTGAACCACTCGATGCAACCAGGCGTTGTCATCTTGGAACATGCCCGTGATATTGGGAAAAATATATTGATGGAATAACCTGGGCATTCAGTATATTCAGGTAGTCAGCTGACCTCATTCTTTGGACTCATAATGTTGCTGAACCTAGACCTGACCAACTGCAGCAACCCCAGATCATAGCACTGCCCCCCTTGTACAGCAGGCACTAGGCATGATGGGTGCATCAGTTCACCCTCCTCTCTTCTTACCCTGATGATCCCATCACTCTGGAACAGGGTAAAAATGTTAAAAAAATAAGAAGCTACTCTCTGCATCAGTTAGGGTTAAATAACTTGTTGGCAGCTGAAAAATAATCATCTATGTAGTAATTATCCAACATGAGACTCTTAACTATCTTACCTGTTGACTTTTTTACTTTTTTTTTTTTTTGATTGGCTGTGCATAATAATATTCAGGATGTTTGTCGACTGTTATCTGTGGCAGTCTTTCGCACTGTGCAGTAGGTTAAAAAATCAAATCAAATGGTGCAGGATGATCTACAAACAACAACAGGTGTCACTTTAAACAGTGTGACATATAACCACTACACGTGCAGACAGGACGTTAGACAAAATAACAGCTTTGTAGCACTTCCTTGTTGCCGAAACACATAAGGTCAATATGCATCTTAACCATGGACATAATAAATGTGCTACACATTTGGAAGGTTTTGAGCAAAGTGAACTAAAAACCAGCTGAGTTGGATCCCAGAACCAAGTATGAACACAGTACTCCTCAGAATCTGTCAACATGTTTCGATCTACTATTCATACCACAACACTATGTCTCGTTTGTCCTCAAATAACTGAACCTGGACGATGCTATGCAGCCGCGCTGAAACAATGCAGCGCCTTGTGCCGAGAGAAGCGATGATTAAAGCCTCTCGTTGCTGCAGCGTGCCAACGGCAACTCGGCTGAAATCTACCTGACCGGCTGCAATGTTTATCCCCCCACTCATTTTCATGGAATGTCTTTTCTCCTCCTGTAGCCAAGAATGAAGCGGATCGCCGATTGGAGAGGTCTGAGATCAAACGGAGGCTCACAAGAAAGGTCAGGATGCTTTAAAGTAACCGTATCATACACTTACTAATACGCCCGTATTGTCATCATTGCTGTTACAATGTGGAATGTGACACCTGCCTTCATTCTACCACCAGCTGTCCCAGAGGCCAACTGTAGCCGAACTCCAGGCGAGGAAGATCCTTCGTTTCCATGAGTACGTCGAGTCCACACATGCCGAAGACTATGACCGGCGAGCAGATAAACCATGGACCAAGCTCACTCCTGCTGACAAGGTGGGATCACACATTCAATACATCTCTTTATTCTAACAGAGCTCTGAGAAGTGAGGCCAAGTCCTTCGCAGCTGTAACAGCATCTAGTCTTCAAGCATTTGCATTCCAAGCAGATTGAGTATCTCAACAAGAATGCAGTCCAAATGCAGCTTAGTGGCTTGTCTGAGTTGTACCAAGGAATTTAGCAGGTCCAGCTTGGAAGATAAGTAGAGATAGATGATGACAAGATTAGAATTAGTTTGACAAGCTTTGAGTTTGTCTAGTGTTCTAATAGTGAAAACGAGTCTAAATATACAGAGCTTTGATCACACACACTTCTTCTCTTCTTTTGTGCCTTGCTATAAATGGATAAAGCCATTCCTGCTGAAGTGCTTTCCTTTTCATGTCTCCTCTCAGGCTGCCATCCGCAAGGAGCTTAATGAATTCAAGAGTGCCGAGATGGAGGTTCACGAAGAAAGCAGGATCTATACCCGGTCAGGCTTGTGTACAGCTGCCATTAATAATTCACCTCCACTGTTCTTGAAGTTTATTCATCAATAATTTATTAGCTCTGTTTTCTTTTCTCTTTTGAGGATTTTGCTGGTAGATTTCTTTATTTGCATAATCTAGAATAACTTCTTGATCTTTACCCTCGCTTTCCTCCAGGTTCCATCGGCCTTAGCTGCCCACGCTGATCAGGAAAGCACTTAGACTGACAGGAGTCCTTATCTCAACTATGAACTGATATTATGGCTCATTTGGTTCGACTTTTTTTTTTTTTTTTTTTTTTTTTAATTACCGATACTGACCACTGTCGCTGACAACGAGAACCTAAGCGGACAAAGCCCTGAATCAGATCAGCTGCCAATAGTTCTCACACATACTCCATAAACTGAGGAGAGAAGGAGTCTGTTGGTGCGTCCGCGTTGGAGATGTGAGGGCTGACACTACAAGAATAAGAACTTCCCTTGCCTGCTACCCATGTGCTGCAGGTTGTGACAGACTTCCAGCAGACAGAAAGGGAAGGAGAACTCACCACACTCTCCCTCTGGGGAAATCACTCTCATCACACCTTCACCTGCCTTTACAGCATATGCTTGCCCTTTCTCGCAGAACAGGAAGATATGACAATTAACAACATGAGTGTTGCTCCTATGGTTCCAACAACTAATCTGGACTCTCTTGAAACACTATATATTTGTGCTGGTACTTCAGATGTCTACCTAGGATGCCACACAGCATCAGCCTTACTCCTCATACCATCTTTTGTACTTTAAACTACAGCAGTTTCTTATTTAAACCGCACTTGTTGTTTCTCATTAATCAACAGCTCAGATGTCTGTGTGTAAATCCACAGAGAATTCCAAACTGATATAACGTGCGCTTTACTGTATTTTCTTTGATTTATATGATTGTCATAGAGCACATATTACTGGATTATTGTCTAATAAGGCACCTTATGTTTCTGTTGTGGGTGTATTGACATCGTCAAAGTTTTGAGCCTCTAATTGTATGTTTGCAATTAAATAATTAAAGCAGGAAAATGTACGTATTTTTATTTTCTGGCTGTTTTATGGTACTATGTTATATGCAAGTCAGTAGTTGGCTGCAATTGTATAGAACAGATATGTAGATTTGATTAACTTCATATTGATGGTGACATGTTTTAATTGTAAAGTATATCTCAATTGTTATTTCCAACAGTAATGGTACAAATATTTTTTTTTTTATACAGAGGTCTTTAACACTTTTTTGCAACTGCACTGTATAAATGAACAGTCAAACTCTGAAATTAAAATATTCTGTGATTTTCATTTCAGATTGTGTGATTATTCCAGTCTCCTCGTCCCTTTTAATCCTCACTATGGACTCTTAAACTCACCAGATGAGGGCAGTGTTATATAAACTATGTGAAGCTCAGGCTCAAAACCAGTTCTCTTCTAGTTGAACTCTGGGTTTGTGAGGCACAATGTCTCAAACTGAAGAATCATTTCCATCACATAAATGCAGCTCACATCTTTCTGAACAAACGTGGTGTTTGTCTTGTTAAGCTCCCCCGTGATGCTAATGAGCAGCACACACACAACAGGGATTCAGCTCCCCTGCTCTTCACCTTCTCATTGTAACTCAATGTCAAATGGTTCAGGACTGATCACAGAGAAACCTTTAACCTGGTGGTGACCTCCTTAGACCCTGCTGAGCAAGTTGAACATAGCTGAATCCCTGTATGTTCTCGTGCAATCAGTTCATAAGTCCTAATGAACTGAGAATAGCAAAGGTGTTGTCGCCCTGAGAGGCACAGGTACAGGATATTTTGTGCCTTGTGGCTGCAGAAACAGGAACTATCGCACTACACTTGCACAGGGAGCTCACATGGAGTCAGATATCATGAAGGCTGAGAATGGAGTCAGTTCGCGCCAAAAGCAGCAACCAATGAGAAGAAGGCAACACCTTGCCCGTTCCTTAATGTTCTGTATTCAGGGTGTGGTCAGGAAGAGAACAGCCAATCAGAGTTTGTGAACTGACACGCGCTGTTTGTCAGGGACAGAAGATCAGGATCAGGCTTTATTCATTTACAGGTGTTCGTTTACAGTTGTACTCATTTACTGCTAAATAAGTTTGAGACCGAATATCTTTTCCTATTGCTTAATTAAAAGAATGCGCAGGACTTCTCACACATAGTCGAAAGTTTGCTGACAGATAGAGCTGAAGTCCAACAAATTGGACGTGATGAAGACGGAGAAGTAAAAGATTAAAAAAGGAAACAGAAGACAAACAGCGGACGAGTGCAGTGTGGTGACGACAACAAGCAATACAAAAGGTAAGCACACACCTGTTTCATCAAAGTTCTGCTGTTGGACAGACTAAAGTGTAAATGAATACATCCCTTGAGCAGGATCTCACAAAAGCTATGCACACGAATTAAATGTATTGTAATAGTGATTGTTGTTAAATGTATCTGTGTTTAAAAAGTTGATGTTGTGTTGTTAAAACTGTGTAAAAAAAGGGAAGGTAGACAAGTACTGATGTATGCAAGCGTGACACTTAATCCAACAGGAGACAGACACCCACCGTGCACAAGACATGCAGCAGAAAGTAGCACACATAGTTATGGGACATGCTCTGATAGTATTGACAGCACACAACATAGTGGCCTATCTGAACTTGACAGCATTTACCATGACATCACAGACAGACAAGACTGGACAGAAATCCTAAATGCACTACACATAACGTTCATACATGATGGAATTAACATGGCAGACAACACGGGGGAAGGGTGCAGAAAGATATCAAGGTCAGAGCAGACCTACAAGCAACCCCTCTAGCAGAGCCAGAGATGCTGTTTACAGGCGGATGTTGTTACAGATACCCAACAGAAGGACTAAAAGCAGCCTACGCAGTGTTCAGACAGACTAATGAGGGATTCGAGGAAGTAGTGACAGGGAGAGTAACGGGAAAAGAGTCAGCACAACTAGCCGAGTTACAGGGAATAATAGCAGCATTGGAATGGTCAAAGGGAAAGAGGGTGAACATCTACACAGATTCTGCATATCTGGTCGGAGCAATACAGGTAGAGCTCAGCCAGTGGATCAGGGCAGGATTTTTGACAGCAGCAAAGACCCCAATCAAACATGAAAAAGATACAAATACCAGTTGAAGCTCTGATGAAACCAACAGAAGAACACGACAAGGCTGAGACAGTAATAGCAAAAGGGAATCAGGAGGCAGACTCAGCAGCAAAAAGAGCGACAGGCTATACAGCCCAGTACATGATGATGCAGGCAAACAGTGTAGGACCTGTGTATGGAGGTCACTGCACGGTAGACTGGTGTTACCCCCAGGTTTGATGGCTTCAGTGTTGACATTATAGAATGTAAAATATGTATAGAATATAATATCAGATCCACAGTGAAACCACATGAGGGAAAATTTCCCTTACCTAAGATGCCAGGGCAAGAAATCATAACTGACTACACTGATATGTTAGAGAGAGTAAATGGATACAGATGCCTTCTGGGAGCCATGGATGCATACACTGGCTGGCCAGAAGCGATACCTGCAAAGAAAGAGGAAGCAAAAACGGTGATCAACTTCCTAACTAACCAGTACATACCAACTAATGGGTTTTCAAAAAGAATCAGCTCAAACAATGGCACACATTTCAAGAACAAAGACCTGCAGGCAGTCGAAGCAGCCCTAGGACTGAAACGTGTTCGGAACAGTCTACCATCCTCAGTCACAGGGAAAGGTGGAAAGGACGAATCGGTCCATTAAAGGAAAGATAGGAAAAGTGTGTGCTCAAGCAAAACTGAGCTGGGTGCATACCCTACCCCTAGCTCTAATGTCCATCAGAAGCTTAGTAAACTCTGTTACAGGCTTTACACCGTACTAACTAACAGCTTTGGTGTCAGCTTTCTCGAAACAGGTCATAACAGCAAAAGGGGGCACAGAGGGCCAGACAACGCCTATCACGGACTGGGTCCTGCCAAAGGTGATCAAGAGAAAGTGGACGGGACCCTACAAGGTGGTAGAGAGAACATCACACATGGTCAGACTGCAGGGCAAAGGAGACAGCTGGTACCATTGGAGTCAGTGCGCAGCAACAGATCCACCAGCAAGGACACTGGAATAGATAAGAAACACCACAGCAAACTCATAATTTAGCTGTGTGCGGACAGAGTGTTCTGATGAAATAATAGGAAGGTGATAAGCTCTTCGAGAAAAGTTTTTTTGCATATACAAAAGAACTGAAAAGCCAGGACACCAGAAAGTATTGCTTGCTTTTTTTTTTTTTTGTGTGATATTCCATGTTTAAGATGTTTGAGGGAACGGGAAAACTCCACAAAAACAAATGGTGGTGGATAGGTGCCTTTATGTTATTCTCTATAGTCATAGTTCATTTTTGATTTGGGAATCATCTGCCTGAGACAGACACACAGACCAATGCCATGATAGGACCAAAAGGGCAGTTAGGACTCAAACAGATTACTGCCTTCAGCAATATGTAGGGATTGAATTTAATTACACCAAAGGAACCACTGTGACATTCCAATTTGACTTGTGTAATGTCATTAATTTTTGGAAATATCAGGCCAACTGGAGGGACTATGACATATATGTGTGTGTGCACACCAATAATTATAGATGGTGTCCATCCTGGGACCATGTAGTAGGGTGGACAGGGATAAAGTGGAGTTTGGGGAGAACTTGTACAGGAGATAAGGGGTGTGATCACGTTGGGTTGATGCGAGGCCAACTAGACCCTTCCAAAGAGGGAAGCAATCCAGTATTATTGACCCTAAAGACCTTTGGGCAAAGCCCCACAGCAGGAGGGGAAATCCAACACCACTGTCGCAATGGGGAAAACAGTTTTTATTTTATTCTGGCTGTGGATCAAACCGGCAAAGGTACAATGGGACTTGTTAAAATAAACTTACTTGCACCTCCACCAACCAACAGAACAAAAAGGGATACTGGGAGCCAATCAGATTGACCATTTGTGTTGGTGAACGGAGCTCTAGGACTTAGAGCCCTGACTGAAGAAATGCATAGGCACTCAGGTATAGACAACTCACTGGGAAGGCTTTTGGAAAAGTGGTTTGGCAAATGGAAAGGTCTGATGGTATGTGTGTTTTTCTCTCTGGTAGGTATGATAACCGCATTGGTGGTGTGTGGATGTTGTTGTATCCCCTGTATCAGATCTCGGTTTGAAAGGTTGATTGTTAAAGCAATCGAAAAAAACCCAACCTATCAGATGGTGCAGATGGAGGCGGAAACAGTGGCTCTGAGCGCAGACAAACGTGTCATTTGGTCTTATTTTCATGAGGCCAAAAGGGGGACGTGTGTGTGTGTGTGTGTGTATAAATAATATATGGTTTGATGCCTAGTAACAAAGATTTGAGTGTGTCAACCAGCAATAATAGTTATTAAAGATAGGCATTAAGCATAAGGAGTAGTATGCCCCAATAATGGAGCTTAATCAAAGAGCAATATGTATCACAAAGGTAATGGAAAAGTACTGCATGTACGAAACATACAGAAAAATGTATAGGCTGTTCCGAGAAGAAGAATATGCTTATCCCTATATATGGTAAAAGAACAGTATGTACTAATCACGTAAGGGAGCCACGTAAGGGACTAATTGAAAATTAGAATTGAATTGAATTAATGATTGAGACATAAGATGTAGTTATGGGACAAATAGCAAAGGTGTTGTCGCCGTGAGAGGCATAGATACAGGATGTGTTGTGCCTCTTAATTTTAGTCGTGTCAACAGTAAACTTTGAAGCTCATTATTTCAGATTTGGTCTTAACATTTACTTTAATATGTCTCATTGATGTCCAAGAGAGCCTTTCAGGTTATATATCAAAAATACATAAAATGTCTCTATGCAGGTAGATCATATTATACAGTTAACAACTTAAAAAAGAGAGAAATATGACAGTGAGTGCGAATGAGAGATACTGACTCCATACATAACATCATCTTAATGAATCCCACTGTCAGAAATCATTAGTCAAACCAGAAAATCCATAAGGGCCCATTTGGTGCTCATCACCCGCTGTCTTTCATCTATCACACATCCTCCACTTGAACCATCCTCCTTCATTTTGAAAGCTGCAGTGTGAATGATTGAATACTGGATGTAATCTGTAACAAGACGGAGTCATCAGCGCTTTGAAATTAGTGACTAGGTGTCTCCGTGTGCACCGGTTCGTGACAGGCACTTCCACATCAACCTGTGGGCTTGATAAGGTGTCTCCGGTCCTTAACAGTGCCGGAGACATGCTGGCTTTAATTAATCCTGTAATTATATTAACTCTGGGCATGTGGGTCCTTATCAACAGATTGTTAGAAGATTTCGTCTGTAAATTGGTTTGCTAGGTAGCACGCTGTCAGGACTTTTGCACACAGGAACATGTGGAACTAATTAGAGCTGCTGACAACTTGGCCAGAAGCCTAAATGCAGCCAGACCGGAACAACAGCAGTACACACTTTAAGAGTTCATGACATGAACTGGCACAGATATTTATTATCCCCAGAGGATGAATCCTATTGACTGTGGCGATCCCCCACATTTGGTTTATGATGCTCGCAGACTGTTCATTGAGCTAATTAGCACATGTTAACGTAACGTAACAGAATAAACCCATGAACTAGTAAACAGTACCTGATTAGCTTTAGCATTTTAGCGTTGTCCTTGTGCGCTTGTGTTCTAAAGTTAGCAATAGGCAGAACTAGCTGTGTTCACAGTGTTGCTGAGCATGGTTAGCCATGTTAGTGGTCTGGCTGAATGGAGGCCAGCGGTCAGTTTCACATCTGCGACTTTGGTGGACACACATAACATCATCTTAATGAATCCACACAGATAATCTCCCAGTCTGTTCGATAATATGAGCATTAACAGCTGAATTCGGGCCAGATAATGATGATGGTCCTGCTGTTTACAGGAGGTCATTTGCTGGCTGATCATCCAGTATATTCACAAACACAGTATGAGGCCAGAATCATTCTGCTACTTTCTTTCAGATTGAAGGATTTTAACCATCTACTGACATGAACTGTACTTTTTTATATTTCTTGTACATGACATTCATGGTTTCCTGATGATAAATGATAAGAACTTTGGTGATCTGTTGACTTTTAATTTAGCCATCATCAAAATTTTTATGCATCCAATGTTTTGATTTACTACTTTTTCTACAAAAGTGACATTTCTATTAACTCTAGCTGTAATTAGTGTTTAAAGCTAATTAGCAAACTAACACACCTATTACATTGTTTTATTTGTCTGGTTGTTGGTGGTGCAAACTCTGTGTGTACTAAACAAACAGCTGCAAATTTAAAGCACAAACCAATTAGAAAAGCATCCTTGAAATGTCCAGGAATGTTGGCACTTTTATGAATTTACAACTAATAAACATATTAACACCGGAATATCATTTCTGTCTTTGATTTCACATTATGGAGACAAGTCAGCCTTAAAATGTGTTAAATGATTTTCAGAAAATATCAAGTGATCCAGCTCAGACAGTACAAAGCTCGACAAACACAATCAGAAATTACTCCTGTTCTCAGAAATTAGCTCTGCACGAATGAACAATTAGCTACAAATCCCAAATGTTGACACACACTGTGTTTACTGTTGAGTTATGTTCTTGCAAGAAAAAAAAAAAAAAACATAACAAATGAGCTGAACTCGACTTCAGCCTGGATATGAGCACTGAATATTTATGACTGCACTGGGGCAATGAAAATTTTATGTCTCATTTGTCTTCCCTTGGGATGAATCGATTCATTGAGTTTTTGGTGGTAGGCAGCTACATTTATCCAATAACAGCAATTCATAATCTAACCACAATATCACATAACGTTAATGCATCACTATCATCTGCCCGTGATTACTTTGCAGAGCAGGTTTCAGAGGTTTCAACATGGAAGGCATTAATTAGCTTTGTGATATAGCTATGTGATAGTCATGTTCCAGCTTCAGGGCTGTAATAATAATCCAGTGCCAGATTGTACCAGCCAAACCAAACACGTCACCCTGACCACCTTCTGCTGCTGCTGACAAAGTGTAAATGAAGTTATTGCTGTGAAGACATCAGGCTAGAGAAAGCTGTTTCTGAAGCAGCATGACTGAAAGAGGCTGGGGAGGGCATGCGGGGATCACTGAATCAGCAGACAACCTCGGAAGTCTCCAAACAGTCTCCCCCAAACAGTCTCCTGGGGGGGGGGGGGTATGTTGATGCGAGACTGTAATTACATTTCATGAATATGGCAAAGGCTGCTGCCAATCTTCATCGCCTCAGTGGTGAATCAGGGACGTCTTGCTGGTGGTGACTGGCGGTGGATCCTGCATGGCCTTAGATCAGGAGAATGTGCTCAGATGATGAACTGCTTTGTGGTAGAGATATAGCCGAACACTGAGATGAAACATCAAAACACAATCATTGAAAATATCCACTGGAGCAGGGGTTCAGGGTTTGGTGGGCTGTGTGGTTCTGCCTGGAATTTCATCTGCTGGAAGCTTGGTATTAAACAATTTCACTAGATACTTCATAACTGTGATGATACACAGGTTTAATTACTATGAATAAGGTTTTCAGGCCAAAACGACCCAAACATATCTGTGGCATATGACAGGGTTTCATACAATTATTGCTGATACCATTTAATACCAACAGTTAGTTGAATTAGGTACTGAATCAGTCTTTAGAAGCAAACCAAGGAGACAGGAGAGAGAGTATTATTGCTATCTGTTCCAAATGACTTAATTACACTGAAATCAAGAAATATATGTGCACTCTCTTTTGAATACACATATTGCTAGTGAGTCCAGCTATCTGGGGATTTCACTTTTTCTGTATATACAAAACAACCTGCAGAGTTTCGTGATGTGTACTGAACATTCTCCTAGTGATACAGCAGGTCCAACATAAAACCTAGGCTGACCAGTGGGCTCACTGATAGAAATGAGCAGAATAGAGTCCTAAACATAAATTCACCCTACTACTACATCCTCAACACTACGTCATAACACTACGTCTTTAAGAGTAATCTAATGTTCCATGGTTTCATTAGTTAGACAACTACACCAAAAGAATACACATTGTCGTGAACTACTGACTAAATCTATGATCTACCAAAGCTGTGAGCTGACTGGCTAACTTTGTGTAAGGTTTTTAAACATGACTTGATTGATCCACAACAGAACAGCACTAAAATACTTTCGCAGTATGAGGGTGTCACATGTATCATGGATAATGGGCCATAAATATTGAGGTTTTCCACTTGAATAACAGATTTCTGTCTCATTGACTGGTTCATTTTCTTTGTGATGCTGCTAATAGCTAATTGCTACACACCACATTGCACATTCCAATCAAAATAGTTGTGGGAAAGTATCCAATGGCTAAAAATATCCTTTGTCTTTAATAAAAAAATAAAATACCCAAGCCTAGAATCAGATATGTCAGTGTTGGAAACTTTTAGGTTCTATGCAGCCCGTCTAAAGCAATACTTTCTATCATGCATTGCATCTCCATTGTGATACTTACATTTTCCTCAGCTTTTATCTGGCTGCTTGAAACCTGCATCCATCCTGCATCAGGCTGAAACGTAATCCTTTGCACTGAGAGCCCTTGTGAAAAATGACTGTTATACAAAAGGAATGGGAGCTGAACAGAGAAAGAGAAAAGAAATGGGGAATATAGTATTGGAAAGCCAGAAATGAAGTAGTGAAATGTGGGCTCAAGCATTGAAAGCTTGAGTGTTTAAGTAGACCCTCTCTCCATAAGGGCTGTGCAACTTCCAAACAAAATGGATCTCCAATGCCAACCTATCAGCTCCGCTATTAGGCGGAGAACACTTTGTTGTTGCCCAGCAGCACAAATTGAATACATTTCACAGAAGTGCAAGAAGCCATTCATTTCATCTGCTTCTTTCATGCCGAGCATTTTCACAGCACAGCCTCCAGTTTTCTGCTCATATATTTTTTTTTTTTATTAGCTTTTTTTTTTTTCAAAGTTTTTACCCACAAATCCCTGTGTGTGTGTGTTAACTGCCTGCATTTTAGTGCTGTTGATGGGCTCCCCTGTTCCTGCTTTAAAACACCAGGGGAGCCACAGTGAGGAGCTGAGCTCTGCTCCAACAGCCGTGATTCTGACTGTGGTGTAATTAGAGGAATGCCACTGCATGCCTGACAATCTAGACTAATTAGCAGAGCTTTGCTGAGTTCTCAATCCACAAAGGCCCCACAAAAACACAACAAAGATAAGCTAAATGGAGGAACAAACAGATGTATAAATATTGTTTATTCACTTTCTGTCTTGTGACTGAGACTTGGGATTTTCTCTAGAAAGGTGGAGGCTTTGTTTAGAGGCTGGGCTTTGAGAACAAGTAGTGGAACATTATGCCATGTAACACAAAATATATAAAGTACATATATGCATACATATAAAGTACCATAGCAGTGTAACACAGCAAGCAGACAGAGGATTACTAGGCATCAAAACACTGCACTCCTCAGCTCGCTAGGCACTGCTTTTAGACTCACAGACTGGCTCAGTTCTTGTTTGTAAATCAAATTCTTATCATTTCGTCTCAAAATTGGTTCACAACCTAGAATTCTGGTTCCCAGTGAAACCAAAGGCCAGATGGATCTCAACAGGAACCACAATGACATTGGGGTCATAGGTACAACTTAACTTGCACAACAACAACAACAACAAAGCTAAATGGAGCACACTCTAATCCAGAAAGTGTTACGAACTGACTGACAGGGACCAAACAGGTATGAACAAAAGGATGTTTATTAAGATCAAGGGCAGGGGACACAGGGGACCGACACAAACCAACAAAGTATCAACTTAAAGACCCCAAAACACGGTGGACAGACACAAACTATACCATAAACTGACATACAAAGTAACAATTGAAAACGCCGTGGAAACACAGGCGAAAAATACAACCTAGAAACTTAACGCACTAACATAAAACAAGACAAGGCACAAACGAACTCATAACTAGAAAATACAAAAGTAGCAAACAAAAATCACTGCTGAAGGCAAGCTAAACGGGAACAAACAGACAAGGCTAACAAGACAAAGTAACAAGGGAAAATTCACTGCAAAAGGCAGGCAACGTACAAACATACCAAATTAACAGGACAAAGGAACAACTATGGCACACTGCATAAACGCAGACCAAATAATTCAAACTTACAAACAAACAGAGGTTCCTGACGAACAAACAAACACACGAAACGACCAGAATGATACGGTGCAAACAAAACATGAGCAGCGTGAGAGCATGAATGAACAACAAACCAGCAATTCAACTGAGGACTGAGGTGTGCTTATAAATCAGAGTGATGACCAGGTGAAATGACTCAGTAATTAGTCCAATGTGTGGAGAGTGGGGGAAGAGGAAGTCCATATGTGGGTGTGGCAGGAAGGTGAGACACAGAACCAAACATAACAGACAGGGGCAGAGAGAGGAATCGTAACAGAAAGTGGTGGTAATGTAACCAACACGTTTGACAACTGCCAATAAACATCGAAAGAAGAAGAATATTTGCTTTTAGATTGTAGATGGACAGCAGCTACATTTCATCAAAAGCATAAAAGCTTATTTCAAGCTCTCAGTGCAGCTCTGTATGTTTAATGGGTTCGTTCAGTAAAGACAGATTAAATGACTTGGGTGAAGATCAGATCACATTTAATTTCATTTCATTGTTGTTCCTCTGGTTCACCTCCAGTGATATGTAATAGTTATTTCTATGGTTGAAATGCGTTCTTTCTCTTTAGGGTGTTTGGCTCAGTGGTTTCTAAGCAGAACTGGTTTTAAAAACCTGATAACAGGTTTACTATTGTAAGCGAAAAGAGCAACTTTAGTATGATAGAAGGCAAGAGATACTAGACCGGACAAGTGTTCACAGACTGGGTCACAAGGTCACGAGTGAAAAACACAGACCAGGAGGTATCCTCTGCCTGGGAGCTGGATATCTCCAGAGTGCAGTTACTGGCCCTGTCAACCTGTCCCAAGTGTTTTTGCTGCTTGTTGTTGTTGTTTTTTTGTTTTTTTTTGCCTGCTGTTCTCTTCTCTTTCCTCTTTCCACTCACCCCAACCGGTTGAGGCAGATGGCCGCCTACCCTGAGACTAGTTCTGCTGGAGGTTTCTTTCTCTAAAGGAAGTTTTTCTTTTCTTTTCCTACCCACTGTCTCCTAAAACATTTCTTTCAAAGAGTGAACTGCTATTTACAAAATGCATTCTGAAAAAGGTTCAGCTGATACTGTTTGGCTCATACTGCCTTCAGGCTACAAGTATGTAATACCTCCCAGCAACTCTGCAGCTAATCCATCACATATTCTGCAGCACTTATCAGCTGAAAAAGGTCCACACCTGTTGAACCACCACTGGGCTCAGGGCCAAATTCAGCTCTGTTACGAAGCTGTTACTGCACTAAAATCTTCTACTATAAAGGCACAGATTGAATCAATATTGCTCAGTTCAAACATTGGCTCTGGCCTTTAAAACATGGCCAGTGAATTTCTAGTCACTTAGAGCAATGTTCTGTGCCTATTCTAAATGAAGGCAAGAGCTTGTTGTTCTTACTGTGTACTGATTTAAGTCTGAAGTTTTCAAAAGAAAAGCACTCTCCATGTCTGCCCTGTATCGACACAACACATGCATCAGCAGGCCTCGAGTACCGGTTCCATCAGATGCATGAAACATGTACCACTGAAAACACAGCAGAAATATTATCTGTGCAGCATACCTTCTTTTAAAATATTCTGTCTCCTTGCTGCTTCCACTCTTCACTACTCCTTCTCTGCTTGTTTTAACTGTGAGCATCAGGTGCATATGTTCAACAACAAACAAATAACAATTTAACCACATCCGTGCACTTTACCATTTACTCCAATCAGTCTTCTCAAGTACCTAGCCGTCCCATCCTGGTACGCTGATTACAGATTTGTGGATTTGTGCAGTGTCACCATGATGTTGACATTAGTCCTTTGACATTCAGAGCAGATTTGATTGACTTTGATTTGATTGATGTTTATTACTAATAAGCATGCTAACAAAATTAGATCTTAAATTTGAAAAACATTTCCTGGTAAAGTGTTGTCAATGGGAGTGTGTTTGCATTTTGTTGTTACCTTGTAGCTCAAACCATTGGTTTTACTACAGTACTTGTGCTGTTACTCAAATGAATTCTGCTTTACACCTTCCTCTTAGCTCTCTGTATTTTCTGAGAAAAGTGTTAAGGAAGAGAATGTAACCCTCTGTCTCCCATTTATCCTGCCTCCCCTCTATGAGATTATACACAAAGCTCTCCATTGAAAGCTTCATGATTGCCTCTTTCTTTAATCAAGTTGATGCAGATAAAGTGCCCAGAGTCCCTCTTTTACTTCTTTCTCATATTTTTATTTCTCTCATATTTATATTTTATGGCCTTAGTGGTGTTATTACCTATCACCCTGCATATCAGCCATGTCTTTAAAAGATCACATCAAAATACCAGTTACCATATAATTCTTCAAAGTGCAGGTTAACTTAAAGCAGTCTCATGCACTTTACCTGAAATGGTTACAAGCTGTAAGAATCTGAGACTCATTGATAGCACACAGTGAATGTGGCATTTCCGTTAGTGCCCAAACTATTTTTACAGGTGAGAAGTATAATCTAAAAATGCCATTTTTGGTAAAGGGATTTTTTTTAAAAAGAAAATCTTATATAGGATATTTTTTCTTGGTTTCTGGAAAAGGGAAATGAATATCAGTCACAGTTCAGTTTCACACATGGTGTACCTGGAATCAAACCAAACAGGTCAGGAACGTGTGATTATTGCATTTCTGACATGGGAATGGTCACTCCACCAGCTATCTTAGATTTGTATTTCTTTTGTACAATATATGTTTTTCTTGAAGAAGCAGCTTGCTGAGAAAGCACTGGTGACCCTGTAAACTGTATACATGTTACAAGTTCTCAATATCTGGATATATTGATTTAAAAGGAAATGTATGAATGAACTCTTGACAAAGATAAGAAATATCTAATGGCAGGTTAAAATTATGATGAGTTAAATGAAAATCATGAGTTAAGTCAAGAAATGTCAACAGTTCAACAGTTTGAATCATTAGGTCATTATGAGGTTCTTTTGACTAACTATCACCATTTTGACTTACTACTGTGTATCACAATCTTGTGTCATATATTGGACTAAAAAATAAATGATCAAACCAAAAAGGTAACAAGTCATAATAATTCACTTCATTATAACTGGAACATATTGTAGTTTGTCAAATAAACATTGAACTGGGACATATGTAACTAACATAATGTGATGGAGAACAACATATTACATTTGACTTCCACAATGAACCTACAATATTGGTTCCAATATATTTATTTGACTTTGTTTTTATATAGTATATCCTGAGTGTTTGTGCTTTCTATCATCTCCATTCATTTTTAGCTAGAATATGAACAATTACCATTCAGAAAATGAGCTCTCAAGAAAAATGGCCGTGCCTTGTTACAAAGATTGATGTAATTTTACCCGCCTACTAAATCTGAAAGCCCTCAAAGCACCTTATTTGTAGTGTTTTGTATCACTCTGTAGAAGCAGAGAAGCTGCTTCTTAAATGGCTTTTCTTCATTCTTCCTTTTCACAGCACAGTCTGCAGTTGTAACTTAAACTTTTATTTTTATATTTATTAATTATTTTTTTTCATAATTATTATAGGAAATGAAGTTACTTACGTATATAGAGTAAGTATTTTACTGATTTTCAACTTGCTGAACATCAGCTGAACATTAGGATTATAAAACACTGTTTAACGATCCAACAGCTGCTTTAATGGAAGGAAACTGCCACTGTAATACAGACACCAAGAGGTCAGCACTGACAAAGAGAAGAAAACTTTTGATGGAAAAAGTGACTCCCAGACAATGAAACAAAAATAACACAGTGCCATGTGAATTACTTAATTTGAATGGACTTGCCAGTTCTATCAGGCGGCCCCCCTCCCCCAAATATTTCAGGCCTATTCACGACCACTTCCTGTATTTGAAATAAATTGAAATAAAACAGATGCCAGGCAGTATAAAAGATGCACACTCCATTCCAAATGTGTTTCTGAAGAAGCAAATAACTCCCATTCTGTTATTCATAAACATTACATTTACTTCTACAGTATTGTCTGCTTGTATGTGAAGCTGGAGTATTCAGGCAGAGGTGGACTGTTAGAAAGCAGCGTGACATTGCTGGGAGACGAGAGGCTGGAAACTGATGCAGCCAGACAAAAGATTTTTTCCATTCGTCTCCTCAAAGCATAAAGTGCCATCATGGCTGATGATCTATCACTGCACCGCCGTGTACTCTTCAGCTCTCAGACTCTGTAAGAAAAGCTGTCTGAAGTCGCCACAACCACCCCCCCTCAACGCTCCTCTTTTATGTTCTCATCAGTTCTGTTCCCCCCCTCCCAGAAGACTGGGCCATTGTTGGACTTTGTGGCACCATGTTACTCATGTCCCATTATCATGCATTATTGCAGCACTGATCAATTCTAGTCTGGTTGCTTCCAATTTGCACAAGATCATTAAATGGTTCATATGACTTCTTTTTGATCTGCCTTGCTTTTGTTAAGGTTTGGTTAGGTTCCGGTTAAGATGCCACAGTTTATTAAGCAAATGTTCCAGAAATAGAAAAAAAAAATGTCAGTGTTTGTAGTGTACCCGGAGGAAAACGTACAAATATGTCCTACAAAGAGCATCTTTTTCTCTTTGAATCATGGCTCCGAGCTAGGGCTTGTTGAAAGACATTGCTTAAAGCTCTTGTGGCTGAATGGAATGCCAAGACACATGCTTTTGTCTTTTTTTAATAGAGTAATGCAGGAGCAACATTATTTGTTTCTCAAATGTTCTTTACAAGTTTATAACACAGTATACTGTATTGTAGGTTTTAGTTGTACAAGTCTGTATTTAAGTCAGGACAGATTCACTGATTCAAGGGGCTGATGAGGAAATCAATACAGCAAAAATATTTAGGTAAATTCTTTCCTGTTTTTCTGAATAAATTGGTTATGAATATGATCTGACCTTTACAAAAGGTCCAGCATCTCTATTGGGTTGAGGTTCTAACTGGGCCACTCCTGTGTCTCTGAATTCATTCTTTAGTACCAGAGCAGATGGTTGCAGAGGAGAAATAAAGAAATTGTCTGTTTTAACTGATGTTAATGGGTATTGCAATTACTTTGTAAACCAGACAGTATCCGACCCTGAGACTATGGCAGGGTCAGCTATATTAAAAGCAGTACAGAGATCAGGCAAAATTAAAATGGCATGGCTCCAAGATACACTGACAAGAGAAAGTTTGGAAACACCAAGACATGATTGATTGATGATTGATTGATTGATGAAATCTAAAAAGATGAGTACAAAAACACAGAAAACGTGTTCCTCTTTCGTCTGTAACTATTCGGTCAGCAGGTGTTATTTTTTCTAAAACAACCACCATCTGCTTCTCAATCAGTATTAAATCTGAAGACTTTGCAGCTATCACTTACTTTTACTTTTAAATATTTCTACTCCATGGTATTGCATTTTCTGACACTTGTCTTGTGACTGTTTACCTAGACTGGATATTCTGATTTTTTTTCCCTGACTGATGTTTTCTACTTGAAATCTTAATTTTTAAATTAAATCTATTGAGTTTATTAAGGTTTTGCATTAACTGCATGTGATTAGTAGATGTGAGGTTGTGAGTAGATGTAATATTTACACCTGTCATTGTCCAACTAATCAGTCTTTTAATTAATTGGACACTTAGTAAAAGTTGGTTGTGGTCTCAAACCAACAGTTTTTCTTAGTTTATTTATGAACACAATCCTATACAGTGACAATTTCACTGGCATGAATGTCGCTGTCTAGGACTGCGTTCATGGAAACAGATTCAGCTGTCAACACGCCCTGTGCTGGCTTATGTACACTGGAACATGAAGCTGTGTCCACAAACAGAGTGTCTATAAACAAACTGTTGATGAAATAAAACTAGATTCAAACCACACAGCGACATACAAATAGGAGACACACTGCCAATTTTCTGCACCAACTTCTGGCAAGAACTAATCTTATTTAAGTGTCACTAAAAAAACAAAGAAAAACTAAAAGCAAACATCTACTCAGAATGAGCTGTGATTTGAAGAACATTTTTAACATTAAAAACATGATTACTCTGCCCTTCTCTACATTCCAACCTCCAGCCAGCTGTGCTTTAGCTATGCCTGCAGGCAAGTGACCTCTGTGATGTCTGTTTTGTGTTTTCTCACTGTCTCACTGTATTCATAAGATGAGTATTCATCATTGGGTTCAAGATGCTTAGGTAAGTGTTTTACTTGTGGCTCATAGAGGTAAATTGATTTAGCAAGAGACCACTGGAACCATAGAGCCTGTCAATTATCATTTACATCCTGCAGCTGCTCAGATTTGGCATCTGAATGGAATACTGATGTGATCCTCAAAGCCAGGAGATTTGCTGTCATAACAATGACTTGGTAATTCTTTCATACACTTAACAGATGCAGTTAGTATGAACACAAACCTTAAAGTCCAGTGCACGTTGGAGGAAACAAGAGAACGTTTTCACTTTTTAAATCTGTTAACTACCTGCTGATAAAATTATTACTGCTCAGTTATTGGAGACTTTTCTTTTAGCTGTCAGGACTGCTCTTATTTATTTATTTGTTTATTGATCATGCATAACTCAGGAGGCATGGCAGTTTGTCTCATGACAATTCTGTCAACAGGCATCTCCTTACTCAGATGTCTTTATTGCCATAGTAAATTGAAAGAAATGCATGGCATGTTGAAAATATGGCTTACGTTGTTAAGTTGTTGCTTGAAAGGACTGACAGCTATATTTGTATGCTAAATAGACCAGTGCAAGGCTAGCTGCCCTCTACTGTGAAGTTGTTGTAGGAAAGATGAACATATGGACAAGGCCACTGCAACATGTGGCCATGAGGAAAGAGTTGACCCACTGACTGGTCTATCAGCCAACCCACACCTGGCCCATATGCAAAGCTAACCAGTTGCTTCCTGTTATTTATGTTGGTAGAATAGAATAGAATAGAATAGAATAGAATAGAATAGAATAGAGGCAGCATAGCTCCTTGTGTATATAACATTAATAATAAAAACGATAGATAGTTTGTCAAATCTTTTCCACCAACAATTGTTCAACTTTGACCAGCAGGCTGTGGAGAGGTTGTGAGCTGCTCTCCATGATGTTAAGCAGTTTGTTCAGCATCCTGATGCTGCTGCCCCAGCATGCAGCAGCAAACAAAACTGCACTGGCTACAACAGACTGGTGAAATAGTTGCAACATCTTGTTGCACACGTTAAAGAATTTAAGTCGAGTTTCTTCTGTCCCTTCCTGAAAACAGCCTCTGTGTTGCATATCTAGTCTGTTGTCCAGGTGAACTCCCAGGTATTTGTACTCATCCACCACCTCTACCTCTCCCAAAATGGAGATAGAGTTGAAACTGTCTCTGTTCCTCCTAATATTCCCAAACCATCTCCTTAGTCCTTGTAACATTTAAGGTCAGGTGATTGTTCCGACATCACCAGGCCTCTGTACTCTGTCTCCACGCCACCACTAATACACCCCACCACTGCAGAGTCATCTGAGAACTTCTGCAGATGACAGGAGTGTTGTACTGAAAGTCAGAGGTGTACAGGGTTAAAAGGAAAGGTGGGAAGACAGTCCCCAGTGGTGCTCTTGTGCTAGAACTCCTCTGGCTCTTCTTAAATAGTCTTAGTTACTTGACCAGTCCAGCTTTTCTTCCAACCACACCCTGAGGTACTAATGGGTGTTAATATATCAATGAAATCTCAGCAAGACCAGGAATACAAAGTAATCCTGGTTGTAGCTGCCAAGTAAATCCCCCCAATGTCTATCCCATCCTTTAATCACCAAGTGTCAGAAGTAGTTCTACTTGTGACATTCAGTTTTAATGCTAAGCTAACTGCTAAATCTAGCTTAATCTTACATGCACAGCTGAAATAGTATTGCCCATCCTCTCAGGTGTCTTTACAAGAAAACAAATCAGCAGAATTGTGGGCAGAAATATGGACTTTGATTCATAGTCTTCTAGCTCTGGCTTTATATTTAAATGAATAATGTGGTATTAAAAATGTCTCTGAATTCTCTCCATAAAAAGGATCAAGCCTTTAGACAAGATGTCAAAGCCTCCTCTAGCTTTGAGAAGCTGCTCGTTTATTTTTAGTATTTTCATAGTATTTCTTTCTTTCTTTTCCTCTGGATTGTTATTGATGCATATGGCTGTTACATAATGGCTATTTTGCTGATGTGCAGAGTCTGAATTAATGATTTACTTTAATGATCTACGTGGCTGCCATATTGAGTGTCTTTCTTATTCGTCTGTGAGCGCACATTAAACTAGCCCACGAAGAGAGAAATCAACAGTATTGATTGCTGAGGGGGGAAAAAGACACAGAGACAAAACAACAAACCTGCTGATAAAAAGCAGCATAATAATGCAAATTGGACACTGCATTTAATTAACCAGGGTTTTAGTATGATTTGCACATCTGTTTGACGGGATCCATTAAGTCGTCTTTTTGCCAATATGACAGAATAATCAGGGCAGGCAACGCTGAGGCTGAATTGATGTCAGCAAATGAAGGGCTTTCAGGTAGAAAGCTTTTGAAGTAAACTAGCATCTATTAAGTCTTTAGTGTAGTGCATGTATTATATCACGTGTTAATTGAACACAAATAAAGATGTTCAAGGAACACAACGGAGAAAAGAGTCGGTGAAATGGTTCTCTGTGATAATCAGAGTTCAGCTTCTCATTACTGGTCCATTAAAATAGATGTAGTGTAGCTCTGCGATACACTAAACCTCAGTTCACACTCACACCGACTCTATAATGATGTTTGCTCTTTCTAACCAAGAGTGTTGTCACGGTGGGATCACAAAGTTCCAGCATTGTAGCTTAATAAACGTATTATTCTTGTACATTCTGTTCACGCTGTTTAACACATAACATTTAAGTCCTAATTTTTTCATCTAGTTTCCATTTTTTCATTTGTCTTGTTCCTTGTTGCCAAAAGTTAATACAGTAACTGTGGTGTTTTAGCTCTTCTGAAAACAGCAACAGATGCAGTGAAGCCAGTGCATTAGCGCATTACGTTGCCTACACTATAAATGGTTCAGATCACATAGGAAACACAAAAAACTCTACTTTCATATCTTCTTCTTCTTCTCTTTCGGCTTTTCCCATCAGGGGTCGCCACAGCGAATCATCCTTTTCCACCTAAATCTATCATGAACATCTTCTACCCTAACACTAGCCAACCTCATGTCCTCTGTTATAACATCCATATATCTCCTCTTTGGTCGTCCTCTTGCCCTCCTGCCTGGCAGCTCCATCTCCAACATCCTTCTACCAATATACTCACTATCCCTCCTCTGAACATGTCCAAACCACCTCAGTCTGGCCTCTCTGACTTTGTTGCTAACTCAGACAACGTGAGCCGTCCCTCTGATGTACTCGTTCCTTATTCTGTCTAACCTGGTCACTCCTAAGGAGAACCTAAAAAAAAACAAACAAAAAAAAAAACTCTACTTTCATATAATAATTTTAATAGTTCAAATTCACAGTGAAGCAACCATATTGTTTTGAGATAGTTTTAAACCTCTCTTGTGTTTTGTCAGCTGTGAAATATTGTTTCTGTTGATATTTTTGACAGTGGTGAAGATCAGACAACATGATATGACCAATTTATGCAGAAAAGTAAGTTTTAACATGTCATTCTTTTGTTTCCTGTCCCTCTAAGAGTCGGATGAATAGCTGCCCACCTAGGCTCTTGAAATCATTTTCAAAATCTTTAGTCTCACAGTCACTAATTATATATTTTATTCCCGTCTCTCTTTTCTTAGCGTCATTGCTCAGTATATACAACTGAAAACATCACCATGAACACAAAGCATTTTATCTTAGGCATTAGGTTTTTCATGTAATTTAAATTTTTTAGGTTTCCATTGTCTATGCTTTGTTCAAATTCTCCTTCACCTGACTGGTAGTCTAATTTGCCTTTATTTCTGGGTTCTCTAGAGGCAAATTAGTCGAGCAGCCAAGTGACACAGAAACCCTGCATTAAACGTGTTTAGCTTTAATGCAATTGTGCTAAAAAGTTAGTTAAATACTGCAGGGTATGTAGCATCATAGCAGCCCATCATTTGAGTGCTGTATTGGCATGCAGGTCATATTGCTTAATCTAACCACATACTGTTTTGCCCTAGTGCATCAATGCTGTTGAACTCGCCCTTCAACATATGACAGATTGACCTGAATTATGCTGTCAATTTTGGACAGGTTAATGGATGAAATGTGTGACAGTGAAGAATCATATTAGATATTTATCAGGCTGTCATACATCAATATGTATAGGCAAACAGTAAATACCCCATAAAGGGCACAATTTGTGCAGGCAATAAATCCATATGTATTGACTGATGTGTAGTTAAATTAGCATGTTTGAGGAGATCCTCAGTCATCTCTGTGGAGGTCCAGATGAAAACATTATAAATTAGACATCACACAAATTAGGTGTTCTTCAGAACCTTAATGTCTGTTTGCATTGGTGAATAACAGCAGCAGACATTTTTATTAGTGATCATACAGCTGTTTTTGGCAACATTACATTACATCTTAAACCTATTAGCATTTATTCATGCATTTGGAACAGAAAATGTCTGCCATTATCTTGGCCCACACAAAAAATTCTTGCTCTGTGGCAGGAATTCAAGAGTGTGTGTCGTATACTTGTTTTAAGATTCTCCCAATAAACCATGTTGAATATTATCTTAGCAGACTTCAAGGAAGGACCCAGTGTGATGAAACATCTCACTTTAATACATGCCGGCACGGAGAAAACACCACAATCATGTAAAAGTCTTCTGCCCTACCTCTCTCCAACCCTAATACTTTATTTATGTTTTCCTTATGTGTACCATGAGGAAAAAATAAATTTCTCTACACTTAGGTTGACTGTTGAGACCATTCATTTTTACTACAGGTTTGTGTTTATCACTCTTTACAACCTTGCGACCCAGAACCCGTCTCCTACTCATGTCCTTTCTATAAACTCTTGTCCTGTTTAGTGTTTTTATACTGAAGTTGCTCTTTTCACCTACATAGCTGCCAAGGTTATAATAGTTTTCCATTTTTAATGTTAACTATTTTAGGATTCAGTTCAGTTAGCACTCAGTTTTTATTTAGTTAATTTTACCGTTTTTTTTTTTTTTCATCTGCTTATTGTGTTTTGGTTTAGTATAATTTTAGGACTGTTAGCCTTTAAAATACAACTTTATATAGTATGACATTTGTAACAGCAGCAAAAAACATCCAATATGTGAGCATCATAGCTATTTAAACCCACAAAAACATAATACTAACTGACTGTTACTGTTAATGCAACCAGTCAGGTGACTCATTATGAACTTCATGTGAATATTTTTGACTGTTCAAATGTCTTGAGTACATAGCTGCACTAGTCAAGGTCAGTTTGAGTCTGACCAATTGTCACTTTATGTGACTCTCACTAGTACTTTGATGCTCTAGGTTGCACTTTCATGAGTGTCTTGTCTTTCTTTCTATTGATTGGAGCTAGTCATCCACTCCACTTCTTATCACACTATCTGGCTCAGCTCCTTTCTGGTCACATTGCTGCTATGCCGAGTGTTATCTTCAGTATTAACTTAAAGATTGAAGTTGTTAGGAGTGTCCCTTTAATTTCTAGGCCATAGATGCTATAACCTGAAATGACTATACATTTCCTAATCGTGTCTTTTAAAACAGAATGCCCCAAGTTCAAGTGTTACCTGAACTTGGGGCACAAAGGGGCATGGCCGTATTCATGCTGCCTGATGTTTTTCTTTAATGGTCCATTTTACCATATTCCCAATCAAAGTTACAATTATCTATTGTAATCTACTGCTAAACAAATAGCAAAATATTAAATATTTATTATCCAGAGAAAAGGGAGTGAGCCAGTAAGAGAGTCGTGTTTGAGGACTTTAAAAGTTAATACATCTTTCATAGACTGTGCAAGGATTGCAGCCCCTCTCGATTGGTTTTGCTCATTCTGCTTCTGTCTCTGCCTTCACTCTCATCCCCACTCCCTCAGGCTCATGTTGTCTAGATATTTCTATGAACTGTCATTCCCTATCTAGTCTCCTGATGTTCCCTGATTTTCTTCCATTCTATTGTCACCTGACTTCCTTCTTGTCTGTGTACAGTGTACTATATTGCCTGACCCAAGGACCATGTGCACCAGCAATCTCCAGTCATGCCTCTCTCTCACTTTCAGACATGAAAGGTAATAAAGTCAAATAATCCTACAGCTCTTCTAGACTTTCCAAAATATATTGGACTGAACTAGTCATGTTTTGACAATAAAAACAGCCAATTTACAGAGTTATTGTTCTATAGGTGCTTTGTTTGTAGTGATTCTCTATGGTAAACATCTTTCTTGTGCTAGTGCTTGCAATGATCAAGGAATGTGGAAGGTTCAGTACCACATTTTGGCCAGCATTCCAAAAGTCACTGACCAGCACCTATCCTATGGGCTTAGTTTGACCAGCTGTGTATATCTACTACAATGCCTCCATTCTCTGCTGCATAAATAAAGATTATTCATGAAAAAGCCAGAAAAAAAGTAAATGTCAGAAAAATTATCAAAACACAAAGAAGACAGAGTCTCATGCAAGTCTTGGTTGTGTAGGTTTTACTTGTGCAAGGAGCCAAATCAGTACAACTGGGTTGTACAGGCTCGACTGACTTCACTTGGCCATTACAAAGTCTTTATACAGCAAGAAAGAAAAAACAAAGATATCATAGACAGGCTTGGATTGTTTCTCATCATTCTTGGTGTCCGGTCTCAGCTCATTATTATGCTTAACCTTGGCTGTGGACCAGAAGAAAGAAGATACTCCCTACAGTCTTATCTTCACATTCTACATCAAAGGGTTCAACAGGTGCTTTTTCTTTAGTGAAACATACAGCATTTCTCTGTCAGTGCAAAAACAGCTTAATATAACATTTTTCTGTCAGTAAATCAGAGCTGTCAGTTTTTGCTATGAGACTAAAGAGAAGGTTTATTCCTCCCCACTGTGTTTTCAATAAGAATGAAGGCATTTGACTGAGGCTAATGTAAAAAGAGTTACAATAATACAAATGAGATTGTAAACCAAAAAACCAGAACCTCATCCAGATCCACGGGAGATAAAAAGCCATTTAGGGAGTACATTTCATCTTATCAAACAGAAATGGATAACAATGTCATTGTAATTGCTGCCAACATCCATAACCACTGGCACAGACAGCCGTGCCTTACGCAGGTTTGCAAGAGTTGAATTGGCCATTGGAATATGTATAACTTAAATTTTAATATTTATACATGTGCAGGAAAAGTGCATCATTCAGCATTTAGAATTTCTGCTCAGCTCATTTTCTCAAAAGTCCCTAAACACAAATCCACACAGTACCCTGAATGTAAAGTGTAAATGAAATGAATAAAATAAATGAAACATGAAATGTACATACATTTAAAAAAAACCTCTTTGTATGGGCTCATTGGAACAAATTATCAGTGAGGGGCTCATTAAGTCTTTAATATATTCATTGCATTATTAACACCACCTGGATAGATGTAATGTTTTGCTGGACTGGGATCTGTATGTGCACTCTGTGACTGTTCTACAGTTAACACACGCAGAAAACTGTCCCTTCTGAAACCTGTTGATCATGGCATCCAGCATCAACAGCATCTATTTTTCCCAGTACTGGCCCCTGCCAACCACAACATTAAATCTACCACACCTGGTGGAGTTAATGTTGTGGTTCCATTTGTGGCTAGAAAACAAAAAAAAACAAAACAAAAAAAAAAAAAAAAACAGACCTCATTCCAACTTCAGCTGTAGTCAGGCTGCAGGGCATCATCAACATCAGAGGAAGTGTTTTCTCTGGCCAAGCAGTGGGGAGAGTATCACTCAGCATGACATATCCAACCCTGATATGCCTCACCACATGCTTCCTCTGCTGCATGTAGAAGAGCTGTCACCCTAAATCGTGTTTGTCTACCTTCCAACACCAAACTGGCAAAACACCCCTTCTAGTTCTTTCCCTGTTAAAGTAATGTTTGCTAATTAAAAAAACAATTTGAAGAATGAACTGATCCTTTGCTTAATATCTTGAACAAACTAATTTAAATGACAATTTTTCCATTAAGAAAATTAAGCTTTTTCAAAATGACATTGCAACTGTGCGAATGTGACAGTACTACCTTGGTGCTGCAGTATGTACACGGTAAACTGAGCTTTGAAGAAAACAGGGAAGGGGGGTTCAAGGCACAATCACCAGCTTACACTGAAGTTATTTCATCACTACCCAGCAGGTTTCACAGTCGTTCACACCAGGTCTCAGGTGGTTACAGTGACACACATGAAAGTACTCTATTAAACTCTATTACACACGGAGAAGACCATACATCAGTTCTGTGCAGACACACTGCTGGATGTTAGGTTTCTCTGTGCCAAAGATGACAAATGCTACTATTAATGTTTTTTCAAGGAAGTCAGTGGAAATTTGAGTAGGACAATGTCAGGCCAGGACTGCATGTTTTGCATTCAGTTTTTCCCTTTTAATCCCTATTAAACCACAAACCTTCCATGACCATAAATACCTAAAGACAACCATAAGAATCATAATTAAGTTGCAATTACATTGCTTACAACAATGTATTCATATTTACAGGTTGTTGGAGTCATAGAAATTTAATTTTTAAGACACAGAATACTACTTCAGCTAAAAACAATGAACACAATACATTGTGTCTTTGTTTGATTGATGTGATTGGTTTTAATGTAGAAGGAGGTAAATCTAGCAATGAACTACTTTGGATGGGTTTCAGAACTGACCTCTCTTATTGTGGATGTAGTCTGAGGGACTAGCATAAATTGGATGACATACTGTAAAAAACGGAATGAGGCATCTCTTCAGGTTTGAAATGATGTGATAAACAATCAGTCATCTGCATTCAACCCACCCTAACTCTCACGCAGTATGCAGCTAATGTATGGTAATTGGGATGTGGGAGTTAATCAGAAGACCCAGAAACTAAAATGAAAGAGAGCACTTCAAAACTGCACAGGAAAAAGACCTGGTCAGGTCCACATTTACAACTGTCTGACTAAAAGCCAAACACTGAGCCAACATCTCTTTAATAATGCTTAATTTAAAAACTGCCACTGACATTTTTTTTCAGCAGTTTAGAGATGCCTGTAATTGAGGCTGTTGAAGATTAGATCAGTTTATAATACTGTATAATAATCTACTGGGAGCAGTGCTTTAGAGAGAGGTTAGATAAATGTCGTGGGAGCATCTAAAGACCGGGTACTTCACTTTTTAATTAAAACTATATCCTATGAAATATGATGGTAAAATACAGTCTTATGTCGGGGTTTTAAAACATTTAAAGTTGGAAATACTCAGCAGGAGCAGAGGTCAAAGTAGATGGTAAGATTCAAATGTACCGCAGCAACAAATGACTGCGTAGGGAATATGGACCATATTTCTCTTTACATTATACCTTTAAAAAACACACAGTCACACAAAGTGCAGTCTGCCTTTGAAAAAGCTTCAAAATACTCTGATAAAGCAGTGTGTTGTGTTTTCTCAATTTTCTGATCCATTTTAACCAAAATTAACTTTAGTTTGATTGATATATTGTTTACAATCTCTAGTTTATATGAATTCTGATTTTGTATGTGGCTTAGTTTCTGTTTTTCACATTTATATTCATTCATGGTGCAATTTAATAAAGTTGATGTGATTTAAAGTTTAATTACAAACTTCATTTGGTGACTCAAAGTCGCAAGACAGCAGTTTTCTTTCTTCTCCATTATGAATTCATTTATCTGGTGCATTATTTAATTATGGGACAAAACAAACTTAAACGACTAAATGTCAGCTCATCAAAATTTGATATTTCTTATTTATAGATCACAGTGCAGTAACTGCAGCACGAGCAGCAATACAAAGAAGAAATGCAGTAACGACACAGTAGATTTGACTTGGTTTTTAAAATGAAATGACACATTTCTATTGAATTTCTAAATAATTAAATGTACACTGTTAGTTTAGCGCCTGAAGTAACACAGTTCCATTGATTCTCACAACAACCTAATGTAAAGTATTTATAATCGATGCTTTTGTCATGCAGTATTATCACTAAGATGCATGTTGCATGATGCATTTTCTTTTAGGAAGCCCATTGTTTGTATTGCATCACCCCTGTGCACTTACAAAGAGAGCATGTGTGAATCCTTTAAGACCAATTCTCCTGCAAATTGAACTGAAGGAGTAGATTTTTATTCAGGCTACTGTAACTGAGATGCGGCCTCTCTTATACAGGAAGGATGCCCAGTACAACCACAAGCTGATCTGCTGGCTGCGGAGAAGCTCCACTGATGTAATTGGGGCTAAGGTCTCGCTCAAGGCCCCTGCAGTGGAGATGAGGAGAAAGGGGTAAGTACTCCTTGTTACATACAGTACATCTCTCCCATCCAGGTGGTCCAGTTGGTGTATTATTTCACTTTCTAAGTATTAGCAGTGCTGTCATAAAAATTTTCTCCTCTTCCTGTAAATATTGTAAAATCTTAGCAGACTTCAAGGAAGGTCTCAGTGTAATGAACCATCTCACTTCAGTATCTCTTGCCTTCTTTCATATTGAAGTTGCTCTTTTCTCCTACAGACAGTGCCAACATAATGTTAATGAGTCATTTGAATCATCTGTATTTATGTAAATTTGACTTAAAATGTGGTCAGATCTTAACCCAAGCAGTGCACTTTTATTAAGACTGTAGGGGCTTTATTTTAGTTCAGGCTAAGTACCATGATTTAATGATTTTTAATGGAGGTATGACAACGATGTAAATGTCACTGTTACAGATACCAAAGATCAGATCAGATTCAGATCTGAAATTTTCCCCAGTCATAATAAACTTTACAGTATTATGCTGTTTTTTCTCTTGTATGTCTTCTATGTCTTGTGGGTGATGGGGTGGCCTCTCCATTTCATAAAGTTACTAACTTCTATCTGTGCAGGTTTTTTTAATTAAAAAAATCAGCTTGAGCATGACAATAGTGAAATTCAACCTCTTCATTTCACTGTTAACACTACAAAAGAGAAGCGTGTTTGGTTCCCTAATTATTGAGATAAACAATCATCAGTGTTAGCAGCCATATATCTCTCTGGCATCATAGATGTGAAGAGAACTTCAGCTTTCAGGCCAGTCCACGTGTTGCGGATGTAACAAGCAGTTAATAGCCCCTTTTAAGCTACCTTTTTAAGGCAGTGTTACCGCTTTAATACTCCACCTTTCTTTAAGCAGAAAGTCATGAATAATGTTGTTTCACTTGGAGAAACAACATTTATGTTAATGATTGCTGTTACATTTTTTTAAGCAACGTGTTTAAGTATTCAAGTAGCTGGATGAAGGCAGCAGAAAAGCGTGATCAGTTATTGGTCGTGCATTGTTATGATTAATCAGACCCTAGTTTTGAGTCCAACCTTTTCTAAAATATGCAAAACTAGCAATTTATGCCTTCTCACCAATACGACAGTTTCTCTGTTTAAAAGAGGCTACTGTCACATATATGGCCCCATGGTGGAGGATGCCTGCAGTTCAGTGGTTAGTGTCACTTTGTCTTTTCATCTTCTTTGCACAGCTCTGTTGTAGGGTTGCAAGAAAAAGTAACAGCACTCTTTTCAATAGCCTGGTGTTCTGCATAAAGTCTAACTGGGTTCGTTAAGCATTTGCCCGCCTTCAACCACACAATAGCGCCATTAAAAATGACAGTCCATTCCAGTGCTTTGGCATCGAAGCAGCAGGCTCCACTAGCAACATACCAACGCTAATTCTGTACAGCATTTAGCTAAATTAGTAGTATTTAAGTGGTATTTTCACAAGAGATAGTTTTTGTGACGGAAACTACACAGCATGGGATTTGGCTTAAAATATGTAAATGTGTAGTAATTTTCAGACCTTTCAGTAACTGTCAGGTTAATTGCTCTACTCTCCAGTTAGACTCTGCACAATACACAACGCTGCCTTTCTGTCTGTCGAGTGGAATGTTGACTGGAATCCCCAGTTTGCCAAGTACAAATTGGGGAATGAGTGCTTTCTCTCTCCAGCAGTAGCTCGAGCCGAGCCAAATAACCACAATAAGGCAGACTTAGGTGATATTGTTTGAAAGCAACCATTCAGTGCAAAAATGTGTGGAGGACACAATAATGGAAGTGAAAGAAGAGTCTAAATGCCTTTCAGACACAGTCATTAACTACAGGTATGTGATGGCAATCTTTAGTGAAGTAGTACCGACAGTATTGTCAATAAGGAACTTCAGGACTTGCATACAAACAATCAATAAGGTGCAGTATGGATGCTATTGTGCCTTTTTCTCTCTGTGGAGATTAAAAAGAGTGTTGCATTAGCAATAAAAGAGTGGTGTTGGAGGATTACAGAGGAACAGAAAGTCATGAATAATGTATGTGTAGAGAAGAAGACTATGGTTTCACATACAAAGAGATCTAGGCAGCCTTTGTGGCAGTCTATATTTTTTTTTTCCAATGTATTAAGTCCAATTGCATGTGCATTCTAAAATATGCTGGAACTGAATGTAAAAAAAGACAGCTGATAAAAGTGGCGTTGTTGGGGGAGTTGGCAATGCACACCAAGGTTAGTGTTTGTTTTCTTTATCCCCACCTTTATCATATTGTTTATCACTATGGCGTGGCCCATAAATCTCAACTTCACACTCAAGGATACCAGCTTTTTTCCCATGTTTTTATTATAACTCCTCCTGCATGTAAACTAGGTGCCCAGACGATGATTTTCAAAGTTCCCTGGTTAAAGATTTGCTCCCCTTATTTATGAGATTTATACTTTAACATTTACCTCAAACTTTTGTTCCACCAAGCCAATGTTCCTCAGTCCACATAGTTCATTGACCTCTTTATATTACTACTCTACAGAGACATGTCAGTACAAGCAGCGCACCAATCAGTCCTTGTCAACACTTTGTAATTGCTATAAAAAATCTATACTTTAGACTTTAACTTAGAACTTGCTGTTGTGTACTAGTTTAGTTTAGTTCTTTTATTTTTATTTTATATTATTTATACTGGGGTCTGGCTGAATCTGCCAGAAACAAAGACTTTTCTTAGTTGAAAAACATAGTGGTAAATTCTCCACTTACTTTCTTTGTGATGTATTTTTATTGGACAATGACTAAACTTTACTTATTTCTGTGATTAATTCTAATACCGAAATGAAGAACATGATGGCAATCAAATTCAGCCCCATTGACTACCTAAACCTTCCTTTTATTAGCTTTTTAATGGCAGTCACCACAGTTGAACCACCGTTGGCAGTAATAACCTCAGGTAAAGCACTTCCTGTAGCTGTGGATTAGACCTGCACAATATCCAGAAAAAGCTCTCAACTATTTATCCTCTCACAACTGCTTCAGATCAAACATATTCTTAGGAGATCTGGTGTGAATGTGTCTTGAGGTCATTCCACAGTATCTCTATTGGGTTGAGGTCTGAAGGCTGAAGGCTGCACAACATGAAAACATCCTCCCAATGGTGAAGTACGTCAATGTTGACATAAAACACCATAGAACTCTTTTGCTCTTGCAGGATTTGCAGCTCTGTCTATAGCCAGAACTTCCAGTTCCACTACCGACCAGTCACTCAATGTGTTGCCCACAGTCTGTCAAAGGCTAGAAATCTGTTGGAGTTGAGGTAAACAGTCTTTAAGTGTGAACTGTCCAGTCTTCGAAGGTCTTAGTTAGTGTCCAGATGTGCCCCCACTTTAAGACAGAACCAATCCACTCTGGTCTGCTCTGGCCAACCTGTCTTACGAAGTAATTATGTTATAGAATTTACCTGTCAAGGGCGGCACGGTGGTGTAGTGGTTAGCACTGTCACCCTACAGCAAGAAGGACCCTGGCGTGGGGTGCCTTTTTCTCTGGAGTTTGCATGTTCTCCTTGTGTCTGCATGGATTTTCTCCTGGTACTCTGGCTTCCTCCCACCTCCAAAGACACGCATGTTAGGTTAGGCTAGGTTAATTGGTGACTTCAAATTGCCCATAGGTGTGAATGTGAGTATGAAAGGTTGTCTGTCTGTACGTCTGCCCTATGATGGACTGGCCTGATGACAGCTGGGATAGGCTCCAGCACTCCCATGACCCTTCAGTGGACCAGCGGTTAAGAAAATGCATTGATGATATTTACCTGTCATGTAGAAATAATGCCACTTGTTATCCATATGGTTATTCTTGTGCTCTCCATTTGATAGTTCTTTTTCACTTTAGTTTTTTTTCTCTTCAAGAATCTTTTCTTTTTTTGATGTTATTTTTTAATGGTCACAGTCTCAGCTGATGCAGGAATGAAGAGAAAACAAACAAAACAAACATGGAAACATTTTTCTGATGCATTCTGTATGAACATTTTATGAATTGTCAGATTTCCTCATGAAAAAATGCACTTTGTAACACATGTTTAGAAAAGTGCTCTATAAATAAATGTATTATTATTATAACATCTGTAATTTTCAGCAGACTATGTTGTTCACTAAGATCTTGGCAGTCAGACAGTAATAGAAGTAGAAGTAGCAGCAGAACATCATGCTGGATATTAGAATACATACTGGAGTGCTGTTACCATTAATATCATAGGGATTTGAGCATCCCCTCAGTTATTAACGTGGTCTGTCCTTGTTTAATCTGCAGGGAGGTGTCTTTGTTGTTGTGAATAGAGCAATCAGGATTATTGATAAGTGGCTACTTGTGAGGGTAACCTCCACAATTAATGTGAAACTCTTTGGCTCTTTTTCTGGAGCACTCTGTAGCTGTGCTGCTTTCGGTCTCCATGGAGATCGCAAGATGCTGGTCTGAATTGGCACAGGAGATGCAAAGTCGGACACTTAATTTTCTGGTAGCGGTGGATAGCACACTCAGGGACTCGAAGCAGCCTTGGGCCATCTCTTGTGTGTTTATCCGAGCGCCAGTGGAAATGCACTTTTCACTCCGATGTCATGTCGGACTATTCTGAAGCACTCTCTGCTTTTAAATTGAATCATGGTCATGCAAGATAGATTATTCCATTATGAGCCCAATCATTTTCAAGAAAATATTGTGCTAAGCCATTTCCTCTTGTTTCCAGGAAACCAACGCAGACTTTTCAGAGAAGGGCTCATTGAATTTTCTCAGCTTGATTTTATTTTCTTTATTTTTGCCATCAATCTGAGTTAGGCTTGAAATACAGTTGCTGCATTAGAAATGTTTTAAATAGCAAATGCACAAGAAGAAGCTAAGAAGTGATGTGTTAACACTGTATAGCGTCAAGTCTTATGAACATAATTGCCTTACACGCTCTACTGCAGTCAGTGGTTATACAATAAGTGAGCATCATACACAAAGGTACACATATTAATATTCACACAGGCTTTTTAGTATTCAGCTTACAGTACACCGCAGCTGTATATCAAATAGAAAAATGACAAAATAGTGAACAACAATGATAATGCAGGGTCAAATAGAACGTTAGAAAAATAACATACAGTATGAGAGCTAGAAAAAAGCTAATTAAAGGAGCATTTAGCAATGTGAACTCTTTACTAACACTGATTGTTATCAACAGCAACCCAGCATACACATTCACAGCTCCTCTAAAACATATCGGAGCTTCAGCTCTGCTACACCACCTTATTCACTGAGCTCCTCATCCTTTCCTCCCATCTCTGCCACACACCTATAAACAGTCTCACACATAATCACTTTTAATTAAAAACGCTACAGTTAATTAGTGTTAGCATGACAAACAGGGATTTAATGACTAACTGGCATAGAAAACAAAAAAAAAAAATGCTTTATCAAAAGCAAAACCCTGTTTCCTCATTCTCAGAACAGTATCAATTGGAATTTCAACCACAGCTGATATTTAAGCACAATTAACATATAATTGAAATGAAGGAAGCAGTGTACTCTGTAAAAGCAGTGCAGTAGATGGGCAAGTAGTGTGTTTGTCCTCCAGACATTGTCAGCTTTTTCAGTTCATATGATGCCACTTGGAGGAGTTCTGGAGAAGCAGGTCGAACAAAACTATAACCCTCATAGTACCGCAACCAAACAACATCAACTTTCTAGATGCAGAGTGACATTTTTAGTTTTCTCATTCTCATGGCAGGATCTCGTGGTGGAAAGGAACAGTACTTAAGTATGTTTGAGGTAACTGTAGATTGCTATTACTGTTCTATATTATTTTTACTCCACTACAATTTAGAGGGAACTATTGTTCTTCTTACTTCGAGTAAATAGTTAGAGGTTATACTTGATGTAAAGTCCTTTTGGGGAAAATACTACTACCACAACTTTTACTTGACTTGGAGATTTAATTTTGTAACTGGTCTAAAACCAACAACACCCCGGTCTACTCTCCGCAGTAATTGATCAGGTGTGTGGAGCCATGAGCTCTTTTTCTCACACTCTTGTTGACACTTTTCATGTTAGCAGTGTGGCACTACAAAGTATTGAGCGAAACACTGTCCACATCAGCAGGTTTCTGTTGTGAGGAAGTTGGTGAAGAGCTTATGTTTTCATGTTCTACCTTCAAAAAACGACCAATGCTAGTCTAAGGGCAATCACTACAGGACTAAATATATCATATGGCTTTATGGAGTATGTAATGCTAATGTTCACTGGTTCTACTTCGGATGTGGTCTATCAGGCTTTGAAGGCTTGGGGGCATATGAGCTCCTGGAAGCAGGACTAATTATTAAAATACTATGGTCTTGGGGAACAGAATGCATGAACTATCATAAATATCATTAAGGTAGCATTGATGATGATGGCCAGCATTTATCAATTACACTTGGTCATGGTCATCCCTTCTTATTGTCACATTGTGCTAAAGGATTGCAAAATATTCTCGACCGCACTGAGACAACTACAACAGTGACATGATATGAAACTGTAATTGTAAATGAAGAATTCTGACTTTGCTTATACAGTTTGTGAGATAAAACAAGAAATCCAAGATTGAAAAAAAAAGATAATTAAACAAAAATCCATGCACACATGGATTTTTAGGGTATTAACTTTAGTTTAGTACAAGTAATAAGCTTTTATCAATTTGTCAAAATATAAATACTCATATATATATATATATATATATACCCTTGTCATTTGTATTTGGAAAAGTAATTATGTACATTGTGTCTCATTTTGCAAAAATACTGGGAGATATTCTACAGATGACGGATGCAGCTGTTGTTCAAAACTTAGCAGAGAGCAGATATATACAGTACAGTACACATTCACCACATTGTAAGAAAATATGCAGCAATGTACATTTACACTGAAAAATGTCAATTTCCTTCTGCACATAGGAACAGCAGTATTTATTATCTCTATCCCTGTCTCTGTGGGTAGATCTATAGTCAGCCCACAAGCAAATATCTGTCTGTGTAAGCAGGGTGAAAATCCATTTAAAAACATAGCAATCTTGTCTGTTTTCAGACAAGCATCCAAAGAAAAGATCCAAAATCACAGGTACACCTTGTAGTTATTTTAACTGTGGGTATTTAACTGTGTATTTACCTTTCAAAATGTTCCCACATGACAGCAGTTCTGATCAACTGACATTCCTCATTTGCAACTTTAAGTAATCATTACATTCCCAGCATCCATTGTTTAATGTCTCCAGTTTGATTGGCTTCAATCAATTGGAGTAAATAAATTACCCAAAATAATTTACTATTCTACGTAATGCTGTTCACCACATTGTAATTGTGCTGAAGATATTCGGCGTGATGGATGACAGTCTTTTGGCTTGTTTAAAATGCAGATCAATAATCTCTTTTTAAGCAGTTTGTCGACACCAGGACAGGCATCTATATCGACACTGTGACGAAGCTGCTCTCAGGCCAAGGTCCGGCACGTTTCTTGACTTTATATTTGTTGTTAACCAATACACCATTAAGGCGACTGAAGTGTTGTGGCTATCTGAAGTGTCCTTCAGTAGCAGGTTTATCATTCCAGAGTGACTGTCCAACGGCACATCATAAGAGTCAGTAGGTGAGCAAAAGAGAAGTCCATAGAAATCCAAAGTTCAGTGGTTTGATGCAGTTCTACTTTCACTAACCAGTCATTTATGGCTTTTTCAAATCGATGCAACATAGAGCTTCAAATTCCTCTTCCAAATCAGTTGATGGTATCGGAATTTGAGGAAATGAAAAGGACAAACCCCCTTTCAATAAAACTAAAGGTTTGGCTCAATTACACAGAATACCTAAGAAGATTTCCCTACTTTTTACTATATTAAGTGGTTGACCTGTTTGTGAAACACACTGTGCTGCAATTCATCATCCAGCTGTCGGTGGGTATCATTTGTAAGGTACTGTATGGTGAGGTTCATTTGTTTTGTCTTGATGTAAAAGATACAGATGAAAAACTTTTCACCCTGATGTTGATTTATTCTCACCAAAGTCACATTTGTCTCTTTGTCCGTATAAAAAAGTTTTTCATAGATGAAATGACAGTTTGATTCTGCAGGCCACAGTTTTACACTTTTACTGCACATTATTGATCCTGACAGTTTATTTTTTTACTGTGCTCTGATGGGTGGTGTCTAAATGATGCTTTCTTCATCCTTTTTACATTACCAAAATGTCCTTTCTTGTCATACTCTGGTGCTTTGGACAGACAAATCATGATGTAGGATTTTTCTGTTTTGTAACTTGTTTCACTGACCAGTGACTTTGAAATCTTTTTCTGACACAGGAACTGAGGCCTTAAACTTTGTTGTCAGAGTAGTAAGATGAGAGTGAATTTCCATTATCTTAAGTTATGTCTTTGAATGTACAATGTACAATATGTCATCCGAACTGTAGAGTAATTGACATTTCTGTTTTCTTCTTCTTTCTTTTAAAACTCTGTTGTGGAGATCTGAGTGACCTCTGATTGCAGATCTTGCTGGATCCTCCTTGAGCGAGAGCTGTGGGGAACCCACTCCATGCCTAGTCATGCCGGCTTCTTCCCTGCTTCTGTTGGAGCACAGACAGACACGGGCTCCCTGGTGGTGTTGCGGCCTCTGGTCAGACTGTTCTGCTCCACATGGGGGCGACAGGGGAGGCAGAAATCCCGGAAGCATCGCTTAAAGTTTTCATCCAAAAATGCGTAGAGGACAGGGTTGAGGCTGCTGTTGGTGTAGCCCAAGGCGATGCACAGGTGCCAGCTGGCTATGACGAAGGGGTTCCTGTTGTCGATCTCCACCATAGTCTTCACAATGATGAAGATGTGAATCGGGGTCCAGCAGATGATGAAAGCAGCTACCACCACCAGGACCATGCGGGTGATGCGACGCATGTTACGGTCTTTCTCCTTGGAGCCGGAGAGCAAACGAACACTCCTCAGACGTAGGATCATCAAGCCGTAACAGATAGTGATGACCATCACAGGAACAACAAACGCAAAGATGAAGACGCAGATCTTAGTCACTGTGTCCCAGTACCAGTCAGGGTCAGGGAACTTCAGCATGCACATGGTTTTGCCTTGAAAAAGAGGTCGGGCAGAGTTATTAGTTAATGTAGGATTAGGGTATCCGATAAGTTTACAAACTAACTCAATAACATAAAATGAAATAAAATGTGGACAATTTTGACAAACCTCTCATTACTTTACTTTCAGAGCTAATTTGAAGAAAAAAAGTAGGGTTAAAATATGGTTTAGAATGGGTTATTCATGTCACATAGTGCTTTTTGACAACTTCTAGTTTTTCCAGACAATCAGGCCACAAACATTATGCTTCATCTGTTTATTGGATGCTGGAGTTTGCACCATTTTCCTTTTTTTTTTATTTTTGGGGTTTACTACACACCTACTCATGACGCAGATGTTGCTATGGTTCCCATTTGGGTCAGACTAGCATCTGGTTTTAGGCCAGTCTAAAGGCACTACCACTGTCACAAGGAATTGTTAACACAGCTGGATAAAAAGCTGGTCTTCACAAAGAGAGGAATAAAAGGATAATCATTACATCCATTTTATGGTAACCATTTTCAGTCTCTCCAGGAAGCCATTCATAGTGTTGCACATGGTTCTATACAAAAAGGTTACAGAAATAATTGTATAAAAGAAAATGATAAGAAGACTCAATGGATAAATTCAAATCCTGCAAGTATCTCACTGTCACAATGGTGGCCAATAACGTGGGAATATTGGGTTGTTAACATTTCTTAGGTCAAAAAGGTTTGAGAGTAAAGGGTTTTTAAGCTGTTTGACCATCTATTATCTTTACCACTTATCCTGTTAAAGGTGGCAGGAGGGCTGAGACAATTCCAGCTGTTACTGAGAAACAGGCTCTCACCCTCTTCTAGAAAGGTCAACATTTGTATGAAACATTATAACTTAAAAATAGATTAAAAATGGAGAAAAAAAAGTCTCACCATTTTCTGCCACTTTGGTTACAGCCATGATCATAATGGGCACCCCAATCGCTGAAGACAGCACCCAGATGAGCACGTTGATCAACTTAGCTTTGGCGGGAGTACGAAACTCCAGCGCCCTGACCGGGTGGCACACTGCAATGTAGCGGTCCACGCTCATCATGGTGAGGGTGAAGATGCTTGTGAACATGTTGTAATAATCAATGGCTATTATGAGCTTGCACAAGACCTCCCCAAATGGCCATGTGTTCATTAGGTACTTGGCACTCTGGAATGGCAATGTGCTGGTGGCCAAGGCGTCGGCAAGAGCAAGGTTGAAGATATAGATGTTCGTGGCCGTCTTCATCTTGGTGTATCTGGTTGTGATCACAGAGCAGAGAAAAAGTGTTTGCAATAAGCCATGTGATAATGAGAGCAGCTGTTTTGATTTGGAAGTTAAATTCATTGTATAGCATGCTTTTATGGCTGATGCGTAGTTAATTCTTGTGCTAGTATTGTACAGTGCTGAACTGTGTTCTGATGCAAATTCTTCACAGCTTGAATGGTCACAGTTTGCTTGGTAGCCTCTGATCAAGCAGCCTACTTGGATGGAAAGCACCAGAGAGCTGTGAGAGGAAAATACAACTCCTATCCAATTGAGGTTCATATATATTATATGTACTGGACCCTGCTTTTAGTAGTGGAGTGTGCTTTTTTTCTTTGTGTGCATTAAATGAAGATTTTTTTTCTCAGGCATTTGAAGCAGAAAAAAAGGTCTTTAGCACTGAACTTGTTTTATTTGGTACAAATAATTGGAGTCAGAAATTCTCCCTTAGGGCATTTTCACACCGACGTCTCACACATCATAAACCTTTCATGACATAAATCTCAGCTGATTCAGTTTTCTAGAAGATAAATTATTAAAGCCAAATACAATCCAGCTTACATGGCGAGTATCCCGGAGGAACAAAGGACAAGTATACGATATATGTATAAAATACTAAAATTGGGCATATATTTTCTTATATTTTGTATTTTTGATTGATAAAGAGTTGGATCATGGTAGAGTATATTAGGTCCCATGGATCTAACATTTTAATGGGATATGAAGAAAACAAGAAAACATATTAGTTGTTATTGTTCTGTTCTATTAGAATACATCCAAGCCTGATGTCTAAGTGGATATGTGTATTGATTTTTCACACCAGCTGTACAAACATTAATTATAGGCATTGCTGGTGGCAGCATTTTTGCTGCAAGAGGTTATAGCTATAGTCAAACACACAAGCTCATATAAAGACTCCATTGAGGCACATGTAATCATTAAACTCATTAAAGGCTTTTTACAAGTACACAAAAACATGAAACCTGTTTTCCTCAGTTTGGGTTAATTTAGCAGCATGCCTTAAACTTCAAATACATGCTCCAACTAACCAGGGCAGTCATAATAGTAAACTATTTACACAAGCAAGCACATCAAGGAATCAATAGAAAAACACACTTTCTAGTGACACTGAAAGAGAAATGTAACTGTATGCTGACACAGTGATCATTGCATGTGTATTTCTGGCTTATGTTACATTAAATGGGGGTTGGAAGGGTTACGTCATACATGTTTTCGTATCCATACAGACATTCGTCAGTTCCTTTCAGAAATGAATTAGTCCCATGCTCTGTTTCTGTCAGTGTTTAGATTGAAGGCAGCTCATATCCATATTATTACTCCCTCTACGCCCAGTTTTCTGTTATTTCTATTTTTTTAAGTCTATCGAATTCGCCTTGCTGTCTTAGCTTTCTGGTAGAATCCTGTTTGTTTGTTTTCTGATTTCCAGAAATCTGCTCCTTAATCAGTGTTTTTATCCACCACTATAATGTAAATGTTGTAAATACCAATAAAAGCAGTGCAGCTGTTTGGTTAACGCAGACAAGGAGCTGAGTGTCAGATAGTGAAGCACTGCTGACACAAAGTGATGAGAGGTATTAGCAACCACCCTGTGCTCTGAGATTAGGTGCATTTTACTGGTGATTTCCAGTACTGACAGTATTTGTGCATTCCCAACACAATGGTCCTACCTGTGCAAAGGTGACTGTTAAATGTTACCTTAATGCCCTGATCTCATGCTTGTTCTCCAGTGAAGCCTGGGAGTTTTTAAATAGCGACAGATGGTAGTGAAAACACAGCACATTTTAATTAAAGTCATTGTATTCAATTTTTATATTTGTTGCAAGTTGGTGATTACTTCATCTGTCTTTAAACTACTAATTTACTAATTCTTGCAGCACGCATTAATCATGTCAGTGATTAACATAATTTCATAAACATGGAATTAGTATGAAATTTGAAAAATTTGTTGCAATTAATTGATTATTAATTGTTTGTAAATAAAGTCCATTAATGAGTATGAAAACATTAAAAAATGCTTAAAATGTGCAGCCATTGTATGTTCATATTCACTTTCATAGTTATGCGGATGACACCAGCTCTATGTTTCCACCAAAGCTAACTCAACCCTTCATCCCTCACTGACTGCTTCAAATCTCACATGCAACTTTCTCAAATGAACTATGATAAAACAGAAATGTTACTCGGCACAGTTCTTCTATATGTATTGACAATTTCTCTATCTGATCTACATAGAAGAATTCTCATCCTTAACAGCAAACTCTCTCTTATTTCCCACATTAATAAGATATCACGATCAGCCTACATCCCTACCTCCCAACTCATGCTGCTGCCATACTGCTTCACAGTCTTGGCACTTCACAGCTTGACTACTGCAACTCCCATATGTTTGGTTTTTCCCAAAAAAACATCATAAACTTCAAATTGGCAGCCTGCAATCTTCACATGAACTCCATCAACCTGTCACATTACACTTCTTCTGCAGCAACACCACTGCCTTTCCATCACATATCACATTCACTGCGAAATACTGTTGTACACTTTTAAGGCTATTCACAACCTGCCCTCCCCCATACCTTGACGATCTCCTCCATATCACCATACCCTCCCGCACCCTCAGATTCTCTTCATTTATCCTCCTCACTGTACCCACTGTTTGTCTTACTACTATGGGGGCACATCATTCAGTTGCTTGATAAGTGAGTTAGAATGCTACCTCACATGATACACTCTAGCTTGGTAGGATGCTAGTTTAGTTAAGTTTGCTTGTGAGCTTGTAACATCAAGCAAAAACAAGACTTTCGGTTCTTCATGTCGTATCTAAGTTAAATCAGGCCATTTGATACCATCAAATGGGAGTTGGTCTAATGAAGATCAGTGACTGGACTCTGTGGGTTGAAGTTTTTTGCAGTTTGATGTGAACGTAGGCTCCAGCTGAATCAGAAAATGTAATTATAAAGTCAGTCTCATCAGCTGTTCCAATAATTAGTGTCAGTTCCAGCATTAGTCTCAAGATTACATCTGTGCCTTTTCTGTTTTAGCTCAAGGAAAAAGTAAAAAAGTCAACAATTTTTTTAGTTTTTACTAATCTGACAGAAACTAACACAAAAATAGTTTGTATGCAACCTCTCCAAGCGTTTTTGGGAGTCTCCAGTACGTAAACATAGCTTCCTGACCTCTGCAAATTATACACTGTAGACTGTCCAGGAAATGAAAGCACATAATTGATACTTTATTAATCTCCCTTGGGGCGCCAAGGGTTCAGTGTCTTATCCAAAGACACTTTGACATGTGACTAGCCGGGAAGCGAACCACTAACCCTGGGGTTGGTAGACAACTGCCGACTGCCCCACAAGAAAAAAACAAGTTATGAACTGAACTGTGGACTATACTGCAGGGATCATTTCACCTCTAATGCATATCTACAACTATTTCAGACAACCACCTTTATTTTTTCCTTGATTTCTTGGACTCATGGACGTCTTTGAATTGTTAGTCACACTTAATACACACTACTAGTCAAAAGTTTGGTTTCACATAGGAATTATGTCTTGACCATTGCAAAAGGGTTTTATATTGATACATCACAAGAGGGATTTAGTTATTATTGATGTGATTGGTTAAGCCTGCTTATGACAAATCATAATCATAATGTCATCTCCCTCATTTTGTAGATCTGATACCTATCAATTTAATGTAAATTTGCAACGCACATCAGGGGATCCTCATTTCTGTAAAGTTTTTGTTCACTTTTTTAAGTTAGACAAAAGAAAATGGTGAAGTCTGCAGCAGATGGGTGGTTATGAACATTTACCTGTAGGTTTAATCATCCTAATTTGTATCTTGTATCACAGCAAACAACATGTTTTTTATGTTAGAATGGTCAAGCACAATATTAATATAACACTTTTAACCCCTTAAAATCACATGTAAAGCTCTTGCTTAGAGAAAAAAAGTATACTGTAGACATAAAACAGCATCAGTGATAACTCCAGCTGAAGTTATAAATCAAAAGCCACCAAAATTATTAAGGTCTAAAACCTTACACTGTAAAGTGCCTTGAGATGGCTTCTTTGTGATTTGGCGCTATAAAAATGAAATCGAATTGAATTGAATTATTATAATCACATAGAGCAAAATCTCTCAATCAGTGTGAAGTGTTTGATGTAGCACCTAAAGTTTGGTTTTGACATGATTATGTGATTATAGGATTATATTATTGTCAAAGTCACCAACACAATTGAACCATGGTTCAATAGATGCTTTCCATGCTCTCTAATCCAAGATGACAAGACACGCTCACACACAGAGGAACCCACTCTGTGGAGAAGATTTATGAAAAATATGACCTCCAAAATGTTAATCCCTTCAGCACGAGATAAGACTTTAATTTCTCTCCAAGCAGTGACAGGTGTTCCTGTATAGAAATGCAGAAAATGTGATAAGAAACTGCAATCACGAAACTGTTTTGGAGGTTATGTTATCGTTAGGCCTAATTGGTCAGCATGTAATTTAGGAAGGAGGGGGGAGCTTTTAAGTAGCCATCTTCCTACTTGTAGGCTTAGAGAAGCAATAACTGCGTATGATAGAAAGTCTAAATTTAACAACTGCATTCATGTTCCAGTGAGGCATGCTTTTCTTTGGCACAGTTGCACTTCCTCTTTTTTTGTTTCATTTCCTCCCTGCTAAAAGGCTCTCATAGCTGTCCCACCCATTCCTCCTTAAACCCTATTACTATATAATGAGGAAAAAAAATCCTCAAGGCAGCACCTGATTAGATCCTTGGCCACTCATCTCACAGTCTGAGGTTTATCATTTTGCTTTCCATCTACCAAATGCTGTCGGCTTAGCACTGTGTGACTCTACACTAACCACTCTATACTTCACCAAGCGCTATACAGACCTACGAAGCCTTGAAAGTGATAAAAGACATTAAAGGTACTTTGCATTTTGCAGTTTTTCATAGTGGTTTATTGTTGCTTTGTGCAGCTTGCACAGACTCCATCCTTGTCAACAGCTCCTCTGTCTTTTGTGAAGGTGAAGAGATGGGACCTTGCTGCTGCAACTGCATTTAAAAAAAAAGGACTTGTACTGTACTGTATATGGTGCTCATTTTAGATAGAGGAGAATTTTGTTCCCCAAGATATGATGCATTTTAGAATGGGATGTTAGGAGTCAGGGCAGTGTGAGATTGATGGCTGCAGTTCCTTCAGTGCATACAGCGGCCTCATAAGTGCCACAGTCAACGGCAGCTTCTGGTTCTGCCACTAATCACATGTCCAGCTTGATAAAAATGAGCATAGTAAATCTTGTTTTCTAACAATAATGTCCCAATTAGTATGCTTAATAATTTAACCAATAAGAAGTAACATGTGCTATATAAAGTATTTATTGTTGAAACTCGGTGTAAAACCCACCAGCTGATTAGACATTTTGGCTGGTAGCTATTATTAGCTTCCGACTAATAAGGTGTGATTTGAATCATAAATATGATTTGCATCTTCAGTTTTCCAAATTAAAACTCTAATCCAGTTACCAAGCTTGGTGTCTTGTTGGTGCTGCTAATACATGTATATTTTATTTTCATGTGCTGTAGATGCACCTATAGTAGATGCTCTACTTGTTGATCTCTCCACTGGCTCCTTAGGCATTATCTGCCCACTTTACGTAACAGTGCAACATTAGACTTTTCTATTGTCTCTTGCAAATGTCAATAATATCTTGGGGGTTGCAAGCAGCACCTGGTGTGAGGGTATCGAGAGCTGCAAGTGTCAGTCCAGACACGCAGAAGTTGCAAAATAAAAAAATTGAGAAGGTAAAGACACAACAAGAACTTTTTGTCATACAAATTCACTCCAATCTAGATGTGATGGGGGCCTATTGTCAACGAATGGTAAACCATGTTCATGAATGCTCCTGCATCTCTCTGTTGTGGACAGTACAGCACTGTACAGTATAGTTAAAAAACATTAGTGGTCCATTTCCAGTGGTGAAGGTCCATACTCTTGTTCAGTGATGCCAGAAATGATCAACCCTCTTGAGATTTCTTCTTTTTCTGTTTATCTCACACGAATCTAAAGTTTCAAATGATAATTGTGTTTATTGAAGCAAAGGGATTATGTAATATGAACTACGCCTGTAGGAATTAAGACCCTTCGTTACTTCATCCAAGAAACTACCAAACTGCATTGATCTGTCTGGGAAGAGTTAAATCGACATGTCTATTTCTGTTATCATGATTAGGAGCTGTGATAACATACACTATGCAAAAATGAAATCCATGGAAGAGTGGTGAGGAGGAAACCACTGAAAACTCAGGAGAACAGTAAGATTAATCAGAGTTTTGATACATTTGGCGTAAACCAAACATAGAATCCCACAAAAGAAAATTACTCAAGGTCAAGCATGGAGGTGGCAGTGTAGAGTTGTAGGGAAGCTTGAATTTGTTGCTGTGATGGTCAAATACCTGCTGAACACTGGACAATTAAAGGAGCTTTACAGAATGATCAGTGACATCTGCCCTAAATAGTTCTCTCCACTTGCTTACAAGTTGCTCTTTAAAACACTATCAGCCAGCAACAAGCAGAACTGCAGCTTTCAGCTTCAGTGATTAATAGTTAGTACTTTGTTTGTTACCTCTCAGGCAATGAAAAATGACTTTTTCATTAATTGTATGTCTCATTGACACCATAAAGCACATTGGAAATTAACTTAATCTGTTTCTGCGTAACATTTTCCAATTCAAGCAGTTACTTATTTTGTGTTAGACTGAAAACTTAACAAGTGCTACAGCAGTTTAGACATTATAGCACTACACAGTAAATGGATAACTTGATACTTACAGCTTGCTGATGTTTCTTTATGATTAAGATTTAGGTTACAGTACATAGCTTGCTGAAAGGCAATGCCAGTTATTAAACCTACCTAGTACTTAAACCTACACTGTAGACTTTCGTTGTGATTTGGCGTTGAATTGACTTAACATATTACTAAAATGTGTTTCTTGTTTCCAAGGTGGCAGGAGAGATTATTCAAATGGCTTCAAATGACTACTCTTGGTTTGATCAGTGGCATTTCTCTGTGAGGAATCAATTTGTTGGTAAAAAGGATCAAATCATGAAAACTAGAGAGTTGTCTATGGGAGAAAAGCAAGTGATTGTGAATCTGAGATAAGAGGCAGTCAAAGCAAGCAATCAAAGCCATCACACATACACTGGACACAGCCAGTACACCAGTTGGGACTGACCTAAAAAAGGAAGAAATCCCAGATGCAAATTCTTACTGCTAAAGAAGGATCATCAGCAGTAAAGACAGACTTCAAGTTATAAAAAAATACAGAACAACATTTTAATAGACTGATGAGACCAAGATTGAGCTCTACCAAAGTGATAGAGCAAGGATCATAAGACTTCATTAAAGGGAAAAAGACCCTAATTTAACT